>NC_134355.1:18409554-18752054 GCF_048569485.1 Anomaloglossus baeobatrachus
AGGATGTGAGGAGTGTGTGCAGAAGAATGGGCCAAACTCCACCTGAGCAATGCAGGTACTAGTGTCTCTATACAGGATGTGAGGAGTGTGTGCGGAAGAATGGGCCAAAATCCACCTGAGCAATGCAGGTGACTAGTGTCTCCATACAGGATGTGAGGAGTGTGTGCGGAAGAATTGGCCAAAATCCACCTGAGCAATGCAGGCGACTAGTGTCTCCATACAGGATGTGAGGAGTGTGTGCGGAAGAATGGGCCAAAATCCACCTGAGCAATGCAGCCGACTAGTGTCTCCATACAGGATGTGAGGAGTGTGTGCGGAAGAATGGGCCAAAATCCACCTGAGCAATGCAGGCGACTGGTGTCTCCATACAGGATGTGAGGAGTGTGTGCGGAAGAATGGACCAAAATCCACCTGAGCAATGCAGGAGACTGGTGTCTCCATACAGGATGTGAGGAGTGTGTGTGCGGAAGAATGGGCCAAAATCCACCTGAGCAATGCAGGCGACTGGTGTCTCCATACAGGATGTGAGGAGTGTGTGTGCGGAAGAATGGGCCAAAATCCACCTGAGCAATGCAAGCGACTGGTGTCTCCATACAGGATGTGAGGAGTGTGTGTGCGGAAGAATGGGCCAGAATCCACCTGAGCAATGCAGGTGACCAGTGTCTCCATACAGGATGTGAGGAGTGTGTGCAGAAGAATGGCCAAAATCCACCTGAGCAATGCAGGTGACTAGTGTCTCCATACAGGATGTGAGGAGTGTGTGTGCGGAAGAATGGGCCAAACTCCACCTGAGCAATGCAGGCGACTAGTGTCTCCATACAGGATGTGAGGAGTGTGTGCGGAAGAATGGGCCAGAATCCACCTGAACAATGCAGGTGACTAGTGTCTCCATACAGGATGTGAGGAGTGTGTGCGGAAGAATGGGCCAAAATCCCACCTGAGCAATGCAGGCGACTAGTGTCTCCATACAGGATGTGAGGAGTGTGTGCAGAAGAATGGCCAAAATCCACCTGAGCAATGCAGGCGACTAGTGTCTCCATACAGGATGTGAGGAGTGTGTGCGGAAGAATGGGCCAAAATCCACCTGAGCAATGCAGGCGACTAGTGTCTCCATACAGGATGTGAGGAGTGTGTGCGGAAGAATGGGCCAAAATCCCACCTGAGCAATGCAGGCGACTAGTGTCTCCATACAGGATGTGAGGAGTGTGTGCGGAAGAATGGACCAAATCCACCTGAGCAATGCAGGTGACTAGTGTCTCCATACAGGAGGGGTCTGGAGCTTCATCACCAACAAAAGCGTTTATACAGCACCCAGAGAGCTCCCCATATATACAGCGCCCGGAGAGCTCCCCATATATACAGCGCCCGGAGAGCTCCCCATATATACAGCACCCAGAGAGCTCCCCATATATACAGCGCCCGGAGAGCTCCCCATATATACAGCGCCCGGAGAGCTCCCCATATATACAGCACCCAGAGAGCTCCCCATATATACAGCACCCAGAGAGCTCCCCATATATACAGCGCCCGGAGAGCTCCCCATATATACAGCACCCGGAGAGCTCCCCATATATACAGTGCCCGGAGAGCTCCCCATATATACAGTGCCCGGAGAGCTCCCCATATATACAGTGCCCGGAGAGCTCCCCTTATATACAGTGCCCGGAGAGCTCCCCATATATACAGTGCCCAGAGAGCACCCCATATATACAGTGCCCGGAGAGCTCCCCATATATACAGTGCCCGGAGAGCTCCCCTTATATACAGTGCCCAGAGAGCTCCCCATATATACAGTGCTCGGAGAGCTCCCCATATATACAGTGCCCAGAGAGCTCCCCATATATACAGTGCCCGGAGAGCTCCCCATATATACAGCACCCGGAGAGCTCCCCATATATACAGCACCCGGAGAGCTCCCCATATATACAGTGCCCAGAGAGCTCCCCATATATACAGTGCTCGGAGAGCTCCCCATATATACAGCACCCGGAGAGCACCCCATATATACAGTGCCCAGAGAGCTCCCCATATATACAGTGCTCGGAGAGCTCCCCATATATACAGTGCCCAGAGAGCACCCCATATATACAGTGTCCAAAAGAGGGTGCCATATATAGTGCCCGGAGAGCTCCCCATATATACAGTGCCCGGAGAGCTCCCCATATATACAGTGCCCAGAGAGCTCCCCATATATACAGTGCCCGGAGAGCTCCCCATATATACAGTGCCCGGAGAGCTCCCCATATATACAGCACCCGGAGAGCTCCCCATATATACAGTGCCCAGAGAGCTCCCCATATATACAGTGCCCAGAGAGCTCCCCATATATACAGTGCCCAGAGAGCTCCCCATATATACAGTGCCCAGAGAGCTCCCCATATATACAGTGCTCGGAGAGCTCCCCATATATACAGTGCCCAGAGAGCACCCCATATATACAGTGTCCAAAAGAGGGTGCCATATATAGTGCCCGGAGAGCTCCCCATATATACAGCGCCCGGAGAGCTCCCCATATATACAGTGCCCGGAGAGCTCCCCATATATACAGTGCCCAGAGAGCTCCCCATATATACAGTGCCCGGAGAGCTCCCCATATATACAGTGCCCGGAGAGCTCCCCATATATACAGTGCCCGGAGAGCTCCCCATATATACAGTGCCCAGAGAGCACCCCATATATACAGTGCCCGGAGAGCTCCCCTTATATACAGAGCCCAGAGAGCTCCCCATATATACAGTGCCCGGAGAGCTCCCCTTATATACAGTGCCCAGAGAGCTCCCCATATATACAGTGCTCGGAGAGCTCCCCATATATACAGTGCCCAGAGAGCTCCCCATATATACAGTGCCCGGAGAGCTCCCCATATATACAGCACCCGGAGAGCTCCCCATATATACAGCACCCGGAGAGCTCCCCATATATACAGTGCCCAGAGAGCTCCCCATATATACAGTGCTCGGAGAGCTCCCCATATATACAGCACCCGGAGAGCACCCCATATATACAGTGCCCAGAGAGCTCCCCATATATACAGTGCCCGGAGAGCTCCCCATATATACAGTGCCCAGAGAGCTCCCCATATATACAGTGCCCGGAGAGCTCCCCATATATACAGTGCCCGGAGAGCTCCCCATATATACAGTGCCCAGAGAGCTCCCCATATATACAGTGCCCAGAGAGCTCCCCATATATACAGTGCCCAGAGAGCTCCCCATATATACAGTGCTCGGAGAGCTCCCCATATATACAGTGCCCAGAGAGCACCCCATATATACAGTGTCCAAAAGAGGGTGCCATATATAGTGCCCGGAGAGCTCCCCATATATACAGCGCCCGGAGAGCTCCCCATATATACAGTGCCCGGAGAGCTCCCCATATATACAGTGCCCAGAGAGCTCCCCATATATACAGTGCCCGGAGAGCTCCCCATATATACAGTGCCCAGAGAGCTCCCCATATATACAGTGCCTGGAGAGCTCCCCATATATACAGTGCCCGGAGAGCTCCCCATATATACAGTGCCCGGAGAGCTCCCCATATATACAGTGCCCGGAGAGCTCCCCATATATACAGTGTCCAAAAGAGGGTGCCACATATACAGTGCCCGGAGAGCTCCCCATATATACAGCACCCGGAGAGCTCCCCATATATACAGCACCCGGAGAGCTCCCCATATATACAGTGCCCAGAGAGCACCCCATATATACAGTGCCCAGAGAGCTCCCCATATATACAGTGCCCAGAGAGCTCCCCATATATACAGTGCCCAGAGAGCACCCCATATATACAGTGTCCAAAAGAGGGTGCCATATATAGTGCCCGGAGAGCTCCCCTTATATACAGTGCCCGGAGAATAACCCATATATACGGTGCCAGCAGAGTGACCGTATACATGGTGCCGGAAGAGGGTTCCTTATATACAGTGCCCAGAGAACGCCCCATATAAACATTGCCGGAAGAGGATCCCTTATATACAGAGCCTGGAGAGCGTCCCATATATACAGTGCCCGGAAGAGGATCCCTTATATACAGAGCCTGGAGAGCGCCCCATATATACAGTGCCCGGAAGAGGGTCCCTTATATACAGTGCCCGGAGAGCACCCCATGTATACAGTGCCCGGAAGAGGGTCCCTTATATACAGTGCCCGGAGAGCGCCCCATGTATACAGTGCACGGAAGAGGGTCCCTTATATACAGTGCAAGGTTAGCGCCTCATATAAATGGTAAATAAGAAAGCCGCGGAGACACCATCACGTGTTTCTCAACGCTGCCAGGAAACTAGCCAGGTCTCCCACCGGGAAGGAACAACCACGGGAAGGGCAGTCTCCAGTCAAGGAGACCACCTATGCCAAACATGGTATCCATCCACAGACAGCCGTTTCGGGGTATTTGCCCCATGGGGGAGAGCGCCCCATGTATACAGTGCACGGAAGAGGGTCCCTTATATACAGTGCCCGGAGAGCGCCCCATGTATACAGTGCACGGAAGAGGGTCCCTTATATACAGTGCCTGGAGAGCGCCCCATATATACAGTGCCCGGAAGAGGGTCCCTTATATACAGTGCCCGGAGAGCACCCCATGTATACAGTGCCCGGAAGAGGGTCCCTTATATACAGTGCCCGGAGAGCTCCCCATATATACAGTGCCCGGAGAGCACCCCATATATACAGTGCCCGGAAGAGGGTCCCTTATATACAGTGCCCGGAGAGCGCCCCATGTATACAGTGCACGGAAGAGGGTCCCTTATATACAGTGCAAGGTTAGCGCCTCATATAAATGGTGACAGCAGAGTATCTATTATATACAGTGCTCGGAGAGCACCCCATATATACAGTGTCAAAAGAGCGCACTATAAAAACAGTGATGGCAGAGGATCCCTTATATACTTTGAAAGAAGAGTGTCCTTTATATACGGTGCCGGAAGAGTGCACTATGAAAACAGTGACAGTACAGCATCTCTTATATACGGTGCAGGAGATTGCCCCATATAACTGGTGGCATCATAGTATCCCTTATATATGGTGCCAGGAGAGCGTCCTTTATATTATTTCTCATAGTCTGGAGTCCTTCATGTGTTTCTTTGTAAACTCTATGCGGCTTTCATATGTCTTACACTGAGGAGAGGCTTTCGTCGGGCCACTCTGCCATAAAGCCCCGACTGGTGGAGGCTGCAGTGATATATGACTTTGTGGAACTTTCTCCCATCCCCCTACTGCATCTCTGGAGCTCAGCCGCAGTGATCTTGGGGTTCTTCTTTACCTCTCACCAAGGCTCTTCTCCCACGATTGCTCAGTTTGGCTGGACGGCCGGGTCTAGGAAGAGTTCTGCTGGTCCCAAACTCCTTCCATGTAAGGATTATGGAGGCCACTGTGCTCTTAGGAACTTTGAGTACTGCAGAAATTCTTTTGTAACCTTGGCCAGATCTGTGCCTTGCCACAATTCTGTCTCTGAGCTCCTCGGGCAGTTCCTTTGACCTCATGATTCTCATTTGGTGTGACATGCAGTGTGAGCTGTGAGGTCTTATATACACAGGTGTGCGCCTTTCCAAATCACGTCCTATCAGATTAATTACACACCGCTGGACCCCAATGAAGGAGCAGAACCATCTCAAGGAGGATCACAAGGAAATGGACAGCATGTGACTTACACGAGTGTCTGAGCAAAGGGGCTGAATACTTTTGACCATGTGATATTTCAGTTTTTCTTGTTTAATAAATTTGCAAAAATTTCTACATTTCTGTTTTTTTCTGTCAAGATGGGGGATGGGGCAGAGTGTACATTAATGATTATTTACCAAATGGCTGCAATGAAACAAAGAGTGAAAAATTTAAAGGGGTCTGAATACTTTCCATACATACTGTATATAGTGCCAGCAAAGCGTCCATTATATATGGTGCTAGCAGAGTGTCCTTTATATATGGTGCCAGCAGAGCGTCCTTTATATATGGTGCCAGCAGAGCGTCCTTTATATATGGTGCCAGCAGAGCGTCCTTTATATATGGTGCCAGCAGAGCGTCCTTTATATATGGTGCCAGCAGAGCGTCCTTTATATATGGTGCCAGCAGAGCGTCCTTTATATATGGTGCCAGCAGAGCGTCCTTTATATATGGTGCCAGCAGAGCGTCCTTTATGTATGGTGCCAGCAGAGCATCCTTTATATATGGTGCCAGCAGAGCGTCCTTTATATATGGTGCCAGCAAAGCATCCATTATATATGGTGCCAGCAGAGCGTCCTTTATATATGGTGCCAGCAAAGCGTCCATTATATATGGTGCCAGCAGAGCGTCCATTATATATGGTGCCAGCAGAGCGTCCTTTATATATGGTGCCAGCAGAGCGTCCTTTATATATGGTGCCAGCAGAGCGTCCTTTATGTATGGTGCCAGCAGAGCGTCCTTTATATATGGTGCCAGCAGAGTGTCCTTTATGTATGGTGCCAGCAGAGCGTCCTTTATGTATGGTGCCAGCAGAGCGTCCTTTATATATGGTGCCAGCAGAGCGTCCTTTATATACTGTGCCGGCAGAGCGTCCTTTATATATGGTGCCAGCAGAGCGTCTTTTATATATGGTGCCAGCAGAGCGTCCTTTATATATGGTGCCAGCAGAGCGTCCTTTATATATGGTGCCAGCAGAGCGTCCTTTATGTATGGTGCCAGCAGAGCATCCTTTATATATGGTGCCAGCAGAGCGTCCTTTATATATGGTGCCAGCAAAGCGTCCATTATATATGGTGCCAGCAGAGCGTCCTTTATATATGGTGCCAGCAAAGCGTCCATTATATATGGTGCCAGCAGAGCGTCCATTATATATGGTGCCAGCAGAGCGTCCTTTATATATGGTGCCAGCAGAGCATCCTTTATATATGGTGCCAGCAGAGCGTCCTTTATGTATGGTGCCAGCAGAGCGTCCTTTATATATGGTGCCAGCAGAGTGTCCTTTATATATGGTGCCAGCAGAGCGTCCTTTATGTATGGTGCCAGCATAGCGTCCTTTATATATGGTGCCAGCAGAGCGTCCTTTATATACTGTGCCGGCAGAGCGTCCTTTATATATGGTGCCAGCAGAGCGTCCTTTATATATGGTGCCAGCAGAGCGTCCATTATATATGGTGCCAGCAGAGCGTCCATTATATATGGTGCCAGCAGGGCGTCCATTATATATGGTGCCAGCAGAGCGTCCTTTATATATGGTGCCAGCAAAGCGTCCATTATATATGGTGCCAGCAGAGCGTCCTTTATATATGGTGCCAGCAGAGCGTCCTTTATATATGGTGCCAGCAGAGCGTCCTTTATATATGGTGCCAGCAAAGCGTCCTTTATATATGGTGCCAGCAGAGCGTGCTTTATATATGGTGCCAGCAGAGCGTCCTTTATATATGGTGCCGGCAGAGCGTCCTTTATATATGGTGCCAGCAGAGTGTCCTTTATATATGGTGCCAGCAGAGCGTCCTTTATATATGGTGCCAGCAGAGCGTCCTTTATATATGGTGCCGGCAGAGCGTCCTTTATATATGGTGCCAGCAGAGTGTCCTTTATATATGGTGCCAGCAGAGCGTCCTTTATATATGGTGCCGGCAGAGCGTCCTTTATATATGGTGCCAGCAGAGTGTCCTTTATATATGGTGCCAGCAGAGCGTCCTTTATATATGGTGCCGGCAGAGCGTCCTTTATATATGGTGCCAGCAGAGCGTCCTTTCCAGAGCGCTTCATATAATCATTTAGAACATTTCTGTCACTATTTCTGCCACTGGTGACATAAATTATGATGAATCAGTCCCCTGCCCTCTGCTAAGCTCCGCCTACATTACAAGAAGTAGGCGGAGCTGCTGAAATAATGGAAAAAAGACTAAATATTTTTGTGAAACTTCGAGCTGCGCAAAAATTGTGCAGCATTTTCGTCTGTCGCCAGCTTTCTGTGGAAATCAGTTTGTTGAATCGCGGCCGACGCTTTTTATTTTTGACGATACCAAAGAAATGTAGTAAAAACAGCAAAAAAAAGTTACTGAGTTTTTTCTTTCCTTTTTACGGTATTTCGTCATCGCTCATTTATTGCAAACGTCACTTGTAAATATTTGCTGTGGAAAAAAATCAAACAATTCAGTTGTAAAAACTAGTGAGCAGTGAAAAAAAAAGTGAAAAACCCTGTGGGGGAAAAAATTGTGAAAAATTATGGGCTTTTTTTTCTCCTACATTAAAAGGTACGCGGGTCGTAAACTTTTGCTCGGCCCCCTCCAGTAATGTATTCCTTGTGCAATAAACATAAAATGTGATGAATTAGGAGGAATAATAATAGAATCAGCAGGAGATGTCCCCCCTCATCGGCCGGACGTCATCGGATTGAGCCCACATGCTGACTGTTGCCACACTCTCCAGCTCCGGGCAGTGGATGTGTCGCCCCCTCCTGCTCTTCCTTTTCTCCCCGCTCTTCTGGTGGGTGACGCCGCAGTTTTGCTGGAAGGTTCCTCTATTGCTGGAGGTGACATCAGACGCTACAAATGTCAAGGGAACGATGAATCAGCAGCGAGCGCAGCTCCGACCGTGAATTCTGCTGTGCAAATCACACCAATACCAAAGAAATAAAAGCATATCTGTCATTATAATTTATTTATTTGTCATCAAGCAATAGAGCACGAGAAAATAAGAAACTGTAATAAATCTTATTAGAGAAATCGGCTTCTTCCTCCTCATGGACTGGTGATTCATTCTCAATTCACCGGTAAAATCTGACCAGTTATTACAGATTTTCTCATTACTGAGATAGGAGATGATGGTTGGTGCCGATAAGTTTCTATGGAGAAAGGAGGGGAGGAGCTCTGTGTAGCTCCTCCCTTCTACATAGAAGCTTATCAGCACCAATCATCCTCTCTACAGATTCTGGCACTCCCTGCTGACTGCTCTGATGTCTGTGATCAGCGCAGAGAGACTCAGGCGTCGACCCACAGACTTGAAGTTCATAGGCAGGCTAGCAAGAGTAAATCTCTACTAGTCTGCTTGTTAGTCTCCTTTGATCACAGGCTGTGGGAAAGACAATCACATTTGCTCCCCTCCTATATATGCTGGCTGAACCCTTCCTTTAATGCCAGCTATAGCTTCTCTACACTGGTCTGGTGAAGTGTTGTGATCCAGACTTATTGGTGGTTGTTGTACACTAAAGTTCAAAAGTTTAGGGTCACTTAGATATTTCCTTATTTTTTTAAGTGAAGCTAACATTCAATTAAACAGAAATCCCCTCTATACATTGTGAATGTGGTAAATGACTATTCTAGCTGCAAACGTCTGGTTTTTAATGCAATATCTACATAGGTGTATAGAGGCCAAATTCCAACAACCACCACTCCAGTGTTCTAATGGATCATTGTGTTTGCTAACTGTGTTAGAAGACTAATGGATGTTTAGAAATCCCTTGAAAACCCTTGTGCAAGTATGTTAGCACAGCTGAAAACAGTTTTGCTGATTAGAGAAGCTATAATACTGACCTTCCTTTGAGCTAGTTGAGAATCTGGAGCATTACATTTGTTGGTTCCATTAAACTCTCAAAATGGCTAAAAAAGAGAACTTTCATGTGAAACTCGACAGTCTATTCTTGTTCTTAGAAATGAAGGATATTCCATGCGAGAAATTGCCAAGAAACTGAAGATTTCCTACAGCGGTGTGTACTACTCCCTTCAGAGGAGAGCACAAACAGGCTGTAACCAGAGTAGAAAGAGAAGTGGAGGCCGCGCTGCACAACTGAGCAACAAGACAAGGACATTACAGTCTCTAGTGTGAGAAATCCACGCCTCACAGGTCCTCAACTGGCCGCTTCATTACATAGTACCCGCAAAACGCCAGTGTAACCGTCTACAAGAGGCGACTCCGGAATGCCGGCCTTCAGCCCAGAGTGGCAAAGAAAAAGCCATATCTGAGACTGGCTAATAAAAGGAAAAGATTAATATGGGCAAAAGAACACAGACATTGGACAGAGGAAGATTGGAAAAAAGTGTTATGGACAGACGAATCCAAGTTTGAGGTGTTTGGATCACACAGAAGAACATTTGTGAGATGCAGAATAACTGTAAAGATGCTGTAAGACTGCCTGACGCCTTCTGTCAAGCATGGTGGAGGTAATGTGATGGTCTGGGGTTGCTTTGATGCTGGTAAAGTGGGAGATTTGTACAAGGTAAAAGAGATTTTGAATAAGGAAGGCTATCACTCCAATTTGCAACGCCATGCCATACCCTGTGGACAGCGCTTGATTGGAGCCAATTTCATCCTACAACAGGACAATGACCCAAAGCAACCTCCAAATTATGCATGAACTATTTAGGGAAGAAGCCGGCAGCTGGTATTCATCTATAATGGAGTGGCCAGCCCAGTCACCAGATCTCAACCCTATAGAGCTGTGGTGGGAGCAGCTTGACCGTATGGTGCAAAAAGTGCCCATCACCAATTCAACTTGTGAAGGGGGGGAAGCATGGGGCGAAATATCTCCAGATTACCCCCGCAAATTACCAGCTAGAATGCCAAATGTCTGCAAAGCCGGAATTGTGCAAAGAAGCATTCTGTGCCGAAAGCAAAGTGTGAGGAGAAAATTATTATTTCAAGTAAAAATCATTATTTCTGACCTCGTCACTGTCTGGACGATATTCTCTATTCTTTATGCAACTCATCTGATAAAGAAAAGTAGGATTTTACATGGAAAAGACAATTGTCTGGGGACCCCAAACCTTTGAACTGTAGAGTATGTCACTGCTGTGAGCGGTTGTGGTGTTAACTCTTGTTATCCTCTTTTGTTGCTGCCTTACTTCTCTTGATTTTCTCCTTAGTTTCTTACTGTTTGTTCCTGTGAGTTTGAAGTGTGTCTGAGCTGTTGCTTTTCCCTGTCTGTAATTACCTATGTTTCAATCACAATCTTGCCCCTTCCTTCCCAAGGAGGGGAAGCGGATTAGTTCTGCTCAGGAGAACAGTAAAGCAGAGGACTCCAGCATCTCCACCATCAGGGGTAATCCAGAGGTTAGGAATAGCCTGGGTTCCCTTAGGTGAGGGACAGTATAGGAGCCTCCTGTCCCTCACTATCCTGCAGTCACATTGTGACATTTCAACAAATTAAGCATAGAGCTTAGTCGTGAAAAAATTGGGACAATGTCAGGGTAACTGGAGATACCGAATATAAATGGGGCAACTTTAAGGATATACCAGTACTACAAGAATCCGGTATAAAACTTGTACCCCTTGGTAATAAAATGTCCTGGAATAAAAAGAAACCACTATGAATAAATAAGACTGTATAAAGTATAATAAGACAAAAACAAAGGGGGTTCAAGATCTTAAAGTCTGAGAATACAGAAAGAGCATTTCAGGCGCAAAAAATTCTCAGTAGGAAATGTAAAAAAGAAATCAAGCGAGCAAAATTAGCAACTGAGAAATAAATTGCCAACAACATTAAAATAACCCCCCATCACAATTTTTTTTTAAAAATGCATCAATTCCAAAAAGAAGAAAATTGATGGTATCGGCCCCTTAAAAGATACTAGCAAGATAATTATAGAAGACAAAGAAAAGGCTGAGATATTAAACAGGCACTTTACATCCGTTTTCCAGCGGCTCGTGTCATTTAACTGGTGCCAGCAGAATGCCCCACATATACGGCGGAGGCAGAGCACCCCATATATGCAGGTGCCAGAAGAGCTCCCCATATATATGGTGCCGGCAGATCTCCCTATATATACGGTGCAGGAAGAACGCTCCATATATACGGTGCTGGCAGAAACCCCCCCATATATACGATGCTGGAAGTGACCCCAATATATACATTGCTGGCAGAGACCGCCATATATACAGAGGAGGCATAGCTCTCCATATATACGGTACCAGCAGCACACTCCATACATATGGTGACGGTAGAGACCCCCCCACCACATCTATGGTGTCGGCACAGATCCCCCCTTATATACAGTGCCAGCAGAATGCCCCATATATACGGTGTTGGCAGAGCTCCCCATATATACGGTTCCGGTAAAGACCCCCATGCAAATGGTGCCGGCAGAGACCCCCCATGTGTGCGTTATGGAGCCGGCTGGGGGGTCATTCAAAACTGCAACCGAACAGAAGCGAGCGGCCAAGTGCATGTATCGGAGCGAGGGGATGACCAGGAGCAAGTGGATGAATTGGAGCAAGCGGACGAACAGGAGCCTGCAGGAACCGGAGCGAGGGGATGACCAGGAGCAAGTGAATAAACCGGAGCAAGCGGAGCGTGCAGGAACCAGAGCGAGCGGATGAACTGGAGCGTGCAGCAACCGGAGCGAGCGGACGAACTGGAGCCTGCAGGAACCGGAGCGAGCGGACGAACTGGAGCCTGCAGGAACCGGAGCGAGCGGACGAACTGGAGCGTGCAGGAACCGGAGCGAGCGGACGAACTGGAGCGTGCAGGAACCGGAGCGAGCGGACGAACTGGAGCGTGCAGGAACAGGAGCGAGCGGACGAACTGGAGCGTGCAGGAACAGGAGCGAGCGGACGAACTGGAGCCTGCAGGAACAGGAGCGAGCGGACGAACTGGAGCCTGCAGGAACCAGAGCGAGCGGACGAACTGGAGCCTGCAGGAACCGGAGCAAGCGGACGAACTGGAGCCTGCAAGAACCGATGCGAGCGGGTCAACCGCAGAAAGTGGACGAGGCGGAGCAAACGGACAAACAGAAACCAGCGGACGTACCGGAGCACTCGGACGTACTGGAGAGAGCGGACGAAGCGCAGCGAGCAGACTAACGGGCAAGCGGACGAACCGGAGCAAGCAAATGAACCTGATCAAGTGGACTACAGGAGCAAGCGGAAAAACCACAGCGAGCGAAGAAACCAGAGCGAGCGGACTTACCGAGGCCAGCAGACGAACCGGAGTGAGCGGGCGAGCGCATGTACCGGAGCAAGGGGATGACCAGGAGCAAGTGGATGAACCGGAGCGAGGGGACGAACTGGAGCGTGCAGCAACCGGAGCGAGGGGACGAACTGGAGCGTGCAGCAACCGGAGCGAGCGGACGAACTGGAGCCTGCAGGAACAGGAGCGAGCGGACGAACTGGAGCCTGCAGGAACAGGAGCGAGCGGACGAACTGGAGCCTGCAGGAACCGGAGCGAGCGGACGAACTGGAGCCCGCAGGAACCGGAGCGAGCGGACGAACTGGAGCCTGCAGGAATCGGAGCGAGCGAACGAACTGGAGCCTGCAGGAACAGGAGCGAGCGGACGAACTGGAGCCTGCAGGAACCGGAGCGAGCGGACAAACTGGAGCCTGCAGGAACCGGAGCGAGCGGACAAACTGGAGCCTGCAGGAACCGGAGCGAGCGGACAAACTGGAGCCTGCAGGAACCGGAGCGAGCGGACAAACTGGAGCCTGCAGGAACCGGAGCGAGCGGACGAACTGGAGCCTGCAGGAACCGGAGCGAGCGGACGAACTGGAGCCTGCAGGAACCGGAGCGAGCGGACGAACTGGAGCCTGCAGGAACCGGAGCGAGCGGACGAACTGGAGCCTGCAGGAACCGGAGCGAGCGGACGAACTGGAGCCTGCAGGAACCGGAGCGAGCGGACGAACTGGAGCCTGCAGGAACCGGAGCGAGCGGACGAACTGGAGCCTGCAGGAACCGGAGCGAGCGGACGAACTGGAGCCTGCAGGAACCGGAGCGAGCGGACGAACTGGAGCCTGCAGGAACCGGAGCGAGCGGACGAACTGGAGCCTGCAGGAACCGGAGCGAGCGGACGAACTGGAGCCTGCAGGAACCGGAGCGAGCGGACGAACTGGAGCCTGCAGGAACCGGAGCGAGCGGACGAACTGGAGCCTGCAGGAACCGGAGCGAGCGGACGAACTGGAGCCTGCAGGAACCGGAGCGAGCGGACGAACTGGAGCCTGCAGGAACCGGAGCGAGCGGACGAACTGGAGCCTGCAGGAACCGGAGCGAGCGGACGAACTGGAGCCTGCAGGAACCGGAGCGAGCGGACGAACTGGAGCCTGCAGGAACCGGAGCGAGCGGACGAACTGGAGCCTGCAGGAACCGGAGCGAGCGGACGAACTGGAGCCTGCAGGAACCGAAGCGAGCGGACGAACCGGAGCGAGCGGACGAACTGGAACGTGCAGGAACCGAAGCGAGCGGACGAACCGGAGCGAGCGGATGAACCGGAGCGTGCCGGAACTGGAGCGAGCGGACAAACTGGAGCGTGCAGGAACTGGAGCGAGCAGACGAACCGAAGTGAGCGGATGAACCAGGCCATGCGAATGAACCGGAGCGAGCGGACTAATTGGAGCTAGCAGGCGAACTGAAGAGAGGAGAGAACGGACAAACCGGAGCGACACCAACTTCCCCAGTATGACAAGCGTGAAGCCAAAACATTCACTTTCAGAAACTACTACTCCCATCAGGCGGAGCTGCAGGACACGGCGGGAGGTGTAGTTTAGTGAACCTGGAGCCCTGCACGTTCATATGTCACCTTCTGTTACTAGAGGGCGGGGACATCACAGGAGGCCGCCATTTTCTTGAAGTCCGCTACCTGTGACCCGGACGTAAAGAGCGGAGCAGCCGGAAGTTGTCGTTGTGCAGAAATTCACGTCCTTGTGCTGCTGCAAAACTCCGCAGCGATGTTCCTCACCTGTGTGAACTGTGAGTGGGAGGATGGGGGCAGTAGTGAGAGGTATTCTGTAGAGGACGGGGGCAGTAGTGAGAGGTATTCTGTGGAGGACGGGGGCAGTAGTGAGAGGTATTCTGTAGAGGATGGGGGCAGTAGTGAGAGGTATTCTGTAGAGGACGGGGGCAGTAGTGAGAGGTATTCTGTAGAGGACGGGGGCAGTAGTGAGAGGTATTCTGTAGAGGACGGGGGCAGTAGTGAGAGGTATTCTGTGGAGGACGGGGGCAGTAGTGAGAGGTATTCTGTAGAGGATGGGGGCAGTAGTGAGAGGTATTCTGTAGAGGATGGGGGCAGTAGTGAGAGGTATTCTGTAGAGGATGGGGGCAGTAGTGAGAGGTATTCTGTAGAGGACGGGGGCAGTAGTGAGAGGTATTCTGTAGAGGATGGGGGCAGTAGTGAGAGGTATTCTGTGGAGGACGGGGGCAGTAGTGAGAGGTATTCTGTAGAGGATGGGGGCAGTAGTGAGAGGTATTCTGTGGAGGACGGGGGCAGTAGTGAGAGGTATTCTGTAGAGGACGGGGGCAGTAGTGAGAGGTATTCTGTAGAGGACGGGGGCAGTAGTGAGAGGTATTCTGTGGAGGATGGGGGCAGTAGTGAGAGGTATTCTGTGGAGGACGGGGGCAGTAGTGAGAGGTATTCTGTGGAGGATGGGGGCAGTAGTGAGAGGTATTCTGTAGAGGATGGGGGCAGTAGTGAGAGGTATTCTGTGGAGGATGGGGGCAGTAGTGAGAGGTATTCTGTAGAGGACGGGGGCAGTAGTGAGAGGTATTCTGTAGAGGACGGGGGCAGTAGTGAGAGGTATTCTGTAGAGGACGGGGGCAGTAGTGAGAGGTATTCTGTAGAGGACGGGGGCAGTAGTGAGAGGTATTCTGTAGAGGACGGGGGCAGTAGTGAGAGGTATTCTGTAGAGGACGGGGGCAGTAGTGAGAGGTATTCTGTAGAGGACGGGGGCAGTAGTGAGAGGTATTCTGTAGAGGATGGGGGCAGTAGTGAGAGGTATTCTGTGGAGGACGGGGGCAGTAGTGAGAGGTATTCTGTAGAGGACGGGGGCAGTAGTGAGAGGTGTTCTGTAGAGGACGGGGGCAGTAGTGAGAGGTGTTCTGTGGAGGACGGGGGCAGTAGTGAGAGGTGTTCTGTGGAGGACGGGGGCAGTAGTGGGAGGTGTTCTGTAGAGGACGGGGGCAGTAGTGGGAGGTGTTCTGTGGAGGACGGGGGCAGTAGTGAGAGGTGTTCTGTGGAGGACGGGGGCAGTAGTGGGAGGTGTTCTGTGGAGGACGGGGGCAGTAGTGAGAGGTATTCTGTGGAGGACGGGGGCAGTAGTGAGAGGTATTCTGTAGAGGACGGGGGCAGTAGTGAGAGGTATTCTGTAGAGGACGGGGGCAGTAGTGAGAGGTATTCTGTAGAGGACGGGGGCAGTAGTGAGAGGTATTCTGTAGAGGACGGGGGCAGTAGTGAGAGGTATTCTGTAGAGGACGGGGGCAGTAGTGAGAGGTATTCTGTAGAGGACGGGGGCAGTAGTGAGAGGTATTCTGTAGAGGACGGGGGCAGTAGTGAGAGGTATCCTGTAGAGGACGGAGGCAGTAGTGGGAGCTGTTCTGTGGAGGACGGAGGCAGTAGTGGGAGCTGTTCTGTGGAGGACGGAGGCAGTAGTGTTGGGAGCTGTTCTGTAGAGGACGGGGGCAGTAGTGGGAGGTGTTCTGTGGAGGACGGGGGCAGTAGTGGGAGGTGTTCTGTGGAGGACGGGGGCAGTAGTGGGAGGTGTTCTGTGGAGGACGGGGGCAGTAGTGGGAGGTGTTCTGTGGAGGACGGGGGCAGTAGTGGGAGGTGTTCTGTGGAGGATGGGGGCAGTAGTGGGTGCCGGTCTGTGGAGGATGGGGGCTGTAGCGGGAGGTATTTTGTGGAGGACGGGGGCAGTAGTGGGAGGTATTCTGTGGAGGATGGGGGCAGTAGTGAGAGGTATTCTGTAGAGGACGGGGGCAGTAGTGAGAGGTGTTCTGTAGAGGACGGGGGCAGTAGTGAGAGGTATTCTGTAGAGGATAGGGGCAGTAGTGAGAGGTATTCTGTAGAGGATGGGGGCAGTAGTGAGAGGTATTCTGTAGAGGATGGGGGCAGTAGTGAGAGGTATTCTGTAGAGGATGGGGGCAGTAGTGAGAGGTATTCTGTAGAGGACGGGGGCAGTAGTGAGAGGTATTCTGTAGAGGACGGGGGCAGTAGTGAGAGGTATTCTGTGGAGGACGGGGGCAGTAGTGAGAGGTATTCTGTAGAGGACGGGGGCAGTAGTGAGAGGTATTCTGTAGAGGACGGGGGCAGTAGTGAGAGGTATTCTGTGGAGGACGGGGGCAGTAGTGAGAGGTATTCTGTAGAGGACGGGGGCAGTAGTGAGAGGTATTCTGTGGAGGACGGGGGCAGTAGTGAGAGGTATTCTGTGGAGGACGGGGGCAGTAGTGAGAGGTATTCTGTAGAGGACGGGGGCAGTAGTGAGAGGTATTCTGTAGAGGACGGGGGCAGTAGTGAGAGGTATTCTGTAGAGGACGGGGGCAGTAGTGAGAGGTATTCTGTAGAGGACGGGGGCAGTAGTGAGAGGTATTCTGTAGAGGACGGGGGCAGTAGTGAGAGGTATTCTGTAGAGGACGGGGGCAGTAGTGAGAGGTATTCTGTAGAGGACGGGGGCAGTAGTGAGAGGTATTCTGTAGAGGACGGGGGCAGTAGTGAGAGGTATTCTGTAGAGGACGGGGGCAGTAGTGAGAGGTATTCTGTAGAGGACGGGGGCAGTAGTGAGAGGTATTCTGTAGAGGACGGGGGCAGTAGTGAGAGGTATCCTGTAGAGGACGGAGGCAGTAGTGGGAGCTGTTCTGTGGAGGACGGAGGCAGTAGTGGGAGCTGTTCTGTGGAGGACGGAGGCAGTAGTGGGAGCTGTTCTGTGGAGGACGGAGGCAGTAGTGTTGGGAGCTGTTCTGTAGAGGACGGGGGCAGTAGTGGGAGGTGTTCTGTGGAGGACGGGGGCAGTAGTGGGAGGTGTTCTGTGGAGGACGGGGGCAGTAGTGGGAGGTGTTCTGTGGAGGACGGGGGCAGTAGTGGGAGGTGTTCTGTGGAGGACGGGGGCAGTAGTGGGAGGTGTTCTGTGGAGGATGGGGGCAGTAGTGGGTGCCGGTCTGTGGAGGATGGGGGCTGTAGCGGGAGGTATTTTGTGGAGGACGGGGGCAGTAGTGGGAGGTGTTCTGTGGAGGACGGGGGCAGTAGTGGGAGGTGTTCTGTGGAGGACGGGGGCAGTAGTGGGTGCCGGTCTGTGGAGGACGGGGGCAGTAATGGGAGGTGTTCTGTGGAGGACGGGGGCAGTAGTGGGTGCCGGTCTGTGGAGGATGGGGGCAGTAGTGGGAGGTGTTCTGTGGAGGATGGGGGTAGTAGTGGGTGCCGGTCTGTGGAGGATGGGGGCTGTAGCGGGAGGTATTTTGTGGAGGACGGGGGCAGTAGTGGGAGGTGTTCTGTGGAGGATGGGGGCAGTAGTGGGTGCCGGTCTGTGGAGGATGGGGGCAGTAGTGGGTGCCGGTCTGTGGAGGACGGGGGCAATAGTGGGAGGTGTTCTGTGGAGGATGGGGGCAGTAGTGGGTGCCGGTCTGTGGAGGACGGGGGCAGTAGTGGGAGGTGTTCTGTGGAGGATGGGGGCAGTAGTGGGTGCCGGTCTGTGGAGGATGGGGGCAGTAGTGGGTGCCGGTCTGTGGAGGACGGGGGCAGTAGTGGGTGCCGGTCTGTGGAGGACGGGGGCAGTAGTGGGAGGTGTTCTGTGGAGGATGGGGGCAGTAGTGGGTGCCGGTCTGTGGAGGACGGGGGCAGTAGTGGGAGGTGTTCTGTGGAGGATGGGGGCAGTAGTGGGTGCCGGTCTGTGGAGGACGGGGGCAGTAGTGGGAGGTGTTCTGTGGAGGACGGGGGCAGTAGTGGGAGGTGTTCTGTGGAGGACGGGGGCAGTAGTGGGAGGTGTTCTGTGGAGGACGGGGGCAGTAGTGGGTGTCGGTCTGTGGAGGATGGGGGCAGTAGTGGGTGTCGGTCTGTGGAGGATGGGGGCTGTAGCGGGAGGTATTTTGTGGAGGACGGGGGCAGTAATGGGAGGTGTTCTGTGGAGGACGGGGGCAGTAATGGGAGGTGTTCTGTGGAGGATGGGGGCAGTAGTGGGTGCCGGTCTGTGGAGGATGGGGGCAGTAGTGGGAGGTGTTCTGTGGAGGATGGGAGTAGTAGTGGGTGCCGGTCTGTGGAGGATGGGGGCTGTAGCGGGAGGTATTTTGTGGAGGACGGGGGCAGTAGTGGGAGGTGTTCTGTGGAGGATGGGGGCAGTAGTGGGTGCCGGTCTGTGGAGGATGGGGGCAGTAGTGGGTGCCGGTCTGTGGAGGACGGGGGCAGTAGTGGGAGGTGTTCTGTGGAGGATGGGGGCAGTAGTGGGTGCCGGTCTGTGGAGGACGGGGGCAGTAGTGGGAGGTGTTCTGTGGAGGATGGGGGCAGTAGTGGGTGCCGGTCTGTGGAGGACGGGGGCAGTAGTGGGTGCCGGTCTGTGGAGGACGGGGGCAGTAGTGGGAGGTGTTCTGTGGAGGATGGGGGCAGTAGTGGGTGCCGGTCTGTGGAGGACGGGGGCAGTAGTGGGAGGTGTTCTGTGGAGGATGGGGGCAGTAGTGGGTGCCGGTCTGTGGAGGACGGGGGCAGTAGTGGGAGGTGTTCTGTGGAGGACGGGGGCAGTAGTGGGATGTGTTCTGTGGAGGACGGGGGCAGTAGTGGGAGGTGTTCTGTGGAGGACGGGGGCAGTAATGGGTGTTGGTCTGTGGAGGATGGGGGCGGTAGTGGGTGTCGGTCTGTGGAGGATGGGGGCTGTAGCGGGAGGTATTTTGTGGAGGACGGGGGCAGTAATGGGAGGTGTTCTGTGGAGGATGGGGGCAGTAGCGGGAGCCGGTCTGTGGAGGACGGGGGCAGTAGTGGGAGGTGTTCTGTGGAGGACGGGGGCAGTAGTGGGAGGTGTTCTGTGGAGGACGGGGGCAGTAGTGGGAGGTGTTCTGTGGAGGACGGGGGCAGTAGCGGGAGCCGGTCTGTGGAGGATGGGGGCAGTAGTGGGTGCCGGTCTGTGGAGGATGGGGGCAGTAGCGGGAGCCGGTCTGTGGAGGATGGGGGCAGTAGTGGGAGGTGTTCTGTGGAGGATGGGGGCAGTAGCGGGTGCCGGTCTGTGGAGGACGGGGGCAGTAGTGGGTGCCGGTCTGTGGAGGACGGGGGCAGTAGTGGGTGCCGGTCTGTGGAGGACGGGGGCAGTAGTGGGAGGTGTTCTGTGGAGGATGGGGGCAGTAGTGGGTGCCGGTCTGTGGAGGACGGGGGCAGTAGTGGGTGCCGGTCTGTGGAGGATGGGGGGGCAGTAGCGGGAGCCGGTCTGTGGAGGACGGGGGCAGTAGTGGGAGGTGTTCTGTGGAGGACGGGGGCAGTAGTGGGAGGTGTTCTGTGGAGGATGGGGGCAGTAGCGGGAGCCGGTCTGTGGAGGACGGGGGCAGTAGTGGGAGGTGTTCTGTGGAGGACGGGGGCAGTAGTGGGAGGTGTTCTGTGGAGGACGAGGGCAGTAGTGGGTGCCGGTCTGTGGAGGATGGGGGCAGTAGCGGGAGCCGGTCTGTGGAGGATGGGGGTAGTGCAGGGGTATCAGCAGGTCGGGCTGCAGGTGTTTGGGACCCTCTTCTTTCCATTATGTTCTGGGATTAGGCAGTGATGAGGCTTTCTTGTTTTGGGGCTCGCACCTGCACCAATGTAATATCACTGATTTCCTGTGCAGCTCAGACACAGTCTTCATGGGTGTACCAACATGGCGGACACCGAGGCCTTCCTATACCCCCCCCGGCTGCCATGACAGTGCTATCAGCACCACACCATTATCTTATGGGGGATCGATGGGTCAGAAGAGACACCTTCTCCTGTTTCCTCTTAAATACAGCATCTAAGGGGTTAACCTGCAGTGATTGGCGGTTGGGTGCGGGCGGTGCACGTCAGGTGGATGCAGCACCAGTACTGTGATAATGGAGGATGGGGGTAGTGGTGATAGCGGCACACGTTGGGTGCACGTCTGTATCGCATGGTAATCTTCTCTTCTCTTTTCTACCGGTCGTGTGCGGAGCAGTCGCAAAAGGGAAATCCAAGTAAGTGGAGCCGCGGTCGCCATATTCTCCTGTACTGACCCATCCCTATAATCGCGGCTGACCGTAGATCCGGTATCATGACAGTCACATGACAAGGAGGTGGAGGGCATCCCCAATGTAGGACACCTCAGCCAGAACTTGTCATAACTCCCATAGACAGTATCTGGAGACCTGGGGAGACGGCGATCCCGACTGTCCTGATAGGGGGCGACGCTTATGTGCAGGATCCTCACCGATGTCCGAGACAAGATTCGACTGACACATGCACACAATAGAACGTGTACCAAGCCGCATATGATTAGAGCAGATACAGAACCAGCAGAATAGTGAGTGCAGCTCTGGGGTATAATACAGGAGGTAACTCAGGATCAGTAATGTAATGTATGTACACAGTGACTGCACCAGCAGAATAGTGAGTGCAGCTCTGGGGTATAATACAGGAGGTAACTCAGGATCAGTAATGTAATGTATGTACACAGTGACTGCACCAGCAGAATAGTGAGTGCAGCTCTGGAGTATAATACAGGATGTAACTCAGGATCAGTAATGTAATGTATGTACACAGTGACTGCACCAGCAGAATAGTGAGTGCAGCTCTGGGGTATAATACAGGAGGTAACTTAGGATCAGTAATGTATGTACACATAGTGAGTGCAGCTCTGGCGTATAATACAGGATGAGTAATGTATTTACACAGTGACTGTACCAGCAGAATAGTGAGTGCAGCTCTGGAGTATAATACAGGAGGTAACTCAGGATCAGTAATGTAATGTATGTGCACAGTGACTGCACCAGCAGAATAGTGAGTACAGCTCTGGAGTATAATACAGGAGGTAACTCAGGATCAGTAATGTAATGTATGTACACAGTGACTGTACCAGCAGAATAGTGAGTACAGCTCTGGAGTATAATACAGGGGGTAACTCAGGATCAGTAATGTATGTAAACAGTGACTGCACCAGCAGAATAGTGAGTGCAGCTCTGGAGTATAATAGAGGAGGTAACTCAGGATCAGTAATGTAATGTATGTACACAGTGACTGCACCAGCAGAATAGTGAGTGCAGCTCTGGAGTATAATACAGGAGGTAACTCAGGATCAGTAATGTAATGTATGTACACAGTGACTGCACCAGCAGAATAATGAGTGCAGCTCTGGAGTATAATACAGGATGTAACTCAGGATCAGTAATGTATGTAAACAGTGACTGCACCAGCAGAATAGTGAGTGCAGCTCTGGAGTATAATAGAGGAGGTAACTCAGGATCAGTAATGTAATGTATGTACACAGTGACTGCACCAGCAGAATAGTGAGTGCAGCTCTGGAGTATAATACAGGAGGTAACTCAGGATCAGTAATGTATGTACACTGTGACTGCACCAGCAGAATAGTGAGTGCAGCTCTGGAGTATAATACAGGAGGTAACTCAGGATCAGTAATGTATGTACAGTGTGACTGCACCAGCAGAATAGTGAGCACAGCTCTGGAGTATAATACTGGAGGTAACTCAGGATCAGTAATGTATGTACAGTGATTATACTTGTATACATGTATTAACCCCTCGTCCTCGGTGTTTCGGGCAGGGTGTATTTGGTGAGGATGGTCAGTGCAGCAGGAACTGGTTACAGCTTCAACACTCGGAGGAACAAACTAAAAGACAAGCTCATCCTGAGGAAATACGACCCTTTGGGTTAGTCCGTGTCTTGCACCTATTATTTGGGGACTGTACCTTCTTTTGGGAGGATCATTGGGGGGTTTTGTGAGCGCAGACCGCTCCTCGCAGGTAAAGGCTGTGGCGCTTTATGCAGTTTATGAATTCTTCTTTCTGCCTCTTGCAGTAAAACAACACGTCTTGTTCCACGAGCAGAAGAAAATCCGCAGCATTTAATGACCGCTCAGTGAGTGACAGAAAGGACTGATTGTGGGGGCCACGCTCAGGGGACGGATCCTGTGGTATCTGAGGATTGGTGGTCACAGCCTGTGAGCGGACACTGGACGGCAGCGCGGAGCTCGGAGGGTTAATGCTGCGTCTGTAATAAATGACGGATTCTTCAGTGACAGACGTCTCACCAATAAATGTTTCTCCATTTCTACAGACGTCCCAGGCTGTGCTGCTTGTGAACAGTCTTCTGCGGGTCTGGTGCTATTAGGTTTCCTTTCACCTGTATCATTTAGGGTAGAACTTGTGTGATCTGTCCGGATAGGTAAAATGCGGCATTACTGTAGAGGCTGGATGTGAGGTCTGTGTGTCTCTCCCAGTAATATAGGCTGGATGTGAGCTCTATGTGTCTCCCAGTAATATAGGCTGGATGTGAGGTCTGTGTCTCTCCCAGTAATATAGGCTGGATGTGAGGTCTGTGTGTCTCTCCCAGTAATATAGGCTGGATGTGAGCTCTATGTGTCTCCCAGTAATATAGGCTGGATGTGAGGTCTGTGTGTCTCTCCCAGTAATATAGGCTGGATGTGAGGTCTGTGTGTCTCTCCCAGTAATATAGGCTGGATGTGAGGTCTGTGTCTCTACCAGTAATATAGGCTGGATGTGAGGTCTGTCTCCCAGTAATATAGGCTGGATGTGAGGTCTGTGTGTCTCTCCCAGTAATATAGGCTGGATGTGAGGTCTGTCTCTCTACCAGTAATATAGGCTGGATGTGAGCTCTGTCTCCCAGTAATATAGGCTGGATGTGAGGTCTGTGTCTCTCCCAGTAATATAGGCTGGATGTGAGGTCTGTGTGTCTCTCCCAGTAATATAGGCTGGATGTGAGGTCTGTGTGTGTCTCCCAGTAATATAGGCTGGATGTGAGCTCTGTCTCCCAGTAATATAGGCTGGATGTGAGCTCTGTGTGTCTCTCCCAGTAATATAGGCTGGATGTGAGCTCTGTGTGTCTCTCCCAGTAATATAGGCTGGATGTGAGGTCTGTGTATCTCTCCCAGTAATATAGGCTGGATGTGAGGTCTGTGTGTCTCTCCCAGTAATATAGGCTGGATGTGAGGTCTGTGTGTCTCTCCCAGTAATATAGGCTGGATGTGAGGTCTGTGTGTCTCTCCCAGTAATATAGGCTGGATGTGAGCTCTGTGTCTCTCTCCCAGTAATATAGGCTGGATGTGAGGTCTGTGTATCTCTCCCAGTAATATAGGCTGGATGTGAGGTCTGTGTGTCTCTCCCAGTAATATAGGCTGGATGTGAGGTCTGTGTGTCTCTCCCAGTAATATAGGCTGGATGTGAGGTCTGTCTCCCAGTAATATAGGCTGGATGTGAGCTCTGTGTGTCTCTCCCAGTAATATAGGCTGGATGTGAGCTCTGTCTCCCAGTAATATAGGCTGGATGTGAGCTCTGTGTGTCTCTCCCAGTAATATAGGCTGGATGTGAGCTCTGTGTGTCTCTCCCAGTAATATAGGCTGGATGTGAGGTCTGTCTCCCAGTAATATAGGCTGGATGTGAGCTCTGTCTCCCAGTAATATAGGCTGGATGTGAGCTCTGTGTGTCTCTCCCAGTAATATAGGCTGGATGTGAGGTCTGTGTGTCTCCCAGTAATATAGGCTGGATGTGAGGTCTGTGCGCCTCTCCCTGTAATATAGGCTGGATGTGAGGTCTGTGCGCCTCTCCCTGTAATATAGGCTGGATGTGAGGTCTGTGTGTCTCTCCCAGTAATATAGGCTGGATGTGAGGTCTGTGTATCTCTCCCAGTAATATAGGCTGGATGTGAGCTCTGTGTGTCTCTCCCAGTAATATATGCTGGATGTGAGGTCTGTGTGTCTCCCAGTACTATAGGCTGGATGTGAGGTCTGTGTGTCTCTCCCAGTAATATAGGCTGGATGTGACCTCTGTCTCCCAGTAATATAGGCTGGATGTGAGGTATTTGCTTCTCTCCCGGTAATATAGGCTGGATGTGAGCTCTGTGTCTCTCCCGGTAATATACGCTGGATGTGAGCTCTGTGTGTCTCTCCCGGTAATATAGGCTGGATGTGAGGTATTTGCTTCTCTCCCAGTAATATAGACTGGATGTGAGCTCTGTGCGTCACTCCCAGTAATATAGGCTGGATGTGAGGTCTGTGCGTCTCTCCCAGTAATATAGGCTGGATGTGAGGTCTGTGTGTCTCTCCCGGTAATATAGGCTGGATGTGAGCTCTGTGTGTCTCTCCCAGTAATATAGGCTGGATGTGAGGTCTGTGTGTCTCTCCCAGTAATATAGGCTGGATGTGAGCTCTGTGCGTCACTCCCAGTAATATAGGCTGGATGTGAGGTCTGTGCGTCTCTCCCAGTAATATAGGCTGGATGTGAGGTCTATGTGTCTCTCCCGGTAATATAGGCTGGATGTGAGCTCTGTGTGTCTCTCCCAGTAATATAGGCTGGATGTGAGCTCTGTGTGTCTCTCCCAGTAATATAGGCTGGATGTGAGGTCTGTGTGTCTCTCCCAGTAATATAGGCTGGATGTGAGGTCTGTCTCCCAGTAATATAGGCTGGATGTGAGGTCTGTGTGTCTCTCCCAGTAATATAGGCTGGATGTGAGGTCTGTCTCTCTACCAGTAATATAGGCTGGATGTGAGCTCTGTCTCCCAGTAATATAGGCTGGATGTGAGGTCTGTGTCTCTACCAGTAATATAGGCTGGATGTGAGGTCTGTGTGTCTCTCCCGGTAATATAGGCTGGATGTGAGCTCTGTGTGTCTCTCCCGGTAATATAGGCTGGATGTGAGCTCTGTGTGTCTCTCCCGGTAATATAGGCTGGATGTGAGCTCTGTGTATCTCTCCCGGTAATATAGGCTGGATGTGGGGTCTTTGCATCTCTCCCGGTAATATAGGCTGGATGTGAGCTCTGTGTGTCTCTCCATATAGTAGAGCCTGTATGACTTTCTCTTCTCCTCGCCACCCTTTATTGACGTCCCGAAGGCTATATTTACAGGTCTATTTACACTGGAGTAAATTGATGGAACAATTTTCATGCAGATTATTTGGAAGGTTTCATTTATACAGTGATAGAAAATATCAGTGCTTTGGTGTCCAATACCTTTAAATCCCCATCATACAAAACAGAAATCTTGCATTTGAGTGCATACACTAAATGTTTAGCCCTTAGGGGCCTACACAGGTGAATCCAGGGAGCTGCGCTAAAATGTGGCCTAAATGTTTGACCTTACCAAAAATGACATGCTTTCATCGGATAGTGTGCGGTGTAATACCCAACATGGCCTGGAGGTGTCACTATTGCTCCCTTTATGAAGAGCACATTCCATTTCCATTTACAGAGATGTACATTGCCTTGTGAAAGTATTCAGCCCCCTTGACTTTTTCAAACTTTTCCCACATTTCAGGCTTCAAACATAAAGATAAAAATGTTAATGTTCTGGTGAAGAATCAACGACAAGTGGACACAATTGTGAAGATGAATGAAATTTATTGCTTATTTTAAACTTATAAAAAAATAAATAACTGAAAATCCGGGCGTGCAATATTATTCATCCCCTTTAAGCTAATACTTTGTAGCGCCCCCTTTTGCTGCGATTACAGCTACAGTCTCTTGGGGAATGTGTTTATCAGTTTTGCACATGGAGAGGCTGAAATTCTCGCCCATTCCTCCTTTGTAAACAGCTGGAGCTGAGTGAGGTTGGATGGAGTCGTTTGTGAGCAGCAGTTTTCAGCTCTTTCCACAGATTCTCGATTGGGTTCAGGTCTGGACTATGACTTGGCCATTCTAACACCTGGATACGTTTATTTGTGAACCATTCCATTGTAGATTTTGCTTTATGTTTGGGATCATTGTCTTGTTGGAAGACAAATCTCCGTCCCAGTCTCAGGTCTTTTGCAGACTCCAACAGGTTTTCTTCAAGAATGGTCCTGTATTTGGCTCCATCCATCTTCCCAGTCCCTGCTGACGAAAAGCAGGCCCAAACCATGATGCTGCCACCACCATGTTTGACAGTGGGGATGGTGTGTTCAGGGTGATGAGCTGTGTTGCTTTTACGCCAAACATATCATTTGGCATTGTGCCCAAATAGTATGACCAGAGCACCTTCTTCCAAATGTTTGGTGTCTTCCAGGTGGCTTGTGGCAAACTTCAAACAACACTTTTTATGGATATCTTTGAGAAATGGCTTTCTTCTTGCCATTCTTCCATAAAGGCCAGATTTGTGCAGTGTACGACTGATTGTTGTGCTATGGACAGACTCTCCCACCTCAGCTGTAGATCTCTGCAGATCATCCAGAGGGATCATGGGCCTCTTGGCTGCATCTCTGATCAGTCTTCTCCTTGTGTGAGATGACAGTTTGGATGGACGGCCGGGTCTAGGTAGATTTGCAGTGGTATGATACTCCTTCCATTTCAATATGATCGCTTGCACAGTGCTCTGTTATGATCCGGTAAGCTTGGAAGATTACAAAAAACTCCCATTAGTGGAAAAACACCAGGAACAACATAGTTGGAACCTGGGCTGACCACAATTCCCTGACTATCAGACCACACTAGAAATAGCCGTGGAGCGTTCCTAAACACCTAGACACCTCGCCACAGCCTGAGAAACTAGCTATGCCTCACAGATAGAAATGAGGAAATCTACCTTGCCTCAGAGAAGTCCCCAAATGAGTAGATAGCCCCCGACATATAAAGAATACGGTGATATAGGAAAACATGATACATAGATCGGAAAAATAGATTTAGCAAAGGCGAGGCCCAACTAACTAGATGCAAAGCAAAAGCAAGGAACTGATTGTGGTCATTACAAAATCCCTGCAAAAAAATACCAATGTCCTGATAGTAAAAAATGGCCCTGGAGGTCGAACCTCACCCCCACTATATCAGGTACTCTTCCAAATAATGGGAGAGACAAAATACCAAAAAGAATACAAAAGTGCAAATAAAGTTAGACAGGAAAAAACTCCCTTTTCTTGCAGAAGAGCTAACAAAGGGGAAACCCCCATGCTCACCACACAAAAGAAACAAAACTTTACCTGCAAGAAAACAGATACAAAAACAAACACCCTAAGGCAGGGCTGGGGAACCTCCGGCCCGCGGGCCGTTTACGGCCCGTCACGACTTTTTATGCAGCCCCCAGGCACATTCCCAGGGACCGCTGTGCTCTGTCAGCAGCCGCGCTTTTCCCGGCTGACGGCCCTTTAAATCTCACTGCCTGATGCCTTGAGGGTAGATGCTAGAATGTACGGGCTCTATCCAGATCCGGACTTCCAGGACCTGACTGCAGCCCATACATTCTAGGCTTAACCCCGGCCTGTGCTAGTGTGCTCTCTGCTCTGGTGGGCGGGGTAAGCAGCACGCTGCGATATGTCACAGAAGAGCTGCAGCAGATTTACCAGCCTCCCGGACCTGCTGTCTGCGTGACTCCTCCTCCCCCTCACTGTGAGTACGCAACCCATCGCTACACCCCCCTCCCCCCCGCTAAGTGCTGTGTACTCCCTTGTGCTGTGTGTACCCCTCAATGCTGTGTACCCCCCAGTGCTGTGTACCCCTTAATGCTGTGTGTATCCCCTAATGCTGTGTGTACCCCCCAGTGCTGTGTACCCCCCAATGCTGTGTGTACCCCCTAATGCAGTGTGTACCCCCTAATGCAGTGTGTATCCCCTAATGCAGTGTGTACCCCCTAATGCAGTGTGTATCCCCTAATGCAGTGTGTACCCCCTAATGCAGTGTGTACCCCCTACTGCAGTGTGTACCCCTAATGTTGAGTACACCCCTAATACAGTGTGTACCCCTTAGTACTGTGTGGGCTCCCCTAGTAATGTCTGTACCCCTTGGGTGATGTCTATGCCCCCCCAGTGCTGTCCGCACCACCTAATGCTGTCCATGCTGCCACCAGTGCTGTCCATGCCACGGTCAGTGCTGTCTGTGCCCCCTTATGCTGTCCATGCTCCTCAGTGCTGTGTGCCACCCCTCAGTACTATGTACCCCCCAGTGCTCTGAACTTGCTACTGCTGTCTGTACCCTCCCACTGCTTTCTATGCCCCCCAGTCTGTGCCCTCCTGTTGATGTCTATGCTCCCCCAGACTTCTGTGTCTCCCTAGTGATGCCACCTAGTGCTGTCTGTGCTGCCACCTAGTGCAGTCCGTGC
Source organism: Anomaloglossus baeobatrachus (assembly GCF_048569485.1). Lineage (NCBI taxonomy): Eukaryota > Metazoa > Chordata > Amphibia > Anura > Aromobatidae > Anomaloglossus > Anomaloglossus baeobatrachus. Next base: position 18,438,400 of record NC_134355.1, read on the forward strand.
TGCCACCTAGTGTAGTCCGTGCAGCCACCTAGTGCTGTCTATGCAACAGCCAAGGCTGTCCATGCCCCCCTACTGATGTATATGCCCCAGCCCCCTCCTGTGATGCATATGCCCCAGCCCCTCCTGTGATGTGTACTCCCAGTGTCTCCTGTAATTTATGCACCCCAGCCCCTCCTGTGATGTATATGCCCCAGCCCCTCCTGTGATCTATATGCCCCCAGCATCTCCAGACCGAGACAAACCTGGAAAAGCAGCTGTGAGAAACAAATGATCAATATCACCGAACACACAGTCACACCAAACAGAAGCAGCTCCTGCCTCCACAGTAAGGGTGAGTTAATTAATCGTTTGACCAAATTTTTCAAGTTGATAATGTTGTGCGGCCCCCAAAGGTTAGTAGGAAATTACAAATGGCCCCCAGCAGTAAAAAGGTTCCCCACCCCTGCCCTAAGGTGTAAACCAGCAAACAAGGAAAAAACTGACAACTTATCTCCAGAAGTCTTGCTCAGGGAAACCGGGAAGGACAGAACTCCAAGCCAGGTTCAGAGACGGAGAAAAATACAATTATAACAGACGCCAGCAAGGCAAAAGGTGTTCTATATACACACCAGACTTGTCTGCAATAGGATTTCCTTAAGTACCAATTAACGCCGACACCTGTCTGAGTCACAGGCTCAGACTCTGCTCCACTACCATTCCTGGCCACCAGAGGGAGCTCCAAAACAGCACCCACATGGATGACATTCACAACAGTGCTCCTTTGGAATGTTAAAAGTTTTGGAAATCATTTGTAACCAAATCCGGCTTTAAGCTTCTCCACAACAGTATCACGGACCTGCCTGTTGTGTTCCTTGGTCTTCATGATCCTCTCTGTGCTTTACACAGAACACTGAGACTATCACAGAGCAGGGGCATTTATACGGAGACTTGATTACACACAGGGGCTTATATTTATCATCATCAGTCATTTAGGACAATTTTGGATCATTGAGAGATCCTCCATCAACCTTCGGAGTGAGTTTGCTGCACTGAAAGTAAAGGGGATGAATAATATTGCACGCCACAATTTTCAGTTATTTCTTTTTTTTAGAAAAAGTGTAAAATAAGCAATACATTTCCTTCACAATTGTGTCACTTGTTGTTGATTCTTCACCAGAACAGTAACATTATTTTTATGTTTGAAGCCTGAAATGTGAGAAAAGGTTGAAAAATTCAAGAGGGCTGAATACTTTCGCAAGGCACTATATATTGCCTCCATGTTTTGCAGGGGGCGCTCACCCAGCTCTTTACTGCTGAACGGCACAACTGTACTGATACGATAGTGGTGGATCACTGTGTAACTGGATGTGCACTCAGGACTCTAGGAAAGTTGGGTGACAACCTTTGATGGGGCTGTTGTCAATCAGATCTATAAATGGGCTCAGTATATTCTATAGAGCATGCCTTGAGAACCCCTTCCTTCCAGGGCATGCTGGGACTTGTAGTTTTATTCTTATCCAGAGACTGTAATTTGCCTTTCAGCTCTTCTTTATTGAATCATTAAAAAATCTGTAGGGTTTTCCCTTTCTTTTTTTATGAGCTTCCTGCCATCCCCGTCTTAGGCTGGACATTGCTCCCCGGGGACCGGCTTCCTTTATGAGAAGATATCCTGAGGAAGGTGCTCACGATGCGGATATGATGTCTGTGTCCCCGCGGCCTGGACGCTCACTGACGCAATGTGATTTGACCTCTTCACCATTTCTTCCATGCTGAGGTGAGGATGATGCGCGATGAAGAAAGCCAGCGCCCCAAGAAAACTGTCCCCGGCGCCCTGGGAGGAAAGAGACAAAAGGCGTGACAAAGCGGAAATCATCAGCTCCGGACGCGAGGGCAAAGGCAAAATGTGCGGACCACATCTGAGCCAACCCTGTGCTATGTGCGTCAGAAAGTCCAAGAGCTGGGATCAAACATTGTGCAGATTGTATCCAGACTAGTGATGGGCGGACTCGCAGATAACCGGGATTGGCGGGTCTAACCGGATTTAAAAAGCATGGTTCGGCCCGGAATTGATCCCGGATATCTTGCCGGACGCCGCTCCTCCTATAAGTCTATGGAGACCAGAATCCAGTGATTAAAACCCGTGGTAGAAAGGATGGGGGATTGGAGCAAACGCGTTATACATACCGAGTCTCCGGCACAGCTGTAACTGCTTCTAGGGCCGCTCATTAGCATCATACATATCTACTGTTTCCCCCGCCCACCGGCAGTCCTGGCGTCTGTGATTGGCTGCAGTCAGACCGCGCTCCCAGGCTGTGTGATTGCAAGCAGACAGGGTCTGCAATAGTGTATTGTGGTGTAAAAATAAATAAAATTGCCGTACAGTCCCCCCCCATATTAGGATACCCAGTACAGATAAAGCATACGGCCACAGGCTGCAGCACTCAGCCCTGTGCTTATCTTGGCTGTGTATCAAATTAAGAGGAATCTCATGCAGCTTTTTTTTTTCCTTTCAATAAATAAAAAAAAAAAATGCCTGCGCACCCGCCCCCTCACCAATTTTGATACCCAGCCATGATAAAGCTGACTGCTAAAGGGTGGTATTCTCAGGCTGGGGAGGCCCATGCTTACTGGGCCTCCTACCCTAAAAAATCGCAGCATGCAGCCGCCCAGGATTGTCGCATCTATTAGATGTGACAATCCTGGCACTTTACTCAGCTCTATTCGATTGCCCTGGAAACAGAGGTAATAAGGGGTTAATGGCAGTCCACAGCTGCCACTAAGCCTTAGATTAGTAATAGATGGTGTCTTAATCTGTAAATAAAATGAAATAAACACAAACACCTTGGAAAAAAAAAACCTTTACATGAAATAAACTATAAAAAAAACCCCCATCCTCTTTCACCCCCCTTTACTAACCCCCAAAACACCAAGGTCTAGCATAATCCACAAAAGCGCCCACTACTATACCGGCTCCGCTACAAGTGAAGTGACAGTGTGCATACATAGAACAATGACCGTCCGATCTGAGCTTCAGGCAGAGAATGAGCCTTAGCGACCTGCATCTCCTGCCAGAAATCCAAGGGTATTTCACCAAGAGATGCAGATTTGTTGCTGAAATCTGTACACCATATTCCTGGACCTAATCTTAACCTCCTGACAAGAAAAACGCATCACAACTGCATCACACCGCATGCAGTTTTGATGTGTTTTGTTTTTTTGGCAGAAGGTGAAGTTTTGGTGCAGGAATATGCTTTAGAAATTTCAGCACCAAATCTGCATCACTTGGCAAAAAAAAAATCTGCGGTTTTCTGCCAGGAGATGCAGGTCTGTGAACTTAGTGACCTCACCTGAGGTGAGGTCAGGTTACCTGTGGTCACAGGTGGAGGACCGTGGGAACCTCCAGCTGTGACCGCAAATAACCTGAGTGATGTCACCACTCATCGCGTGGCTTTGTCTCTGCCTGAAGCCCACATTGGGCAGTCATGTTCAATGGCACTCGCTGTCATTTCAGATATAGCAGAATTGTTGTGGAACCTCAAGTGGATTACGTTGGACCTGGATGTTTCGGGGGTTAATTAAGGGGTGAAATACTGTTTTCTTTGTATTTTCTTTCAAATAAAGCATTTTTTCTATTTTTGTGTTTTTTTTTCTTTTCAATTACAGATTAGTACTGAGGGGAAGCCTCTCATAGATGCCTCACATTACTAATCTAGGGCTTAGTGGCAGCTGTGAGCAATTATTAACTTCTTAATTCTGACTGCCACCGCACCAGGGCAATCAGTAAGAGCCGGGTAAAGCGCTGAGATTGTCACATCTAATGGATGCAATCATTCCGGGTGGTAGCAGGCTGCCATTATTGGGCTTGGGGGCTCAATAACCATGGGTTTCCCCAGCCTGAGAATACCAGCTCCCAGCTGTTGGGCTTTACCATGGCTGGGTATCAAAATTGGGGGGGACCGGATGTCGTTTTTAAAAATTATTTAAATAAAAAGAAGGGAATTTTGTTACTTACCGTAAATTCCTTTTCTTCTAGCTCTTATTGGGAGACCCAGACGATTGGGGTATAGCTACTGCCCTCCGGAGGCCACACAAAGCACTACACTAAAAAGTGCAAGGCCCCTCCCCTTCTGGCTATACCCCCCCGTGGTATCACGGGTTCTCCAGTTTTAGTGCCAAAGCAAGAAGGAGGAAGCCAATAACTGGTTTAAACAAATTAACTCCGAATAACGTCGGAGAACTGAAAAACCGTTCAACATGAACAACATGTGTACCCGCAAACAACAAAAAAATCCCGAAGGACAACAGGGCGGGTGCTGGGTCTCCCAATAAGAGCTAGAAGAAAAGGAATTTACGGTAAGTAACAAAATTCCCTTCTTCTTCAGCGCTCTATTGGGAGACCCAGACGATTGGGACGTCCAAAAGCTGTCCCTGGGTGGGTAAAGAGATACCTCATGTTAGAGCTGCAAAACAGCCCTCCCCTACGGGGATGTCACTGCCGCCTGCAGGACTCTTCTACCTAAGCTGGCATCCGCCGAAGCATAGGTATGCACCTGATAATGTTTGGTGAAAGTGTGCAGACTCGACCAGGTAGCTGCCTGGCACACCTGTTGAGCCGAAGCCTGGTGTCGTAATGCCCAGGACGCACCCACGGCTCTGGTTGAGTGGGCTTTTAGCCCTGAAGGAACCGGAAGCCCCGCAGAACGGTAGGCCTCTAGAATTGGTTCTTTGATCCATCGAGCCAGGGTGGCTTTAGAAGCCTGCAACCCCTTGCGCGGACCAGCGACAAGGACAAAAAGTGCATCGGAACGGCGCATGGGCGCCGTGCGGGAAATGTAGATTCTGAGTGCTCTCACCAGATCCAGCAAACGTAAGTCCTTTTCATACCGGTGAACCGGATGAGGACAAAAGGAAGGCAAGGATATATCCTGATTAAGATGAAACGAGGAGACGACCTTAGGGAGAAACTCCGGAATGGGGCGCAGCACTACCTTGTCCTGGTGGAACACCAGGAAGGGAGCCTTGGATGACAGAGCTGCCAGCTCCGACACTCGCCGAAGCGATGTGATCGCAACAAGAAACGCCACTTTCTGTGACAGGCGAGAAAAGGAAACTTCCTTCAGAGGCTCGAAAGGCGGCTTCTGGAGAGCAACTAGAACCCTGTTCAGATCCCATGGATCTAACGGCCGCTTGTACGGGGGCACAATATGACAGACCCCCTGCAGGAACGTGCGCACCTTAGGAAGACGTGCTAGACGCTTCTGTAAAAACACGGATAGTGCCGATACTTGCCCTTTAAGGGAGCTGAGCGACAAGCCCTTTTCTAACCCCGATTGCAGGAAAGAAAGAAAAGTGGGCAATGCAAATGGCCAGGGAGACACTCCCTGAGCGGAACACCAGGATAAGAAAATCTTCCACGTTCTGTGGTAGATCTTAGCAGAAGTCGACTTCCTAGCCTGTCTCATTGTGGCTACAACTCCTTAGGATAATCCTGCAGACGCTAGGATCCAGGACTCAATGGCCACACAGTCAGGTTCAGGGCCGCAGAATTCCGATGGAAAAACGGCCCTTGGGACAGTAAGTCTGGTCGGTCTGGCAGTGACCACGGTCGACCGACCGTGAGATGCCACAGATCCGGATACCACGATCTCCTCGGCCAGTCTGGGGCGACGAGTATGACGCGGCTGCAATCGGATCTGATCTTGCGTAACACTCTGGGCAAGAGTGCCAGAGGTGGGAAGACGTATGGGAGCCGGAACTGCGACCAATCTTGAACTAATGCGTCTGCCGCCAGAGCTCTTTGATCGCGCGACCTCGCCATGAATGCCGGGACCTTGTTGTTGTGCCGGGACGCCATTAGGTCGACGTCCGGCACTCCCCATCGGCGACAGATTTCCTGAAACACGTCCGGGTGAAGGGACCACTCCCCTGCGTCCATGCCCTGGCGACTGAGGAAGTCTGCTTCCCAATTTTCTACGCCTGGGATGTGAACCGCGGATATGGTGGATGCTGTGTCCTCCACCCACATTAGAATGCGCCGGACTTCTTGGAATGCTTGCCGACTGCGCGTCCCTCCTTGGTGGTTGATGTATGCCACCGCTGTGGAGTTGTCCGACTGGATTCGGATCTGCTTTCCTTCCAGCCACTGTTGGAAGGCCAGTAGGGCAAGATACACTGCCCTGATTTCCAGAACATTGATCTGAAGGGTGGACTCCTGCGGAGTCCACGTCCCCTGGGCCCTGTGGTGGAGAAACACTGCTCCCCACCCTGACAGACTCGCATCTGTCGTGACCACTGCCCAGGATGGGGGCAGGAAGGATCTTCCCTGAGACAATGAGGTGGGAAGGAGCCACCATTGTAGAGAGTCCTTGGCCGTCTGGGAAAGAGAGACTTTCCTGTCCAGGGACGTTGACTTCCCGTCCCATTGGCGGAGAATGTCCCATTGAAGTGGGCGCAGATGAAACTGCGCAAAGGGAACTGCTTCCATGGCTGCCACCATCTTCCCGAGGAAGTGCATGAGGCGCCGTAAGGGGTGCGACTGGCCTTGAAGGAGGGATTGCACCCCTGTCTGTAGGGACCGCTGCTTGTTCAGCGGAAGCTTCACTCTCGCTGCTCGAGTATGAAACTCCATGCCAAGATACGTTAGCGACTGTGACGGTGACAGATTCGACTTTGGAAAGTTGATGATCCATCCGAACGTCTGTAGAGTCTCCAGCGTAGCATGTAGACTGAGTTGGCATGCCTCTTGAGAGGGTGCCTTGACAAGTAGATCGTCTAGGTAAGGGATCACCGAGTGTCCCTGAGAGTGCAAGACTGCTACCACCGCCGCCATGACCTTGGTGAAGACCCGGGGGGCTGTCGCCAGACCGAATGGCAGAGCTACGAACTGAAGATGGTCGTTTCCTATCACAAAACGTAGAAAACGTTGATGTTCTGTAGCAATTGGCACGTGGAGATAAGCATCTTTGATGTCTATTGAGGCAAGGAAGTCTCCTTGAGACATTGAGGCAACGACAGAGCGGAGGGTTTCCATCCGGAACCGTCTGGCGTGCACATGTTTGTTGAGCAGCTTTAGATCCAGAACAGGACGGAACGAGCCGTCCTTTTTTGGAACCACAAAGAGATTGGAGTAAAACCCTCGCCCTTGTTCCTGAGGCGGTACAGGAACCACTACTCCTTCCGCTCTTAGGGAGTCCACCGCCTGCAGCAGGGCATCTGCTCGGTCTGGATGTGGGGAGGTTCTGAAGAACCGAGCTGGAGGACGAGAACTGAACTCGATTCTGTACCCGCGAGACAAAATGTTTGTCACCCACCGGTCTTTGACCTGTGACATCCAAATGTCGGAAAAGCGGGAGAGCCTGCCCCCGACCGGAGATGCGGAGGGGGGGGCTGGAAGTCATGAGGTAGCCGCTTTGGAAGCGGTTCCTCCATTTGCTTTCTTGGGGCGTGCGTGAGCCCGCCAGGAATCTGAGACTCTTTGCGTCCTCTGAGTCCCTTTGGACGAGGAGAATTGTGTCTTGCCCGAACCTCGAAAGGACTGAAACCTCTGCTGCCATTTTTTCTGCTGAGGTTTGCTTGATCTGGGCTGGGGTAAGGAAGAGTCTTTACCCTTGGACTGTTTAATGATGTCAGCCAATGGCTCGCCAAACAGTCTATCTCTAGATAAAGGCAAGCTGGTTAAACATTTTTTGGAACCAGCATCTGCTTTCCAGTCCTTTAACCACAAGGCTCTGCGCAAAACTACCGAATTGGCGGACGCCATTGAGGTGCGGCTGGTAGATTCTAGGACCGCATTGATAGCGTAAGACGCAAACGCAGACATCTGCGAGGTAAGGGACGCCACTTGCGGCACCGCTGGATGTATGATAGCATCCACTTTTGCTAAACCAGCTGAAATAGCTTGGAGTGCCCATACGGCTGCGAATGCTGGAGCAAACGACGCGCCGATAGCTTCATAGACAGATTTTAACCAAAGGTCCATCTGTCTGTCATTGGCATCCTTAAGTGAAGCGCCATCCTCCACTGCAACTATGGATCTAGCTGCAAGTTTGGAAATCGGGGGGTCTACTTTTGGACACTGGGTCCAGCGCTTGACCACATCAGGGGGGAAAGGAAAACGTGTATCCTTAGAACGTTTAGAGAAACGCCTTTCTGGATGAGCGTCGTGTTTCTGGATTGACTCTCTGAAGTCAGAGTGATCCAAGAAAGCACTCAATTTACGCTTGGGATAGAGGAAACGAAACTTCTCCTGCTCTGCAGCTGCCTCCTCTGCAGAAGGAGCTGGGGGAGAAATATCCAACAGTCTATTGATGGCTGAGATAAGCTCGTTTACCATGGCGTCCCCATCCGGGGTATCCAGATTGAGAGGGGTTCCAGGATAAGACTCCTGATCACTCTCTTCAGACGCATCACAGGGCGACTGATTGCGCTGAGACCCTGAGCAGTGTGATGACGTTGAGGGTCTTTCCCAGCGAGCTCGCTTAGGGTGGCTGGGGCTATCATCTGAGTCATAATACTCAGCCTGGGAAGCCGGGGACCCCCTTGCAGTCTGGATTAATTCCAACTGAGGGGGATTAGAGGACAGAGACCTCGCCGTGTCCATAGACTGAGCCCCAGTCATGGATTGCAAAGTTTCAAGGATTTTTGCCATAGTCACAGACATTCCATCAGCAAAAACTGCAAAGTCTGTCCCTGACACCGGGGCAGGACTTACAAGCGTCTCAGCCTGGGTCACTACCTCTCCGGACTCCGGCTGGCGAAGCAGCACCGGATCGGAGCATTGCACACAATGGGGGTCATCGGAGCCTGCTGGTAGAGCAGCCCCACATGCAGCACACGCAGTGTACACAGCCCTAGCCTTGGCAGCCTTGCGTTTTGTGGATGACATGTTGCTGCCTCCTCAGAGCGATCTGGGGTATCCAGCCAGGAAGCGACCTCACAGTGCAAGAAATAAATAAATATATATATCTGGTGACACAGTACACCAATGCACACTGAGGCACTAGAGGGGCCAGCTGAAATGCCGCTTACCGCCCGCTTAAGAGCGGGTGTGTGGTCGCCAAAAGCCCCCTAGTCCAGGTCTCCCAGAGCCTTGCGTCCTTCCTCCAGCCAGACTGCCTGTAATGGCTGCCGGCGTCCTGGGAGAGGAGGGGGGGCGGGCCCTGGGCGTTCCTGGCTAAGAGCGGGAAGCCTGCTTCCCTCTGTGCCTAGTGAGAGGGCTGGAGCATGTAAATCAGGCTCCAGCCCTCGTCGCTGCTGCGAAACAGCGTCTCTCCCCTACCCTGATTGACAGGGTGGGGGCGGGAACGAAGCGGAGCTAGGCCGCAAAAGCCGGGGACTGGATTTATAAACGCCGCCGCCGTAAAAGCGCGGTCGGCGTGTCCCCGGCGCACTACAAGTCACAGCAGCGCCGCCGGTCCAGTGGGGGTCGGCGCTGCGTTCCCACAACACAAAAGTCCCCCAGTAAACTGCAGGAACACCAACTCAATCGTTACGGTCCCCGGCGCACTACAACACCCAGCCAGCCCGGAGTGTGTCTGTGCCTGCCGGGGACACAGAGTACCTGTATGATGCAGGGCCTTGTCCCTGATTGTACTCCTGCTCCGTATCCATCAGGTGCTATGGGTCTGTGGATGGAGCCCGGCGTCAGAGCTTAGAGGCCGGCAGGATCCCACTTCCACAGAGCCCTACAAGGGGATGTGGAAGGAAAACAGCATGTGGGGCTCCAGCCCCTGTACCAGCAATAGGTACCTCAACCTTACAACACCATCCACGGGTGAGAAGGGAGCATGCTGGGGGCCCTATATGGGCCCTCTTTTCTTCCATCCGAAATAGTCAGCAGCTACTGCTGACTAAAATCTGTGGAGCCATGCGTGGATGTCTGACCTCCTTCGCACAAAGCTTGAAAACTGGAGAACCCGTGATACCACGGGGGGTGTATAGCCAGAAGGGGAGGGGCCTTGCACTTTTTAGTGTAGTGCTTTGTGTGGCCTCCGGAGGGCAGTAGCTATACCCCAATCGTCTGGGTCTCCCAATAGAGCGCTGAAGAAAAAAAAGCCGCAAGCAATTCCTCTTATTTTGATACACAGCCAAGATAAGCGCACGGCTGGGGGCTGCAGCCTGTAACCGTGGGTGTTATCTGTCCTGGGTATCACAATATGAGGGGACCCTAAACCAATTTTATTTTTTAAAATTCATTTAGTTTTACTTAAATTTACAGTGACCCGCACATCGGGTCTCTGGTTGCAGCCACATGCTGTAACATAGGCGGGGAGTGCCGTCTGACTGCAACCAATCAGAGACATGGGGACTGCCAGTGAGCGGAGGAAGCAGTGCATATGGATGAGCGATAATGAGCGGCCCGAAAGCAGTTACAGCCATGCTGGAGACTCGGTAAGCATAGCACACTTGCTTTATTGTTATTTTCTCCTTTTATTTCCCCGAGTTGCTGGATCCGGTTCATTAGCTGGAATTCCCTGAGAACTCTGGGCCCGGCCTTTGGTTACCTTTGAAACCACAAAGGATCCAGACTTTTACAGCCCGGATCCGCCCATCACTAATCCAGACCAAAGTCTGGACCCCCGACATGACACATTGTAACAAAATCTGGAGAGGAGCTCAGTAAAATTCCAGTGTGGAGCCGGATACAAATGGAGCAAACGCTCAGCTGCAAAAAGTAATTATTTTCCGGAGATTTCTAAGCGTAAAACAAGAATGATCCCGTTCCTTACAGCAAGCAGAGATGGGGAGAACGGTGAGGAGCAGAAACACGAAGTAACAGAAAGCTGCAGAACTCGTCACTACCAACAAACTGCATAAATAATAGTGCAAGCGAAGAGAGGAAAATAAAAAATATCAGAGAATTCTGTTTGTCTCCACTTATGAGCCACTTCCTCCCCGCTAGCTGAACTCATCAGTTACTTTGAAAAACTGCTAAAATCTGCCCTGGTCAAAAGAAGGCAAAATTGCCAAGTCACTGAGGATCAGATTACAGCTGCCGATTAAAGTCTATGGAAAGAAGAATAAAAGAGGAACAGAGTGAGAGAGAGAGACAGATTGTGTTACAGTTTTCTATCAAATATCTCACCCCAGAGCTGGACTCACAGCTACTCTACTCAGTACTGCTGTGTACTACTGTGCCGCTGCTGTATAGTGTAATGTATAATGCCTTCCGTGCCGCTGCTGTATAGTGCCCTCCGTGCTGCCGCTGTATAGTGCCCTCCGTGCCGCCGCTGTATAATGCCCTCCGTGCCGCTGCTGTATAGTGCCCTCCGTGCCGCTGCTGTATAATACCCTCCGTGCCACTGCTGTATAATGTCCTCCATGCCGCTGCTGTATAATGTCCTCCGTGCCGCTGCTGTATAATGTCCTCCGTGCCGCTGCTGTATAATACCCTCCCGTGCCGCTGCTGTATAATGTTTTCCATGCTGCTGTATAATGTCCCCCGTGCCGCTGCTGTATAATGTCCCCCGTGCCGCTGCTGTATAGTGCCCTCCGTGCCGCTGCTGTATAATGTCCTCCATGCCGCTGTATAATGTCCTCCATGCCGCTGTATAATACCCTCCCGTGCCGCTGCTGTATAATGTTTTCCATGCTGCTGTATAGTGCCCTCTGTGTTGCCGCTGTATAATGCCCTCCATGCTGCTGTATAGTGCCCTCCATGCTGCTGTATAGTGCCCTCCATGCTGCTGTATAGTGCCCTCCATGCTGCTGCTGTATAATGCCCTCCGTGCAGTGCTGCATCCTAGTGTTTTATCTCACCCCTGTGCTTGATTCACAGCTACAACATTCAGTAAGGTTGTACAAGGTCCTCCGTGCTATAGCTGCATTTTAGTAAGCACTTTTTCACTCCCCTGTGCTGGGATCATATTTACACTGCTCAGTGCTGCTGTATAATGCTCTCCATACATCTGCTTTATAGTAAGTATTTCTCACCCCAGTCCTGGAGTCACAGCTATACTGCTCAGTACTGCAGTATATTTGTCTTCCATCCTGCTACTTTCTAGTATTTTCTCTCACTCCAGTGCTGGAGTCACATCTACTCCGCTCAGTACTGCTGTATAATGCCTTCCGTGCCGCTGCTGTATAGTGCCCTCCGTGCTGCCGCTGTATAGTGCCCTCCGTGCCGCCGCTGTATAATGCCCTCCGTGCCGCCGCTGTATAGTGCCCTCCGTGCCGCCGCTGTATAATGCCCTCCGTGCCGCCGCTGTATAATACCCTCCGTGCCACTGCTGTATAATGTCATCCATGCCGCTGCTGTATAATGTCCTCCGTGCCACTGCTGTATAATGTCCCCCGTGCCACTGCTGTATAATGTCCCCCGTGCCACTGCTGTATAATGTCCCCCGTGCCACTGCTGTATAATGTCCCCCATGCCACTGCTGTATAATGTCCCCCATGCTGCTGCTGTATAATGTCCTCCGTGCCGCTGCTGTATAATGTTCTCCGTGCCGCTGCTGTATAATGTTCTCCATGCCGCTGCTGTATAATATCCTCCATGCTGCTGCTGTATAATGTCCTCCATGCCGCTGCTGTATAATGTTCTCCATGCCGCTGCTGTATAATGTCCTCCATGCTGCTGCTGTATAATGTCCTCCGTGCCGCTGCTGTATAATGCCCTCCATGCTGCTGCTGTATAATGCCCTCCATGCTGCTGCTGTATAATGCCCTCCATGCTGTTGCTGTATAATGTCCTCCATGCCGCTGCTGTATAATGTCCTCCGTGCTGCTGCTGTATAATGCCCTCCGTGCCGCTGCTGTATAATGTCCTCCATGCCGCTGCTGTATAATGTCCTCCGTGCCGCTGCTGTATAATGCCCTCCGTGCCGCTGTATAATGCCCTCCGTGCCGCTGCTGTATAATGTTCTCCGTGCCGCTGCTGTATAATGCCTTCCGTGCCGCTGCTGTATAATGCCTTCCGTGCCGCTGCTGTATAATGCCCTCCGTGCCGCTGCTGTATAATGTCCCCCGTGCCGCTGCTGTATAATGCCTTTTGTGCCGCTGCTGTATAATGCCCTCCGTGCTGCTGCTGTATAATGCCCTCCGTGCCGCTGCTGTATAATGTCCCCCGTGCCGCTGCTGTATAATGTCCCCTGTGCCGCTGCTGTATAATGTCCCCCGTGCCGCTGCTGTATAGTGCCCTCTGTGCCGCTGCTGTATAATGCCTTCCGTGCCGCTGCTGTATAATGCCCTCCGTGCCACTGCTGTATAATGCCCTCCGTGCCGCTGCTGTATAATGCCCTCCGTGCCGCTGATATATAATGCCTTCCGTGCTGCTGCTGTATAATGCCCTCCGTGCCGCTGCTGTATAATGTCCCCCGTGCCGCTGCTGTATAGTGCCCTCCGTGCCGCTGCTGTATAATACCCTCCCGTGCCGCTGCTGTATAATGTTTTCCATGCTGCTGTATAATGTCCCCCGTGCCGCTGCTGTATAATGTCCCCCGTGCCGCTGCTGTATAGTGCCCTCCGTGCCGCTGCTGTATAATGTCCTCCATGCCGCTGCTGTATAATGTTTTCCATGCTGCTGTATAGTGCCCTCTGTGTTGCCGCTGTATAATGCCCTCCATGCTGCTGTATAATGTCCTCCGTGCTGCTGCTGTATAATGTCCTCCGTGCTGCCGCTGTATAATGTCCTCCATGCTGCTGTATAGTGCCCTCCGTGCCGCCGCTGTATAACGCCCTCCGTGCCGCCGCTGTATAACGCCCTCCGTGCCGCCGCTGTATAACGCCCTCCGTGCCGCCGCTGTATAACGTCCTCCGTGCCGATGCTGTATAATGTCCTCCGTGCTGCTGCTGTATAACGTCCTCCGTGCCGCCGCTGTATAACGTCCTCCGTGCCGATGCTGTATAATGTCCTCCATGCCGCCGCTGTATAACGTCCTCTGTGCCGCTGCTGTATAACGTCCTCTGTGCCGCTGCTGTATAATGTCCCCCGTGCCGCTGCTGTATAGTGCCCTCCGTGCCGCTGCTGTATAATACCCTCCCGTGCCGCTGCTGTATAATGTTTTCCATGCTGCTGTATAATGTCCCCCGTGCCGCTGCTGTATAATGTCCCCCGTGCCGCTGCTGTATAGTGCCCTCCGTGCCGCTGCTGTATAATGTCCTCCATGCCGCTGCTGTATAATGTTTTCCATGCTGCTGTATAGTGCCCTCTGTGTTGCCGCTGTATAATGCCCTCCATGCTGCTGTATAATGTCCTCCGTGCTGCTGCTGTATAATGTCCTCCGTGCTGCCGCTGTATAATGTCCTCCATGCTGCTGTATAGTGCCCTCCGTGCCGCCGCTGTATAACGCCCTCCGTGCCGCCGCTGTATAACGCCCTCCGTGCCGCCGCTGTATAACGTCCTCCGTGCCGATGCTGTATAATGTCCTCCGTGCTGCTGCTGTATAACGTCCTCCGTGCCGCCGCTGTATAACGTCCTCCGTGCCGATGCTGTATAATGTCCTCCATGCCGCCGCTGTATAACGTCCTCTGTGCCGCTGCTGTATAACGTCCTCTGTGCCGCTGCTGTATAATGTCCCCCGTGCCGCCGCTGTATAACGTCCTCTGTGCCGCTGCTGTATAATGTCCCCCATGCTGCTGCTGTATAATGTCCCCCATGCTGCTGCTGTATAATGCCCTCCATGCTGTTGCTGTATAATGTCCCCCGTGCTGCTGCTGTATAATGCCCTCCATGCTGTTGCTGTATAATGTCCCCCGTGCCGCCGCTGTATAACGTCCTCTGTGCCGCTGCTGTATAATGTCCCCCATGCTGCTGCTGTATAATGTCCCCCATGCCGCTGCTGTATAATGCCCTCCATGCTGTTGCTGTATAATGTCCCCCGTGCTGCTGCTTCTGATCATGAGCTACATAGAGGCAGGAGAGCAGTAATCCCTCGTGCCTGTGTGTGCTGTGTATGGGAGACATCATAGCAGGGAGTCTGCACCCACCAGCTCAGAGACAACTGATAATTAGAGATAGACACTGCAGTGGGGAAAACTGGTGAAAATGCAGAATACGAGTCATATAATGGGCAGAAAGCGTTGTTCCTCATGTACACGGAACGGATTATTCTGAAGTGACAGTAATGTTGTAAGATTAATTATTTTAGCTCCTTTCATTATTTCCAAATTGTCAATTTTTGGGATTATTTTTGCCTGTGTATTTTGGGCTCATCATGCTGCTGCTCATCATGCTGCTGCTCACGTCCCTGTTATTCTGACCTTTCATTACTTGTAGATGGAAAATGACCCAGAGATGAAGAAAACAGAATTATTTCAGCGCTGTGTCCGGAGTGTTAGCATCACTATGAGACATGATATAAATAGTGGAGAAGGGAGCGGCGTTGTGCCGCATGTCTGCGAATCCCCGTCTAGACCTCCCGCACTATTTATTGCTGTTTCCATCTCGGAAGCTCATATTTTCCATGCTCGGAAACCCCTGTCCTCTCCACAGTGCGATGCCCCTTGTCTCTTTTGTTGAGTGCGGCTTCCTTTTGGCAGCCTCCTCCGGTAAGGGCGGCCATCGCTGCAGCCAAGTCCTAACATAATCTGCACAGAAGAAATGTAATGGTCTCCATAAATCAGATTACTATTGTGCCAGTCACATCCCAACAAAAAGGAGAACCATGCAGAATGGACTGGAATGAGCAGAGAAGCGGAGCGGGGTGAAGAGGGGCGGCCAGAAGAGAGTGCGGAGGGGCGGCTGGAGCGGGGTGCAGAGGGGCGGCCGGACCAGGGTGCGGAGAGGCGGCCAGAAGAGTGTGCGGAGGGGCGGCCAAAAGAGGGTGCGGAGGGGCGGGCGGAGCGGGGTGCAGAGAGGCGGCCAGAAGAGGGTGCGGAGGGGCGGATGGGCGGCCAGAAGAGGGTGCAGAGGGGGCGGGCGAAGCGGGACGGCCGGAAGAGGGTGCAGAGGGGGCAGGGTGGTGGCTTGAATAGGGTGCAGAGGGGCGGCCGGAAGAGGAGGCTGAGGGGGCGGCCAAAAGAGAGGGCAGAGGGGCAGCAGGTAGAAGGTGCAGAGGGGCGGCCAAAAGAGGGGGCAAGGTGGTGGCTGGAATGGGGTGCAGAGGGGTGGCCAGACTAGGGGGCATCCAAAAGAGGGGGCAAGGTGGCGGCTGGAATGGGGTGCAGAAGGGCGGCGGTAGGGATGTACAGAGGTGGAGCCTAAAAGATGTGCAGAGGTTCAGCCGGAGAGAGGTGCAGCGATTGAGCCTACAGGACGTGCAAAGGTGCAGCAAGAGGGGTGCACAGGGTTCAGTAGCACCTGGACTATTCATTGAACCGCAGTCACCTCTGCCCCATAGGATGACAGTAGTATGAAGGACGGGGTGGGACCTAAACAGCCAGACAGGAAGTGACTTTAAGGGGGAAGATCCCTTTAAGAGCAGACAGTAGCTGAACTCCCTGACACTGGGCATGGTAAGGCTGGGGGGCAGTGCACAGGTGGTCCCCCCGTGTGGGAACCCAGCAGCTTTTCCTGATGGATGGGAGTGATCTAACACTGAGTCATTATGGGAGTCAGGGCCGGCTATTAACCCCTGCATTCCTATCCGATGACAAACCTCCTATAATAATCCATGGTGCAAGGGATCAAAGCTCCAGATACACGGGCACATTCTTTCCCAAAACTCTGAATGGCTTGTGGTTTAAGATAACCAAAAACATGTCCGCCCAGAGGAGCGTCTGCAGAGCAAATGTGCACAAGAGCTGACAGTTCAGATTGTGCAGATGGAAGATGGGGCATGATCTATGCGAGGAACCAGCCATGAGGTCCGGGCCACACGACCCCCACAGGGCCACAGCTGATTATGGACACTTGCTTGTTTCCCACCACAGATATTACACACAGCTATATATACAGGGCCTGGATTACTGTAACCCTGTGCGTGGCCATCAGGACTGCGGACTCCAGTAAGAGATTACATTATTAAGAAACACCTCCGCCTGCAATAAAAGAAATCCCCTTAACATCTCCTCCGCTGTCAGGTCACGAAAATTTGTTTTTAACCATATAGAAAATATCGGGTGCACAAACTTTTCTGCTCCAAGAGCCACAGTGTAAACCGAACCATCCCTGGACTCCAATAACACATATCCTGTATTATACCCCAGAGCTGCACTCACTATTCTGCTGCTGCAGTCACTGTGTACATACATTACTGATCCTGAGTTACCTCCTGTATTCTACTCCAGAGCTGCACTCACTATTCTGCTGCTGCAGTCACTGTGTTTATACATTACTGATCCTGAGTTACCTCCTCTATTATACTCCAGAGCTGCACTCACTATTCTGCTGCTGCAGTCACTGTGTACATACATTACTGATCCTGAGTTACCTCCTCTATTATACTCCAGAGCTGCACTCACTATTCTGCTGCTGCAGTCACTGTGTACATACATTACTGATCCTGAGTTACCTCCTGTATTATACTCCAGAGCTGCACTCACTATTCTGCTGCTGCAGTCACTGTGTACATACATTACTGATCCTGAGTTACATCCTGTATTATACTCCAGAGCTGCACTCACTATTCTGCTGGTGCAGTCACTGTGTATATACATTACTGATCCTGAGTTACCTCCTCTATTATACTCCAGAGCTGCACTCACTATTCTGCTGCTGCAGTCACTGTGTACATACATTACTGATCCTGAGTTACCTCCTCTATTATACTCCAGAGCTGCACTCACTATTCTGCTGGTGCAGTCACTGTGTACATACATTACATTACTGATCCTGAGTTACATCCTGTATTATACTCAAGAGCTGCACTCACTATTCTGCTGGTGCAGTCACTGTGTACATACATTACTGATCCTGAGTTAGCTCCTGTATTATACTCCAGAGCTGCACTCACTATTCTGCTGGTGCAGTCACTGTGTACATACGTTACATTACTCATCCTGAGTTACCTCCTGTATTATACTCCAGAGCTGCACTCACTATTCTGCTGGTGCAGTCACTGTTTATATATTATATACATGTCAGCTTCATGTTCCCAACTCAATTATGTTGAGAACTTCCCTTATCCTAAATTTGGAAACCAGTGCTGCTGCCTGTGACCCTGAGATTGTAGATTGTGCACCCCTATTATACTGTAAAAGGTTTCTGAAAAAGCTGAGTGATTTGAATTTCAGTCATTCCCAGAGCAGCATTCACAATGCTGCATGCCCTTACGCTACTGTATTATTGGCTACACAAACCATGTTCTGCAGCTTTGCATTGTGGGGACTGGAATATTCACAGTAGTTGTAGTGCATACAGTAGGCACTCAGAGCAGCATTCATAATTCTGCACTCACTTTACTTTATTGGAACCGTGGCTGCCCATAGCTTGTTCAGCTGCTCTGCATTGTGGCGAGGATGTAATATTTCTATTTGTCGCACTTATGGAGACGCAGTGCATACAGCTGGGCCTCAGAGCAGCATTCACAATTCTGCTTCCAGTCAGACCTTCAGGACTCAGGTCTGTCACTGTCCAGGTGTTCGCTTTGCTATAAAGTAACATGGAAAATGCTGAAAACCTGCAACTTTCAATGTATTATCAACCCCACTATGCACACACCCACCAGCAGGGGGCAGCAGAAACACATGAGACCTCACAGTGTGGAAATCAGCCCTCCCCTGAAGAGGAAGCAAAAAGTGCCGCCTATTGGGGGACGCCACCCTGAGGACAACGTGCAAGACCCGTAATATTACAGAGGTCATTAGAGGACGGGAACTTGGCCTGTAGGGTCGAGACTACCAACAGGAGGCGCTAGAGACACAGCCATGAGCAGCTGGTGAGAAATGAGCAGAATTATGAATTCAGCTCTCGATAGACTGAAATTACAGAATGGAAGTCAAAATCAGAAAACACAAAGAGGAAAGTCAGAGAGACAAGGATCAGATACACATGGAGGGGTCTCTGGGGTGACCATGACTTTTTGTTG
This sequence comes from Anomaloglossus baeobatrachus, assembly GCF_048569485.1. Classification (NCBI taxonomy): domain Eukaryota; kingdom Metazoa; phylum Chordata; class Amphibia; order Anura; family Aromobatidae; genus Anomaloglossus; species Anomaloglossus baeobatrachus. The sequence continues at coordinate 18,457,284 of NC_134355.1, forward strand.
TCCATCTACTGGAAGCCCCAGCGATTAGCTTTATTCTGTTGTGAAAAATTAGCCCTACAGCGCCCCCGGAGGGAAAAGGAAGCATTACATGGAAATCCATGGGGAATCAGTATAAGTCACTGACATGTGGGTCCTCTAGATACAAATATGTTGTATGTAATTGATCCATAATAGATGATATTAATGGATTCTCCAGGCTTGGGAGGTAAGTCTGCAGTTACTATGTGACTGCAAACTTGTGACTCCTCACAGCCCGCACTGTGCTCGCTGTCAGGATTGTCTGATGAGGAAAAGTGTGACCCCCCCAAGTATGCGATTCACATACACGCAGCTAATTACTAGTGAGTTGAGTCAGGTGGGATATCTCTAATTGGAATGTGGCTGGAAATGTGCAAACTTACACTCGCACACCCGTCTACTCCAGCGCCAACATCAGAGAATCCTAACAGCACGCACAGTGCATGCTGTAAGGAGTCACAAGTCTGCAGTCGCATAGAGTAACTTGACTTGGGCCCTAAGCCTAGACAAAACCTTTAAGACTAGGGCTACACAGAGAAGAGGCGAGTGACCCTAAAATCTGCAACAACACATTCCAACATTGGAGAATCCTGACAGTGCGCACAGTGCATGCTGTGAGGAGTCACAAGTCTGCAGTCGCATAGAATAACTTGACTGGTGCCCCAAACCCTTTAAGGCTAGGGCTACCTGGAGACAAGTCTGGATTGACACTAAAATCTGCGTCCACACATTCCAACATCGGATGTGACGATTTCCAAACTGCTGTCACGTGAATTGGTGAAGGCGCCCGGGCTCCACAATCAGACGATAGCAAGTCACAGACCAGCTGCGCAGATATTTCTGGATGCACTGCACGTCGCCATGTGGCCCACGCACTTATTAGGATCCCGAGCTGCAGCTGGTGCATGTGGCCGACAGTCGTGACCACCTGCACCAGGATTCTGACTCGGCTCTGTGCGCACTGGGAAATGAAATTTCCTTGAGAGAATTCTGCATGCTCTCAAAGATTACCGCACCCGCGGTAAAAAACCGCGGGAAACCGCACCCGAAAACCGCATGCGGTTTGCCGCGGTTTTACCGCGGTATTATTCGCGGTATTGCCGCGGTTTTGCCGCGTGCGGGTTGGGATGTGCTTTATTGCATTCAATGCAATAAAGCACATTGAAGAAAAAAAGAAAAAAAATACATTTAATTCTGATAGTAGATAGACAGAAGAATAGATAGAGGGATAGATAGATAGACAGACAGATAGATAGATAGATAGATAGAGGGATAGATAGATAGATAGATAGATAGAGGGATAGATAGATAGATAGATAGAGGGATAGATAGATAGATAGATAGATAGATAGATAGATAGATAGATAGAGGGATAGATAGAGGGATAGATAGATAGATAGATAGATAGAGGGATAGATAGATAGATAGAGGGATAGATAGATAGATAGATAGATAGAGGGATAGATAGATAGATAGATAGATAGAGGGATAGATAGATAGATAGATAGAGGGATAGATAGATAGACAGACAGATAGATAGAGGGATAGATAGATAGACAGACAGATAGATAGAGGGATAGATAGAGGACAGATCGCTGCATTTCCCACGGTCTGCAGTGAGTTCACATTACCGGCCGTGGGAAATGACCGGTAATTACCTCTGCTGCTTTCATTCAGCGCTGTGTCTGTGACAGTCGCGGCTGGATGTCAGCAGCGCAGGACGGAGGAGCCGGAGCTGTGTGGATTATGCCGGAGTTTTGTTTGGGGGGGTTAATAAAATGGTGAACGAGGCTTGTTGGTTTTATTTAAAATAAAGGATTTTTGGTGTCTGTGTTTTTTCACTTTACTTACGGGTTGATCATGTCAGCTGTCACATAGACGCTGCCATGATCAAGCCTGGGGTTAATGGCGGTGGTCCCCCACCAACATTAACCCCTTGTATTACCCTGCTGCCACTGCTACACGGCGGCAGGAAGAGCCGGGGACACGCCGGTGCTGCCGCATAATGCATGCGACAGTGCCGGGGCAGCTGCGGCTGATATTCTCGGCTGCCGGAGGGGGAGTGAGGCTGCCCCTCTCCCTCCCCAGTCTGAGGATACCGGCCGCCGCTGTGTGCTTACCTCGGCTGAACGGTAAATATGCAGCGGAGCCCACGTTCTTTTTTTTCTATATTTCCGTTTTCTTTCTATGTGTGTTCTATGTGTCTGTGTCTATGTGTTCTATGTCTGTGTGTGTGTTCTGTGTCTGTGTGTGTGTTCTATGTCTGTGATGTGTGTGTGTGTGTGATGTGTTTGTGTTTACTCTCTGCTTTGCTTCCTCTTCCTGTAATGACATCACTTCCCTTCAAAACCGCAGCAAGTGATGTACATTACTGGAGGTAAACCGCAAAATACCGCAGGGAATAACGCAGGAAAACGCAGTGAACCGCACAGAATTTGCTGCCTGCGTTATTCCCTGCGGGATTTCATGATTAACATTGAGTCAATGGAGTGAAATCCCGCAGTGATGTGCGGAAAAGAAGTAACATGCACTTGTTTTTGCTGCGGGATTCCCGCAGCAAAACATGCAGCTGTCAAATTCCGCCCAGTGCGCACAGGATTTTTTTTCTCCATAGGATTTGCTGGTGATTCACTGCAGAGATGTTATGAACATTTTCTGCAGCGAAACATGCAGCAAATCCGCGAAAAATCCGTGGCAAAATCCGGTAAGTGCGCACATAGCCTAAGGAGCGCACACTGCTAAGCATCGCATGTGATGGAGTATCGCGGTGTATATACCGGTGCCTCTCGCCGGGCTCCGGCCTGTAGTCACCGTCTCATCACTTACTCATCTCCAGCTTCATCTCCCTCCAGGAAATATTCTCATAACACAAGTGCGACGCCAGCATGAGTCAACCAGCGGCGATCCGCGAGCCATCTGCCCCATCTCATTAACCCCTTAATGACCAATCCATTTGTTTTTTTTACCCTTACATTTAAGAGCCATAACTTGATTTTGAAGTCAACATCGATGTATGTTTTGTTTTTTTTTGCCGGCTGAATTGTAGTTTTGCATCGAACCATTCACTTTAAATATATAATGTACTAATAGCAAGAAAAAAAAAAAAAAGGATCCAAAATGAAGTGAAAGAGTAAAAAAACAAAAACAATTCCACCATTATTTTTTTTTTTTTGTTAATGGATTGTGTGGCAAACTCGATCTGATAACAGGATAAATAATAATAAAAACATTTTTTATATCTAATTTTTTTATTATTTCTTTTAATTTTTTGTATATGTATAAATATAAAAAAAATGATATAGGTATATATATATATATATATATATATATATATATATATATATATATATATATCTATCTAGCTATACATATATACACATATATATCTGTATAATATCTCATATATATTATATATATATATATATATATATATATATATATATATATATATATATGTGTGTGTATATATTATACGTATGTGTGTAGTAGAGATATAGATACATATCTCTATCTATATCTAAATATAGATAGAGATACATCTCTCTCTATTATACACACACACATATATATATATATATAATGTGTGTGTATATATTATGAGTGTGTATAATAGATATATATATATATATATATATATATATATATATATATATAAAATAGATATACCGTACATCTATATATCATATATATATATTATTATCTATATCATATATATATCATATATATATGTGTGTATATACAGTTAGGTCCAGAAATATTTGGACAGTGACACAATTTTGGCGAGTTGGGCTCTGCATGCCACCACATTGGATTTGAAATGAAACTTCTACAACAGAATTCAAGTGCAGATTGTAACGTTTAATTTGAAGGTTTGAACAAAAATATCTGATAGAAATTGTAGGAATTGTCACATTTCTTTACAAACACTCCACATTTTAGGAGGTCAAAAGTAATTGGACAAATAAACCAAACCCAAACAAAATATTTTTATTTTCAATATTTTGTTGCGAATCCTTTGGAGGCAATCACTGCCTTAAGTCTGGAACCCATGGACATCACCAAACGCTGGGTTTCCTCCTTCTTAATGCTTTGCCAGGCCTTTACAGCCGCAACCTTCAGGTCTTGCTTTTTTGTGGGTCTTTCCGTCTTAAGTCTGGATTTGAGCAAGTGAAATGCATGCTCAATTGGGTTAAGATCTGGTGATTGACTTGGCCATTGCAGAAGGTTCCATTTTTTTGCACTCATGAACTCCTGGGTAGCTTTGGCTGTATGCTTGGGGTCATTGTCCATCTGTACTATGAAGCGCCGTCCGATCAACTTTGCGGCATTTGGCTGAATCTGGGCTGAAAGTATATCCCGGTACACTTCAGAATTCATCCGGCTACTCTTGTCTGCTGTTATGTCATCAATAAACACAAGTGACCCAGTGCCATTGAAAGCCATGCATGCCCATGCCATCACGTTGCCTCCACCATGTTTTACAGAGGATGTGGTGTGCCTTGGATCATGTGCCATTCCCTTTCTTCTCCAAACTTTTTTCTTCCCATCATTCTGGTACAGGTTGATCTTGGTCTCATCTGTCCATAGAATACTTTTCCAGAACTGAGCTGGCTTCATGAGGTGTTTTTCAGCAAATGTAACTCTGGCCTGTCTATTTTTGGAATTGATGAATGGTTTGCATCTAGATGTGAACCCTTTGTATTTACTTTCATGGAGTCTTCTCTTTACTGTTGACTTAGAGACAGATACACCTACTTCACTGAGAGTGTTCTGGACTTCAGTTGATGTTGTGAACGGGTTCTTCTTCACCAAAGAAAGTATGCGGCGATCATCCACCACTGTTGTCATCCGTGGACGCCCAGGCCTTTTTGAGTTCCCAAGCTCACCAGTCAATTCCTTTTTTCTCAGAATGTACCCGACTGTTGATTTTGCTACTCCAAGCATGTCTGCTATCTCTCTGATGGATTTTTTCTTTTTTTTTCAGCCTCAGGATGTTCTGCTTCACCTCAATTGAGAGTTCCTTAGACCGCATGTTGTCTGGTCACAGCAACAGCTTCCAAATGCAAAACCACACACCTGTAATCAACCCCAGACCTTTTAACTACTTCATTGATTACAGGTTAACGAGGGAGACGCCTTCAGAGTGAATTGCAGCCCTTAGAGTCCCTTGTCCAATTACTTTTGGTCCCTTGAAAAAGAGGAGGCTATGCATTACAGAGCTATGATTCCTAAACCCTTTCTCCGATTTGGATGTGAAAACTCTCATATTGCAGCTGGGAGTGTGCACTTTCAGCCCATATTATATATAGAATTGTATTTCTGAACATGTTTTTGTAAACAGCTAAAATAACAAAACTTGTGTCACTGTCCAAATATTTCTGGACCTAACTGTATATATATCTATATCATACATATATATATCTATTATACACACTCATAATATATACACACACATTATATATATATACACATATATATATATAACGATAGATATAATATATACATATATATCTATCGCTATATATATATATATATTATACACACATATGTAATATACACACACAATATATATGTATATATATATATATATTCTTGCTGGATCTCTGTGAGGGCTTGTTTTTTCTATGTGTGACATTTTAATAGATTTTTATTGCAGGTTAGATGGTGGAGTTGCGATAAAAAAAGAAAAGAAAAAAAAAGACAATTTTGCCATTTTTGCTTTTTTTAAAATTCATTTTATCCTTTATTACTCAGCATGGAGGCATATAATGCTGCAATCACAGCGGTCCAGAATGCCGCATGATGGATCCAGTCTGGACTATTGCACTGCCCCGTAGGGTGACCCAGGTCATGGAGACCTCTACATTACATACAGGGGGTAGAATTGGCCCCTACATCTCCAAAAGGTTGTAGACGTGACATCCAGAAAAGGAGGCGTTCATTTACTGAGGGATTAACCCTTTATATACACAGCGTGCGGCCCACAGTGCAGTGACCACAGGCGACGTCCTCCTGGGAGGCCGCACACTAGATTTTAATGAGGCTTTTCATCAGGAAGTCAAAAACGGATCTACAGCAATGAGGACGCTGAGGGGCGAGGACGAGGCTGCAATTATTTCTGGGTGGTCCCGGGATCACCACCATTACTGGAAGAGACAACGTCTCACCGAACTGTCAGGAACACAAGTCCGGATCCTACATCACAACATGTCTGACGGGGAATTCACCCCGAAACTAAACCCCTGTCCATCACCAGAAATACTGCAGAAGAGTAACACATAATCAACCACACAATAACTCCCCGCCGGAATATAACTACTATAATACTGCCCCTATGTACAAGAATATAACTACTATAATACTGCCCCTATGTACAAGAATATAACTACTATAATACTGCCCCTATGTACAAGAATATAACTACTATAATACTGCCTCCTATGTACAAAAATATAACTACTATAATACTGCTCCCTATGTACAAGAATATAACTACTATAATACTGCTCCTATGTACAAGAATATAACTACTATAATACTGCCCCTATGTACAAGAATATAACTACTATAATACTGCCCCCAATGTACAAGAATATAACTACTATAATACTACCCCCTATGTACAAGAATATAACTGCTATAATACTGCCCCTATGTACAAGAATATAACTGCTATAATACTGCCCCCTATGTACAAGAATATAACTACTATAATACTGCCCCCTATGTACAAGAATATAACTGCTATAATACTGCCCCTATGTACAAGAATATAACTACTATAATACTGCCCCTATGTACAAGAATATAACTACTATAATACTGCCCCTATGTACAAGAATATAACTACTATAATACTGCCCCTATATACAAGAATATAACTACTATAATACTGCCCCTATGTACAAGACTATAATTACTATAATACTGCCCCCTATGTACAAGAATATAACTACTATAATACTGCCCCCTATGTACAAGAATATAACTACTATAATACTGCCCCCTATGCACAAGATTATAACTACTATAATACTGCCCCCTATGTACAAGAATATAACTGCTATAATACTGCCCCTATGTACAAGAATATAACTGCTATAATACTGCCCCTATGTACAAGAATATAACTGCTATAATACTGCCCCTATGTACAAGAATATAACTGCTATAATACTGCCCCTATGTACAAGACTATAATTACTATAATACTGCCCCCTATGTACAAGATTATAACTACTATAATACTGCCCCCTATGTACAAGAATATAACTACTATAATACTGCCCCTATGTACAAGAATATAACTGCTATAATACTGCCCCTATGTACAAGAATATAACTGCTATAATACTGCCCCTATGTACAAGAATATAACTGCTATAATACTGCCCCTATGTACAAGAATATAACTGCTATAATACTGCCCCCTATGTACAAGAATATAACTACTATAATACTGCCCCTATGTACAAGAATATAACTGCTATAATACTGTCACCTACGTACAAGAATATAACTACTATAATACTGCTCCTATGTACAATATAACTGTTATAATACTGCTCCAATGTACAAGAATATAACTGCTATAATACTGTCACCTACGTACAAGAATATAACTACTATAATACTGCTCCTATGTACAAGAATATAACTGCTATAATTCTGCTCCTATAACACTGCTGTACATAGTTGTGATAATGAGCTGTTACAGTGGATATAATGGAGAACACTCGGGGTGATGCGTCGCTGTCAGTTTGTGGTGCGGGGGTCGGTATTACTCTGGATTTAGTCTCTGTAATGATTCCGCGCCTTCTATAGAGAGGACACAGAAGCTCCTTTATGTCCTTTGCACAATCTCTGATTATGACAGGGAGGGAGATGATAATTTGGGATGAAGCACAAGCCTCTTTCTTGCCGTTCGGCATAAATGAGCGATTAGTCAGCACATACCGGGCAGCGAGCGCTGCAATGTGTGACCACAGCCCTGACACGGAGGCGGATAATGCAGAAGTGGACGATGGCGGCCGCGTCACATCTGCACGTTCCTTGTGAAGTGATGACCTCGATACTTTCCGCTGTAATAATGAGCCCACAAGACTTTCTTTTCTCCCATGATGAAACGTGCGTCGGATCCATCACTATGATTTAGCATTTAGGAGCCCCCGAGATGTAATGCTGTTTTCCTTAAAGGGATTCTCCAAAATTTTTAAAATGATACAGGAAATTCTATAAGATAAAGAAACAAGAGATTCCGTACCCCAGCAACGCGCCGTCAGTACATTGGTCTCTGCCGGAGATGACGACATGTCCATTGCTCGTGTGAGCCATCTACAGCGAATCTCCTGAGCACCACCGAATCCGAGCGAAATCTCCAGATCAGCGATTACAGAAATGTGGGGGAAATCTCCCGATCACCCCCGAATCCGAGCAAAATCTGCAGGAGATGAGGGATTACAGAAATGTGGGGGAATCTCCTGAGCACCCCCGAATCCCAGCGACATCTCCAGGAGATCAGCGATTACAGAAATGTGGGCGAATCTCCCAAGCACCACCGAATCCGAGCGACATCTCCAGGAGATCAGCGATTACAGAAATGTGGGCGAATATTCCGAGCACCCCCGAATCCGAGCGACATCTCCAGGAGATCAGCGATTACAGAAATGTGGGGGAATCTCCCGAGCACCACCGAATCCGAGCGAAACCTCCAGGAGATCAGTGATTACAGAAATGTGGGGGAATCTCTCGAGCACCCCCGAATCCGAGCAAAATCTGCAGGAGATCAGTGATTACAGAAATGTGGGGGAATCTCCCGAGCACCCCCGAATCCGAGTGAAATCTCCAGAAGATCAGTGATTACAGAAATGTGGGGGAATCTCCCGAGCACCACCGAATCCGAGCGAAATCTCCAGGAGATCAGTGATTACAGAAATGTGGGGGAATCTCCCGAGCACCCCCGAATCCGAGCAAAAGCCTCGCTTACTATGGGCATCCGAGTGCCCTATAGTTTATACATAAAAAAATGGCCTTTATGACGCAAGTATAATAATGGGAATGACTCTTGTTACCTAAGTCACTGACCAAATACCCATCCCATGTACATGCATGCTCTACCCTGCTGAGTGTGCATGTGTTCTTATCACAATGGAAGATCAGCTGCATCCAGACTTCTATAGAAATGGGTTATGTCCTCAAAAACAAAAAAACAGGGCAGTGGAAACTGAACGGCTCAATCCATCTTGGATACTGCAGCTTGTCAGCCATTGAAGTGAATGGTAGCTGAGCTGCAGTACCCAAGACCGGCCACTGCAGGGTGTGGCGCTGTGCTGTCTCGGCTCCGTACATCAATTGCAGGTACTACCTTTCTGGATGTTAATGGAAGTTGGCCAATATCTTAGTCACAGACATCCCTTTTAGGTTGGATGATCCGGAGATCTATCATTTTTTCTAGAAGGGAGAGATTTGTGCTGCTGACATTGTACCAGATCCAATGTACCAGAACCTCAGCTGTGAGAACTATTAGAGCTTTTCAGGTTTTCAGCTTCTGATTATTACACAATAGTGTTCCTATTCAATGACAGCCAGCAGAGGCCTTAAAAACGGTGAGGACTGGATGCCCAACTGTCTAGGAGTAAAGTCTCCATGGTGGTGGGGCCGCAGGATGGAGAATTTCAGCAACAAGGTATATGCAATAACTAAAAATATCACTGTGCTGCAAATGTAGAGAATCCCGCAGTGCGATAACTGCGGATCAGGAGCTGCCGTCACCCGGCTGCTGAGACGGCGGCAGGTACTGACCCAGAGACTGGGACACATGCGGCGGCGGGAGGTACTGACCCAGAGACCGGGACACATGCAGCGGCAGGTACTGACCCAGAGACAGGGACACATGCGGCGGCGGGAGGTACGGACCCAGAGACTGGGACACATGCAGCGGCAGGAACTGATCCAGAGACGGGGACACATTCAGCGGCAGGAACTGACCCAGAGACGGGGGCACATGCGGCGGTGGCAGGAACTGATCCAGAGACTGGGACACATGCGGCGGCAGGAACTGATCCAGAGATGGGGGCACATGCGGCGGCAGGAACTGATCCAGAGACGGGGACACATGCGGCGGCAGGAACTGACCCAGAGACTGGGACACATGCGGCGGCAGTAACTGATCCAGAGACTGGGACACATGCGGCGGCAGTAACTGATCCAGAGACGGGGACACATGCGGCGGCAGGAACTGATCCAGAGACGGGGACACATGCAGCGGCAGTAACTGATCCAGAGATGGGGGCACATGCGGCGGCAGGAACTGATCCAGAGACGGGGACACATGCAGCGGCAGGAACTGACCCAGAGACGGGGACACATGCGGCGGCAGGAACTGACCCAGAGACGGGGGCACATGCGGCGGCAGGAACTGACCCAGAGACGGGGGACACATGCGGCGGCAGGAACTGATCCAGAGACGGGGGCACATGCAGCGGCAGGAACTGATCCAGAGACGGGGGCACATGCAGCGGCAGGAACTGATCCAGAGACGGGGGCACATGCGGCGGCAGGAACTGACCCAGAGATGGGGGCACATGCGGCGGCAGGAACTGATCCAGAGGCGGGGGCACATGCAGCGGCAGGAACTGATCCAGAGACGGGGGCACATGCAGCGGCAGGAACTGATCCAGAGACGGGGGCACATGCAGCGGCAGGAACTGACCCAGAGACTGGGATACATGCGGCGGCAGGAACTGATCCAGAGATGGGGACACATGCAGCGGCAGGAACTGACCCAGAGACTGGGACACATGCAGCGGCATGAACTGATCCAGAGACGGGGGCACATGCAGCGGCAGGAACTGATCCAGAGACGGGGGCACATGCAGCGGCAGGAACTGATCCAGAGACGGGGGCACATGCAGCGGCAGGAACTGATCCAGAGACGGGGGCACATGCAGCGGCAGGAACTGATCCAGAGACGGGGGCACATGCAGCGGCAGGAACTGATCCAGAGACGGGGGCACATGCAGCGGCAGGAACTGATCCAGAGACGGGGGCACATGCAGCGGCAGGAACTGACCCAGAGACGGGGACACATGCGGCGGCAGGAACTGACCCAGAGACGGGGGCACATGCGGCGGCAGGAACTGACCCAGAGACGGGGGCACATGCAGCGGCAGGAACTGATCCAGAGACGGGGGCACATGCAGCGGCAGGAACTGATCCAGAGACGTTAGCACATGCCCGCAGCAGCATCATAGTAGGGCAGACAGCATTTGCTACATATCCTAAGGCGTTTTCTGGTTCCTAGGGGACACCGCCATCATACGAGTGCCAGCTGTCATTCTACAACAGGCGGTATAGACACTTATAGGATCAGTGTCAGCCGCAGAATAACAAGACAATTACTAAATTATATATATAAATATATAAAAGAAACAACGTCACATGACACAAGCTAAATACAGCGAACACATACATTATATGCTGGTAAATGTGCTTCTGAAGCCCCCCTTGAGGCCTCCAACACACATCCGTGATACACGTGCGTGTTTGGTCCATTTCCGTATATACCAGAGACACGGACAAACGGGCACCCATGTTATGCTATGTTTGAGGTCACACGTGCGTTATTCCATACGGTCCGTGTCCATGATACGTATGTGTATCAGTTTTGCATGGAAGCATGTCCGTTTTCTGCACGGAACACGCACACACGCACCCAATGAAAGTCTATGGGTCCGTGAGCACACGTACGTGACACGGATGCATCTCCATATGCTCCGTGTACGTTTTGTGCTTTTTTGTAGCGATGTCGGCTATTCTTTCTTTTCCTGTGTATGTCGGTCAGTCTCCCTCAGTCCGTCGGTCAGTCTCCCTCAGTCCGTCGGTCAGTCTCCCTCAGTCCGTCGGTCAGTCTCCCTCAGTCCGTCGGTCAGTCTCCCTCAGTCCGTCGGTCAGTCTCCCTCAGTCCGTCGGTCAGTCTCCCTCAGTCCGTCGGTCAGTCTCCCTCAGTCCGTCGGTCAGTCTCCCTCAGTCCGTCGGTCAGTCTCCCTCAGTCCGTCGGTCAGTCTCCCTCAGTCCGTCGGTCAGTCTCCCTCAGTCCGTCGGTCAGTCTCCCTCAGTCCGTCGGTCAGTCTCCCTCAGTCCGTCGGTCAGTCTCCCTCAGTCCGTCGGTCAGTCTCCCTCAGTCCGTCGGTCAATCTCCCTCAGTCTGTCTCTCTTCAATTAAGAAATAACATCTGGAACACCAATTCTGAGTCTGAACTGGGTGCAAAAACCTAAAAAATCTAAATCTAAAGGTTTTTTAGGTTTTTGCACCCAGTTCAGACTCAGAATTGGTGTTCCAGATGTTATTTCTTAATTGGTTTGTAGTCTTTTGTTTGTGAACCCGGCCCCACCACACCTATTGCCAGTCCACATTATACGCATATACAGCCTGGGTCTCCGCTTCCCATACACGGTACGTTTTGTAACTGCATGAGAGGACACACACAAGCTAGGGACCCCAACGTAGAGAAATACTTTGGCGTAGTGTTGGGGTCTATTGCATTGATCAATTCAGTAGCTAAATTTCTCTTGATTCATATGTTCATGGCAGTAATGCAGATTCCATTTTTCACATTTCACTCTTGCATATAGCTATTGGATTTTTCAGGGCAGTATTCACACAGCAGTTTCTGCATTACATGTATTCCCCTTACATAGTCACTGGTGTGCATACCTTATCTCTATATAGGTCTCCCTATCTTGTCGGTCGGTCTCTCTCTGTCCATGTCGTTCTATCCCTCTGCCCCCCTCTCTCATACTCACCGATCCCCGGCGCGGTGCTGCACAGCTGTTAAAAAAAAAAACAAACTCCGGCGGCTTTTACTATTTTGAAAAAGCCGGCCGCTCATTATTCAATCTCGTATTCCCTGCTTTCCCCGCCCACCGGCGCCTATGATTGGTTGCAGTCAGACACGCCTCCACGCTGAGTGACAGCTGTCTCACTGCAACCAATCACAGCCGCCGTTGGGCATGTCAATATTGAGCAGTAAAATAAATAAATAAATAATTAATTTAAAAAAAAACAACAACGTGCGGTTCCCCTCATTTTTATACCAGCCAGGGTAAAGTCAAATGGTTGACGGTTGGTATTCTCAGGATGGGGAGCCCCACATTATGGAGAGCCCCCCAGCCTAACAATATCAGCCAGCAGCCATCCAGAATAGCCACATCCATTAGATGCAACAGTCCCGGGACTGTACCCAGCTCATCCCGAATTGCCCTGGTGCGGTGGCAATCGGGGTAATAAGGAGTTAATGGCAGCAGCCTATAGCTGCCACTAAGTCCTAGATTAATCATGTAGGCGTCTCCCCGAGATACCTTCCATGATTAATCTGTAAGTTACAGTAAATAAACACACACACACCTGAAAAAATCCTTTATTTGGAATAATAAACACTAACAAATTCCCTCGTTCACCAATTTAAGCCACAAATACCCATCCATATCCGGCGTAATCCACAGAGGTCCCGCGTCGCTTCCAGCTCTGCTACATGAAGGTGACAGGTGCAGCAGAAGAACACTGCCGCCCCTGACAGCTCCATGCAGCAACTGAGGTGAGTATCGTGATCAGCTGTGCTGTAACTGAGGTTACTCGCGGCCACCGCTGGATCCTCCAACTGTGACAGCAAGTCGCCCGAGTGACAGTGATGAAGTCACAGGTGAGTTGCGGTCTCGGGTGGAGGATCCAGCTGGCCGTGGGTAGCCTGAGTGATGGCAGCGCTAATCGCGCTGCTCACTGCAGTCACTCAGGGGATTAGCGGTCACCAGTGAGTCCTTCACGCGTGACCGCTAATCAGTACGCGACACCCAGACAGAGCCGCAGTATGACAATGAAGTCGGGTGGAGTTCACCCGAGTTCATTCTCATCGCGCGTCGCTGTCTGCTGTCAGCGGGTATGTATCAACGACATTGAGCATCACACACGGATCATTTCATACGGGCAACACACGGACATGTCACTTACGTATCTCACGCACACACGGACATTCAACACGCACACACGGCTAGCATACGCCGTTCACACGGATGCCACACGTACCATAAAAGCGGACATAAATACGGATCACGGACCTGAAAAACGGCCCGTATTACACGTGCGTGCTTTTCACGGATGTGTATTGGAGGCCTGAAGGTATGTAGGCACAGATAGTACTGCCTCCATGTCTCCATCTTTAAATGAAGTAGATACAGGCAGTACTGCTTCAATATCTCCACCTGTAAATTAAGTAGGCACAGATAGTACTGCCTCCATATCTCTGCTTTTAAATCAAATTGGTACAGACAGTACTGCCTCCATGTTTCCACCCCTAAATGAAGTAAGTACAGACAGTACTGCCTCTATGGCTGTACATATAAATGAAGTAGATACAGATAGTACTGCCGCCATGGCTCTACCTTTAAATGAAGAAGATAGAGACAGTAATGCCTCCATGTCTCCACTATAAATTAAGTACCCACAGATAGTACTGCCTCCATGTCTCCACCTTTAAATGAAGTTGGTACAGACAGTACTGCCTCCATGGCTCTACCTATACAATAAGTAGATACAGACAGTATTGCCTCCATGTCTTTACCTGTAAATGAAGTAGGTACACATAGTACTTCCTCCATGTCTCTACTTGTAAATATAGTAGGTACAGATAGTACTGCCTTCACGTCTCTACCTATTAATGAAGTAGGTAAAGATAGTATTGCCTTCTTATAAATTAAATAGACACACATAGTACAGTCTCCACCTGAATAGATGTTGGTACAGATATTATTGCCTCCTCATCTCTCTAAGTAAATGATGTAGGTAGAGATAGTACTACAGTACTGCCTCTATGTTTCACAAAGTAGATGCTATTGATAGAGATATTATAGCCTCCCTGTAAATAATGTAGCTATAGATAGTACTACCTCTTTGTCTTCTCCTTTTAATGATGTACACATAGATAGTACGACCCACCTGTACACTACCTGTACACTATATTGCCAGTGATAGTGCTGCCTTTCCCCCTCTGTAAATGTTGTAATCACAAATCATATTGTCTTGAGACAGAGATATCACTGCTTCATAGGTTTCTTTGTGTAAGTGCATAGATGTAGATAGTAGACTGTTTGATTGTCACATAATTGACTTAAAACTTGTTATTAAAAAGCCTCTTAATGTTTACTGCATGTAGATGAGAAGCACAACACTTGCAAACTCTTTGCTATAGAGCTTGTAAGCGTGGCTCTAAACCTGGTGAAATCACTGGATCCTGCCGCCTTCTGCGCTCCTCCGGTGCTGCACAGGCAAAGCGGCTTGTGTTTGCAACGTCTGAGCGCTCACAGTTCAGAGCAGCAGCTCAATGATGCCGCTTATCCGAACTGCCAATTAATAAGGAGTGCACTGATCCCCTGGGCAGAAGAGATCCCCTGGGCAGAAGAGAAATTCCTATCTATATAGACTGGTGCTATAGAAACAAATCGGTTTTATCATTTACTGTGTATTCGAATGTGGAACCATTCTATGTATATAGCTCATTGCTTAGGAGACCGACCACCTCTGATTGCAGCTTTTAAGCACTGCACTGAAGCTGGTGCATTTTGGAGCTACCAGCGAAGTCCAGAGATCACGACCAGCTTCAAAGCAATGCCTGAAAGCTAACAGAAAACTTAATGGAAGTGCTAGGAATAGAGGTGGTCGGTCGTCTAGGCAACAAGCTGTAAACAAAACAAAACAAAAAAGTGTAAATACCTCAAAATTACTGAAAATTTTAAACAAACAGTATATTGCTAAAATGTTTCCCATTACAAGAAATATCTGATAATGTCCAGTCTATGAAGATGGAATTAACCCTTTAAGAACTTGAAGTCAATAAGAGCTCTGTATTGTAGAATGATGCCATACCGTGGTGTCCACTGCCGTCACTTTGTGAGTTGTGACATGTTTGGGTTTCGGGTCTTCCTTGGATACGATCACACATCCCTCTCCTCCTAAGGTGACCAGGACGAGGTGACAACCTTTGGCCAACAGCACCGAGCCGGCGGCTCCGGCATCAGAGGCGCTCTTCACCTGGATGCCGGTCAATATCTCTGCCTGCAAAATGATAACAAGACCAGACAAGATAAGGGGGATATACCAGAACCCAAGCCTATGACCATGTCACCCGCATCCACATGTGACCCAGGCTGCGCTGGATTCGACATCCCACTGTATTATGCTACGTGGGGTGGACCCGAAGTCCCCCTGTATTATGCTACGTGGGGTGGACCTGAAGTCCCCCTATATTATGCTACCTGGGGTGGACCCAAAGTCCCCCTGTATTATGCTACCTGGGGTGCACCCGAAGTCCCCTGTATTATGCTACCTGGGGTGGACCTGAAGTCCCCTGTATTATGCTACCTGGGGTGGACCTGAAGTCCCCTGAATTATGCTACCTGGGGTGGACCCAAAGTACCCCAGTATTATGCAACGTGGGGTGGACCCGAAGTCACCCTGTATTATGCTACGTGGCGTGGACCCGAAGTCCCCCTGTATTATGCTACGTGGGGTGGACCCAAAGTCACCCTGTATTATGCTACGTGGGGTGGACCCAAAGTCCCCCTGTATTATGCTACCTGGGGTGGACCCGAAGTCCCCTGTATTATGCTACCTGGGGTGGACCCGAAGTCCCCCTGTATTATGCTACGTGGGGTGGACCCGAAGTCCCCCTGTATTATGCTACGTGGGGTGGACCCGAAGTCCCCCTGTATTATGCTACCTGGGGTGGACCAGAAGTCCCCCTGTATTATGCTACCTGGGGTGGACCCGAAGTCCCCTGTATTATGCTACCTGGGGTGGACCCCAAGTCCCGTGTATTATGCTACCTGGGGAGGACCCGAAGTCCCCCTGTATTATGCTACCTGGGGTGGACCCGAAGTCCCCTGTATTATGCTACCTGGGGTGGACCCGAAGTCCCCTGTATTATGCTACCAGGGGTGGACCCGAAGTCCCCTGTATTATGCTACGTGGGTTGGACCCGAAGTCCCCTGTATTATGCTACCTGGGGTGGACCCGAAGTCCCCCCGTATTATGCTACGTGGGGGGCTAGATGCATGGAGCCGTTCACTCCTCGTCTGGGGGGGCAGATATCTCTATGGAGCCTGCCATCATATAGGACCACACATCTCCGTCCATGCCCGTCTTGTACAGTATATAGGACCACACATCTCCGTCCATGCCCGTCCTGTACAGTATATAGGACCACACATCTCCGTCCATGCCCGGCCTGTACAGTATATAGAACCTCACATCTCCGTCCATGCCCGTCTTGTACAGTATATAGGACCACACATCTCCGTCCATGCCCGGCCTGTACAGTATATAGGACCTCACATCCCGTCCATGCCCGGCCTGTACAGTATATAGGACCACACATCTCCGTCCATGCCCGGCCTGTACAGTATATAGAACCTCACATCTCCGTCCATGCCCGTCTTGTACAGTATATAGGACCACACATCTCCGTCCATGCCCGGCCTGTACAGTATATAGGACCTCACATCCCGTCCATGCCCGGCCTGTACAGTATATAGGACCTCACATCCCGTCCATGCCCGGCCTGTACAGTATATAGGACCACACATCTCCGTCCATGCCCGGCCTGTACAGTATATAGGACCTCACATCCAGTCCATGCCCGGCCTGTACAGTATATAGGACCACACATCTCCGTCCATGCCCATCTTGTACAGTATATAGGACCACACATCTCCGTCCATGCCCGTCTTGTACAGTATATAGGACCACACATCTCCGTCCATGCCCGGCCTGTACAGTATATAGGACCACACATCTCCGTCCATGCCCGTCCTGTACAGTATATAGGACCACACATCTCCGTCCATGCTCGTCCTGTACAGTATATAGGACCACACATCTCCGTCCATGCCCGCCTTGTACAGTATATAGGACCTCACATCCCGTCCATGCCCGGCCTGTACAGTATATAGGACCACACATCTCCGTCCATGTTCGTCCTGTACAGTATATAGGACCACACATCTCCGTCCATGCCCATCCTGTACAGTATATAGGACCACACATCTCCGTCCATGCCCGTCCTGTACAGTATATAGGACCACACATCTTCGTCCATGCTCGTCCTGTACAGTATATAGGACCACACATCTCCGTCCATGCCCGTCCTGTACAGTATATAGGACCACACATCTCCGTCCATGCCCGTCCTGTACAGTATATAGGACCACACATCTCCGTCCATGCCCGTCCTGTACAGTATATAGGACCACACATCTCCGTCCATGCCCGTCCTGTACAGTATATAGGACCACACATCTCCGTCCATGCCCGTCTTGTACAGTATATAGGACCACACATCTCCGTCCATGCCCGGCCTGTACAGTATATAGGACCACACATCTCCGTCCATGCCCGTCCTGTACAGTATATAGGACCACACATCTCCGTCCATGCCCGGCCTGTACAGTATATAGGACCACACATCTCCGTCCATGCCCGGCCTGTACAGTATATAGGACCACACATCTCCGTCCATGCCCGTCTTGTACAGTATATAGGACCACACATCTCCGTCCATGCCCGGCCTGTACAGTATATAGGACCACACATCTCCGTCCATGCCCGTCCTGTACAGTATATAGGACCACACATCTCCGTCCATGCCCGTCCTGTACAGTATATAGGACCACACATCTCCGTCCATGCCCGTCCTGTACAGTATATAGGACCACACATCTCCGTCCATGCCCGTCCTGTACAGTATATAGGACCACACATCTCCGTCCATGCCCGTCCTGTACAGTATATAGGACCACACATCTCCGTCCATGCCCGTCCTGTACAGTATATAGGACCACACATCTCCGTCCATGCCCGTCTTGTACAGTATATAGGACCACACATCTCCGTCCATGCCCGGCCTGTACAGTATATAGGACCACACATCTCCGTCCATGCCCGTCCTGTACAGTATATAGGACCACACATCTCCGTCCATGCCCGTCCTGTACAGTATATAGGACCACACATCTCCGTCCATGCCCGTCCTGTACAGTATATAGGACCACACATCTCCGTCCATGCCCGTCCTGTACAGTATATAGGACCACACATCTCCGTCCATGCCCGCCTTGTACAGTATATAGGACCTCACATCCCGTCCATGCCCGGCCTGTACAGTATATAGGACCACACATCTTCGTCCATGCTCGTCCTGTACAGTATATAGGACCACACATCTCCGTCCATGCCCGCCTTGTACAGTATATAGGACCTCACATCCCGTCCATGCCCGGCCTGTACAGTATATAGGACCACACATCTCCGTCCATGTTCGTCCTGTACAGTATATAGGACCACACATCTCCGTCCATGCCCGTCCTGTACAGTATATAGGACCACACATCTCCGTCCATGCCCGTCCTGTACAGTATATAGGACCACACATCTCCGTCCATGCCCGTCCTGTACAGTATATAGGACCACACATCTTCGTCCATGCCCGCCCTGTACAGTATATAGGACCACACATCTCCGTCCATGCCCGTCCTGTACAGTATATAGGACCACACATCTCCGTCCATGCCCGTCCTGTACAGTATATAGGACCACACATCTCCGTCCATGCCCGTCCTGTACAGTATATAGGACCACACATCTCCGTCCATGCCTGTCTTGTACAGTATATAGGACCACACATCTCCGTCCATGCCCGGCCTGTACAGTATATAGGACCACACATCTCCGTCCATGCCCGTCCTGTACAGTATATAGGACCACACATCTCCGTCCATGCCCGTCCTGTACAGTATATAGGACCACACATCTCCGTCCATGCCCGGCCTGTACAGTATATAGGACCACACATCTCCGTCCATGCCCGGCCTGTACAGTATATAGGACCACACATCTCCGTCCATGCCCGTCCTGTACAGTATATAGGACCACACATCTCCGTCCATGCCCGTCCTGTACAGTATATAGGACCACACATCTCCGTCCATGCCCGTCCTGTACAGTATATAGGACCACACATCTC
Source organism: Anomaloglossus baeobatrachus (assembly GCF_048569485.1). Lineage (NCBI taxonomy): Eukaryota > Metazoa > Chordata > Amphibia > Anura > Aromobatidae > Anomaloglossus > Anomaloglossus baeobatrachus. Next base: position 18,477,371 of record NC_134355.1, read on the forward strand.
CGTCCATGCCCGTCCTGTACAGTATATAGGACCACACATCCCGTCCATGCCCGTCCTGTACAGTATATAGGACCACACATCTCCGTCCATGCCCGTCCTGTACAGTATATAGGACCACACATCCCGTCCATGCCCGTCCTGTACAGTATATAGGACCACACATCTCCGTCCATGCCCGTCCTGTACAGTATATAGGACCACACATCTCCGTCCATGCCCGTCCTGTACAGTATATAGGACCTCACATCTCCGTCCATGCCCGTCCTGTACAGTATATAGGACCACACATCCCGTCCATGCCCGTCCTGTACAGTATATAGGACCTCACATCTCCGTCCATGCCCGTCCTGTACAGTATATAGGACCACACATCCCGTCCATGCCCGTCCTGTACAGTATATAGGACCACACATCTCCGTCCATGCTCGCCCTGTATAGTATATAGGACCACACATCTCCGTCCATGCCCGTCCTGTACAGTATATAGGACCACACATCTCCGTCCATGCCCATCTTGTACAGTATATAGGACCTCACATCTCCGTCCATGCCCGTCCTGTACAGTATATAGGACCACACATCCCGTCCATGCCCGTCCTGTACAGTATATAGGACCTCACATCTCCGTCCATGCCCGTCCTGTACAGTATATAGGACCACACATCTCCGTCCATGCCCGTCCTGTACAGTATATAGAACCTCACATCTCCGTCCATGCCCGTCCTGTACAGTATATAGGACCACACATCTCCGTCCATGCCCGTCCTGTACAGTATATAGAACCTCACATCTCCGTCCATGCTCGTCCTGTACAGTATATAGGACCACACATCTCCGTCCATGCCCGTCCTGTACAGTATATAGGACCTCACATCCCGTCCATGCCCGGCCTGTACAGTATATAGGACCACACATCTTCGTCCATGCCCGTCCTGTACAGTATATAGGACCACACATCTCCGTCCATGCCCGCCTTGTACAGTGCAGGACACATTAGCCGGACGCGTCGTGCCCTCACCTCACTCTCATTGCAGCAGAAGATGTCCGAGTGCGTGTAGAAGGCAGGATCTAGATCAGCGATGGCAGGCGCGGGGTTAAAGATGGTCTTCACTTTAAAAAAAAGTAAAATAGTAAGTAGATACAAACATACACAATGATGATGCTTTACACTGCAGGCTGCGAGCGATGATCTGACATATAACAGCCCATGAGAGCAGAGCAGTCACTCACTATACACGTCATAGAGGTCCTCCCATGAATTACATATACAAAAATACCTAGAATACCTGGAATACTATTAATAAATCATCTTACAGTATTACTTTCATAGAAAAAAAAAACTTTTTTGCAATTTTTTTTATGTTAATCTGGCCTACTTGCTAGTCAAAATCAGTTTCCTTCCCCCTTTGGCAGCTGATAATACAGTCTCCACTTTCTGTCCTTGTAGGAAGAATCTTCTCTGCTATATCGCTATGTACTGTGGAGCCTCTGCTCCTTCCCCAATAACCAAGCAGAAAGCTGATCGCTATTGGCTGTCATGTTTAGAGCTGCAGATCACTACAGGGAGACGACTGAGCATGTGTGACCACTGGCACTTTGTTCTTTAGGAAGATGTGACTGAGCATGTGCAAACACCGGCACTTTGCTGACTAGGAGAATGTGACTGAGCATGTGCAACTACCATCATTTAGCTAAGTAGGAGGATGTGACTGAGCATGTGCAACTACTGGCACTTAGATCACTAGGAAAATGTGACTGAGCATGTGCAACCACTGGCACTTAGCTCATTAGGAGGATGACACTGAGCATGTGTAACCACTGGAAATTAGCTCACTAGGAGGATGACACTGAGCATGTGCAACCACTTGGACTTAGCTAATTAGGAAAATGACACTGAGCATGTGCAACCACCGGCACCTAGCTCATTATGAGGAGGACACTGAGCATGTGCAACCACCGGCACCTAGCTCATTATGAGGAGGACACTGAGCATGTGCAACCACCGGCACCTAGCTCATTATGAGGATGTGACTGAGCATGTGCAACCACTGGCACTTCGGTTTATAATCTTTGGAATGTGCCGTTATTCACGGCCGCTCCTGTTGTTGCATTTTCTGTTATAAGAGTGGAAATCATATATACGCCCCATAGTCAGGCAATCGTAATGGTTATTACCCAGCATTCCCTGCTATAACTACAGGACCTGATAGAGAGCATTCATCTCTACATCCAGTGACCAGGACTTTTCCTGCAGAGCTGCTGCTGGGGGCAATCGTGAGCTAAACATGAAATATCCCCAGAAAAACCGGAGGGACCGAAATATCACTAATACCAGGAATGAGAACCATGAAAAGCCCCTAATCTGCATAAGTCGTACCAGCCGCGTGCCCTGTGGCTGCCTGACAACCTGGAGAGAACGCCGCTCCTGCAGCTGGGTCCAATCACTCCCTGCACAGAGGACGGACGGAAAACAAAAGATCCACCCATACCTCAATAACTTCCAAATGTCCCATGGAGAGAAGTGAACGCAGCCCCGAGACCAGTACATAAGGCGAGATACTCACTGTGCTAAGCAGATAATACCGCCAGATCAGTGAGAAATGTCTACTGTTATACTACCACAACATATATATGAAACAAGACTATAACTACTATAATACTGCCCCCTATGTACAAGAATATAACTACTATAATACTGCCCCTATGTACAAGAATATAACTACTATAATACTGCTCCTATGTACAAGAATATAACTACTATAATACTGCCCCCTATGTACAAGAATATAACTACTATAATACTGCCCCCTATGTACAAGAATATATCTACTATAACACTGCCCCCTATGTACAAGAATATAACTACTATAATACTGCCCCTATGTACAAGAATATAACTACTATAATACTGCTCCTATGTACAAGAATATAACTACTATAATACTGCCCCCTATGTACAAGAATATATCTACTATAACACTGCCCCCTATGTACAAGAATATAACTACTATAATACTGCCCCTATGTACAAGAATATAACTACTATAATACTGCCCCTATATACAAGAATATAACTACTATAATACTGCCCATATGTACAAGAATATAACTACTATAATACTCCCCCTATGTACAAGAATATAACTACTATAATACTGCCCCCTATGTACAAGAATATAACTACTATAATACTGCTCCTATGTACAAGAATATAACTACTATAATACTGCCCCTATGTACAAGAATATAACTACTATAATACTGCCCCCTATGTACAAGAATATAACTACTATAATACTACCCCTATGTACAAGAATATAACTACTATAATACTGCCCCCTATGTACAAGAATATAACTACTATAATACTGCCTCCTATGTACAAGAATATAACTACTATAATACTGCCCCTATATACAAGAATATAACTACTATAATACTGCCCCTATGTACAAAAATATAACTACTATAATACTGGCCCTATGTACAAGAATATAACTACTATAATACTGCCCCTATCTACAAGAATATAGCTACTATAATACTGCCCCCTATGTACAAGAATATAGCTACTATAATACTGCCCCCTATGTACAAGAATATAGCTACTATAATACTGCCCCTATGTACAAGAATATAACTACTATAATACTGCTCCTATGTACAAGAATAGAACTGCTATAATACTGCCCCTATGTACAAGAATATAACTACTATAATACTGCCCCCTATGTACAAGAATATAACTACTATAATACTGCCCCTATGTACAAGAATATAACTACTATAATACTGCCCCTATGTACAAGATTATAACTACTATAATACTGCCCCTTATGTACAGGAATATAACTACTATAATACTGCCCCTATATTCAAGAATATAACTACTATAATACTGCCCCCTATGTACAAGAATATAACTAATATAATACTGCCCAATATGTACAATAATATAACTACTATAATACTGCCCAATATGTACAAGAATATAACTACTATAATACTGCTCCTATGTACAAGAATATAACTACTATAATACTGCCCCTATGTACAAGAATATAACTACTATAATACTGCTCCTATGTACAAGAATATAACTAATATAATACTGCCCAATATGTACAATATAACTACTATAATACTGCTCCTATGTACAAGAATATAACTACTATAATACTGCCCCTATGTACAAGAATATAACTAATATAATACTGCCCAATATGTACAAGAATATTACTATAATACTGCCCCTATGTACAAGAATATAACTACTATAATACTGCCCCTATGTACAAGAATATAACTACTATATTACTGCCCCCTATGTACAAGAATATATCTACTATAATACTGCCCCCTATGTACAAGAATATAACTACTATAATACTGCCCCGTCATACAGTAAACTATAAGTTCTATGACCGTGTACTTGTATATTCCTATATAATATGAGGACCATTAGCTGTTAGTTATTAGGATCTATACTCGTTAGTTGGAGGGGCAGAACAGCTTCTCATACTTTGCAGGCAGCCATTGCTTCTCTCACCTCCGCTCTTCTGCGCCATCGTCAGCGCCTGCAGTGACACCTCGGGGTGGATTTCCAGCTGGCACACCATGACCCGGGCTCGGGATATAGCGGCCGATGCTTTTGTGAGATCTTCAGAGTTTAGTAATAGATTTGCTCCAGCCACAATAACAATGGCGTTCTGTCCTGCAGGAGACACATCAGGGGGACAGCGCGGTCAGCGAGGAACGAGGACAATCCTGGAAGACAACTGTTTATCTGTCACCCATAAAAGTAGCTGTGATGTAGAGACGTGTGTATTGGGGATGATTCGTGGGGGCTCCTGTGTGGATTGGGGGGAGGGGGGGAATTTTTCATTGTTTTTTCTTCCCTTATTCCAAGAGCCATAACCTTTCCATCCGCCGCACGTGGTCTTGTTTGTTGTTTTTGTTAGCAGGACAAGGTTTGACGCCATTAATTTTACCAAGTAATTTACCGAAATATGGGAAAGAAACCAAGTGAGTGCTTTTGTCCCTAGGTGTGGGGGAGGGGGGCCTGGGATCCACCCAAACTCTCTGCTTACCTGGGGAATTATTCAGTCTGTCTGAGAACTTCAAGGAATAAGCAGGAAGATTCATCCTCTGGGGGAGAAGCTGCAGCTACAGGCAGCACACCAGAGAGCCATTGAGAAATTATAATTTCCATGGTAAAAGACTAATGGAGGATTGTGACTCATCCCCGGGACATTTATGCCATTACTGGACTATTTTACCCTCTGTGTATGGATTATTTGATGGACATTCTGATTTGCTTGGAATAAATGTTCTTTGGATTGTTCATCCATCTCTCGCTCTGTTGATTGTGTGGTATCAGATAAGGACCCAGTGACAATCACTACACACAGCAATACTGTACATAGCACAAGCGATCAGATGATCGCAGCTTCAAGTCCCGAAGTGGACTATTAACCCCTTAATGACCAATGACGTACTGGGTACGTCATGGATCGTGTGCAGTTAATCCCCGCCCCCTGCCGGGTATCGCCGTGTTCAGAAATGCCTGATCTATCAAAATATAAAATCAATTAATCTGATTAGTAAACGGCGTAGCGGCAAAAAAATTCCAAAAGTCAAAATTAAGTTTTTTGGTCGCCACAAATTCTGCGCAAAATGCAATAACAGGCGATCAAAACGTAGCATCTGCGCAAAAATGGTACAGTTAAAAACGTCAGCTCGAAACGCAAAAAATAAGCTGTCACTGAGCCATAGACCCTGAAAAAGGAGAACGCTATGGGTTTTGGAAAATGGCGCAAAACGTGCGTCACTTTTTTTAGACAAGTTTGTGAATTTTTTGTAACCCCTTAAATACAAGTAAACCTATTCATGTTTGGTGTCTACAAACTCGCACCGACATCAGGCATCACATAGATACATCAGTTTTACCATATAGTGAACACTGTGAATAAAATATCCCAAAAACTATTGTACGATCACACTTTTTTTTGCAATTTTTCCGCATTTGGAATTTTTTTTGCCATTTTCCAGTACACCATAAGGTAAAACTTATGGTTTCATTTAAAAGTACAACTCGTCCCGCAAAAAACAAGCCCTCATATGGCAACATTGACAGAAAAATAAAAAAGTTACAGCTCCCGGAAGAAGGGGAGCAAAAAAACAAAAACAGAAAAACACAAAATGCCCGGGGGCTGAAGGGGTTAAGAACAGTAAAAAGTAAAAAAAAAAAAAAAAAAAAAAGTTTTAAAAAGTTTTAAAAAGTATGAAAAAAGAAAATAAGACCCCTCATAAAAGTTCAAGTCACCCCTTTTGTCCAATTAAAAATGAAGATAAACAAATTAAAAATAATATGAATACAAGATATCGGCATGTTCAGAAAAGTCTGATCAAAATATAAAAATAAAAAAAAGATTAAAAAACTCCAAAAATCAACATTTTTTTGGTCGTTGCAATGCCACTAATAATACTGTAACAAGTGATCAAAATGTCAGATCTATGCCAAATGGTGTCCATAAAAACGTCTCGTCCCGCAAAAAAAAAAAAAAAAAAAAAGTAATAATCCATCACTCTGCTCCATAGACTGAAAAAATGAATACGGTATGGCTCTGGGAAGAAAAAAACGAGACCAAAGAAATGGAAATTAGGTGTCGTGAAGGGGTGAAAGGGAGCATGCTAAACAGTACAGGTGATAAATGTATAATGAATGACGCCCTGACTGCTGGGACCCCCATGATCCTCATATCGGGGTCCCACTGTCCCCTTTGTGAATGGAGCAGTGCTATGTGCGGTCACGGCTTCTACCACTATTGTTGGTGGCACATATTCATTTATCCCCGGGGGGCTTGTCCTCAGGATCGGTGCAGGACCCTCGGCAATTGTACTTTTATCATTAGTTACGTCATTTTTATGACAATCCCCTGAATACTATCTACATATAAGATCTCTGCTTGCTGTCAGTGACTGAGGCCTTGTTACAGTAGAACTCGGTCCAGACGAGGCTCTGGGAGATTTCTTCAGCCTGATACATTGTAGCGATCTCCGAGGATTGTGCAGACTGGATACAATTGTGCCAGACCCTCAGCTGTGACATTATATAGAATGTTACTGTATATGTGACATTTTTCTTCACCTTCTGCGTTCACGATAATGGAGGCGGCTCCGGTGGCGGCTGCTCCCGTCTGGAACACGAAATCTGCAAGAGAAAACCACAACCCGTCATGCCGACAGGAACACGTGACTCTGCCGTGTAACGTGGACAGGACACGGGTAATCACTGGAGTATTAACCCTGCGTCTGAGGCCGCTCCAGAAACCCTGCTCCCACCACATCAGAAGCCAAAAACTGCACTACAGAGATAGGGAACAGATGTGGAGAGAGGACGACGGGCGGAGGACAAAGCACCCCCAGAGGACAAAGCACCCCCAGAGGACAAAAGCACCCCCAGAGGACAAAAGCACCCCCAGAGGACAAAAGCACCCCCAGAGGACAAAAGCACCCCCAGAGGACAAAAGCACCCCCAGAGGACAAAACACCCCCAGAGGACAAAAGCACCCCCAGAGGACAAAAGCACCCCCAGAGGACAAAAGCACCCCCAGAGGACAAAAGCACCCCCAGAGGACAAAAGCACCCCCAGAGGACAAAACACCCCCAGAGGACAAAACACCCCCAGAGGACAAAAGCACCCCCAGAGGACAAAAGCACCCCCAGAGGACAAAAGCACCCCCAGAGGATGGCTCCGACACACACAGGACAGCATGAGGGCTGCAATCTGCACCAGAGGTATAGGCCGAGCAGCGCCTCTCCTGAAATACTCTGTGCTGCTGGGATCCTGCTACTTACAGTAGATGATTACTCACATAATGAGCACACTCCTCTCCTGAAATACTCTGTGCTGCTGGGATCCTGCTCCTTACAGTAGATTATTACTCACATAATGAGCACAGTCCTCTCCTGAAATCCTCTGTGCTGCTGGGATCCTGCTCCTTACAGTAGATGATTACTCACATAATCAGCACACTCCTCTCCTGAAATACTCTGTGCTGCTGGGATCCTGCTCCTTACAGTAGATGATTACTCACATAATGAGCACACTCCTCTCCTGAAATACTCTGTGCTGCTGGGATCCTGCTCCTTACAGTAGATGATTACTCACATAATCAGCACACTCCTCTCCTGAAATACTCTGTGCTGCTGGGATCCTGCTCCTTACAGTAGATGATTACTCACATAATCAGCACACTCCTCTCCTGAAATACTCTGTGCTGCTGGGATCCTGCTCCTTACAGTAGATGATTACTCACATAATCAGCACACTCCTCTTCTGAAATACTCTGTGCTGCTGGAATCTTGCTCCTTACAGTAGGTGATTACGCACATAATCAGCACACTCCTCTCCTGAAATACTCTGTGCTGCTGGCGAACTTTAATCATCCCACAATGTAACTTACTGCCTGACCTTCCACAAGGAGAAGTGCACTCATGTCTTAAATACTCTGTTCTGCTGGAGACAATATTTCTTTTACTTTATAATTAAGGAGCTGTGAGAAGCGGGATGCTCTGTCCATAGCGCAGCGGCCGGTGGGTCACCTCCGGAAATCTCCTGACCCCTCCCCAGCAGATAGAGGCACATACTCCCATGGTTTGTAGTATGGGGGCAGATAGAGGCCCTGACTGTGTGAGCCCATAGACCGGGGGCAGTATCTCCGCTACCTGTGCAGACATTGTTCTTCTTGAAGTTTTCAATGTAATTGTTCCCAAAAGAATCGTCTCCGACCTGAAACCAGAAAGAGGGATGTGAATGAGACGCCCGGAGAACACAGCTCAGGGGCGACGTTTCTAAAATCTCTGCTTACTGTCACGAAATAGAAGTGACTGTAAATGACAGCAGGCTGATACATTGTAACAAGCTGATCAGCTGTGCGAGGACAGGTCCAGCTAATCAATGGAAATAGTCACATTGCTTTCTTTTATTTTTTCAGTGCAATATTTGAAAAAAACAAATCTATAATTATATATATATATATATAGATACAGAGCGGACAGAGTTGGGCCACGTTCACACGAGACCGATGAGATGCAAAATATATATATATTATGTATGTGTATGTATATGTATGTATGCGTATATATATATACATAGCTATCTATATATATAATTGCCTTATTCTGTCTGTCTGTCTGTCTGTCTTGCTCCAAAATTGTGTCCTTACGGTGACACAAAGCTGATTGGCCGCTGGGCTCGCCATGGCCCCGCCCCCCCGCACGGATTGGCCGCTCGCCTCGGCCTGGCCCCGCCCTCCGCATGGATTGCCCGCTCGCCCCGGCCCTCGCAACGCATCGCCAGACATAACCTTGCGATGCTGGGATCGTGACGGAGCCGGTGAACGCTGGTAACCATTATACACATCGGGTAACTAAGGTCCCTTAGTTACCCGATGTGTATCATAGTTACCAGTGTACACCGGCTCCCGGTACACATGTGCAGGGAGCCGGCATTATACTCCTCTCCCCCCAGGACTACTCCTCCTATTACAGTCCTCCTATTATACTTCTCTCTGAGTATAGTAGGAGAACTATTATAGCATGGGGGATGGAGCACGATGGGGTGCGCAGCATGGGGGATGTAGCACGATGGGGAGTGCGCAGCATGGGGGATGTAGCACGATGGGGAGTGTGCAGCATGGAGGATGGAGCACAATGGGGAGTGCGCAGCATGGGGGATGAAGCACGATGGGGAGTGCGCAGCATGGGGGATGGAGCACGATAGGGAGTGCGCAGCATGGGGGATGTAGCACGATGGGGGGTGCGCAGCATGGGGGATGTAGCACGATGGGGAGTGTGCAGCATGGGGGATGTAGCACGATGGGGAGTGTGCAGCATGGGGGATGTAGCACGATGGGGGGTGCGTAGCATGGGGGATGGAGCACGATGGGGAGTGCGCAGCATGGGGGATGGAGCACGATGGGGAGTGCGCAGCATGGGGGATGGAGCACGATGGGGAGTGCGCAGCATGGAGGATGGAGCATGATGGGGAGTGCACAGCATGGGGGATGGGGCACGATGGGGGGTGCGCAGCATGGGGGATGGAGCACGATGGGAGGTGCACACCTCCCCCCAACACACACACACACACACACAACACACCACACACGCACACTGGGAACCACAAACACCGCCATACACAGACACCCACACACACAGACAACGCCGCACACACCCAACACACAAACACCGCGGCATACATAAATATACGCACATACCGCACAACACACACATTGCACAAAACATACCTCCCCCCAAAACACACCACACCCACACAAACAGCGCAACACACACAACGCTACAGACACACAGCGCTCCACAAACAACGCAACACACGCAACACACAAACAACACCGCTCTCACCCCCCGCCACACCCAGACAACACCCAGAACATGTACAGCCCCTACACAAACACTTGGTAACTACACACAACAACATCTATATATATATAAAACAAAATTCATACATGAACTACACAATACGTAAATTCTAGAATACCCGATGCGTAGAATCCGGCCACCTTCTAGTATATATATATATAATTGCCTTATTCTGTCTGTCTTGCTCCAAAATTATGTCCTTACAGTGACAACCGTCGGATTGGCCGCTGCTCGGCCTGGCCCCGCCCCTCCACACGGATTGGCCGCTCGGCCCCGCCCCCCGCATGGATTAACTGTTTGGCCAGGCCCGCCCCCCGCACGCGATGCCCGCTAGGCCACGCCCCCGCACGCGATACCTGCTGGCCCCGCCCCCCGCATGGATTAACCGTTTGGCCAGGCCCGCCCCCCGCACGCAATGCCCGCTAGGCCCCGCCCCCGCACGCGATGACCGCTGGCCCCGCCCCCGCATGGATTAACCGTTTGGCCAGGCCCGCTCCCCGCACGCGATGCCCGCTAGGCCACGCCCCCGATGCCCGCTAGGCCACGCCCCCGCGATGCCCGCTAGGCCACGCCCCCTGCACGCGATGCCCGCTAGGCCACGCCCCCACACACGATGCCCACAAGGCCACGCCCCCCGCACACGTTGGGCACCTGTATACCACCCCCCAGGACTACTCCTCCCATTATACTCCTCCTATTATACTCCTCTCTGAGGGGTTCGCAGCATGGGGGATGGAGCACGATGGGGAGTGCAGCATGGGGGATGGAGCACGATGGGGGGTGCAGCATGGGGGGTGGACCACGATGGGGGGTGCAGCATGGGGGATAGAGCACGATAGGGGGTGCGCAGAATGGGGGATGGAGCACGATGGGCGGTGCGTAGCATGGGGGATGGAGCACGATGGGGGGTGCGTAGCATGGGGGATGGAGCACGATGGGGGGTGCATAGCGTGGGGGATGGAGCATGATGGGGTGTGCAGCGCGGGGGATGGAGCACGATGGGGGGTGCCCAGAATGGGGGGGATGAAACACGATGGGGGGTGCGCAGCATGGGGGATGGAGCACGATGGGGGTGCGCAGCATGGGGGATGGAACACGATGGGGGGTGCGCAGCATGGGGGATGGAGCACGATGGGGGGTGCACACCTCCCCCCAAAACACACACACACCGCCACGCACGCACCGCACAACACACCACACACACTCTGGGAACCACAAACACCGCCCTACACAGACACCCACACACAGGCAACGCCGCACACACACAACACCCTACACACAAACACCGCGGCACACACAAATATACACACATACCACACAACACACACACTGCACAAAACATACCTCCCCCCAAAACACACACACGCACTCCACACCCACAAAAACCGCGCAACACACACAGCACCACACACACAGAACGCTGCAGACACACAGCGCTCCACAAACAACGCAACACACACACACAACACAACACACATACAACACCGTTCTCACACCCCCCCCCACCCAGACAACACCCAGAACATTTACAGCGCCCTACACAAACACTTGGCAACTACACACAACATCATCTATAAATTATATATATACATATATATATATATATATATATATATATATATATATATATATATATATATATATATATATATAACAAAAATCATACGTTAAACTACACAATGTGTAAATTCTAGAATACCCGATGTGTAGAATCGGGCCACCTTCTAGTATATATATATTATATATACACACACACGCAAACATACATATACATATATACATATACATATATATACATATATATATATATATATATATATATATATTGCATCTCATCGGTCTCGTGTGAACGTGGCCCAACTCTGTCCGCTCAGTAAGAGGTCCGCCACTGAAAATCTACAGAAGCTCAGTCCAGCTCTCGCAGCAGAGGGTTTGTTACAATGTATCCATCCCGGAAATCTTCTGAGAGACACAGACACTCTGACCTGTGCATACAATCGCTCCACCATACGAAAATGTTTGTATTAAAACTTGCAGATTTGGGAGAAAAACAAAGACATAAAGTACCCAAAAATATGGGAAAAATAAAAGAACAAAAAAAAAAAAAAAAACAAGTACCAGAGGGAGTAATAAAGGCGCAATGATCCCGCCGGGAGGCGCTGTGTGTGTCAGGAGCAGTCGCGGGATTAACACTTTACTGTGGAATTTCATCAGCACCGCGGCGGCTCATCCGCACAGGAACCGGGAGTCCGGCCAAAAAGCAACTGCCAGGGGATATGTAGGTCAGGGCGCCATCCACACTGTGCCAGGGCCGCGCCACGAGACGTGCCACAGGGCAACACTGACAGGTGAGGAATGTGCCCCATACACCGGACTGGGTCAGGGTCCAGGCCACAATCTGGAGCCCCCCAGTTATACCCCAGAAGGATGCCCCTCTTCTCCTCACTTGTCAGTCATGTCATGTACATGGTATTTATTGGATATGAAATCGGGTTGTTGTTTCTTTTCCTAAATCATACGCAGCGCCAGGTATTGACTTGAATTGGGATAAGCTGCAATACCAGAGATGACCAGACGTGGCGCTGTTTCTGGAAAGCTTTTTATCCTCATCCCAGACCACCCCTTTAAGTTATGGCATCTTTAAATTCCACATTGCTGACGTGACGCCGTGGTGTATGAACGTGGAAGGATTCATGGGGATGAAACTCCAGGAGACGGTGACTTAGTGGAGGGGCTCAGGGTTTATTTAGTCTCCAAACCGAAGGCATTTCCTACATGAAGGATCACGGATGGATTGTGTTATTCCGAGAGCTCCGCGCCCCGGACACCGCCTCGGTCCGAGAGCTCCGCCGCCCCGGACACCGCCACGGTCCGAGAGCTCCGCGCCCCGGACACCGCCTCGGTCCGAGAGCTCCGCGCCCCGGACACCGCCTCGGTCCGAGAGCTCCGCGCCCGGACACCGCCTCGGTCCGAGAGCTCCCGCGCCGGACACCGCCTCGGTCCGAGAGCTCCGCGCCCGGACACCGCCTCATTCTGAGAGCTCCGCGCCCGGACATCGCCTCATTCCGAGAGCTCCGCGCCCGGACATCGCCTCATTCCGAGAGCTCCGCGCCCCGGACACTGCCTCATTCCGAGAGCTCGCGCCCCGGACATCGCCTCATTCCGAGAGCTCCGCGCCCCGGACACTGCCTCATTCCGAGAGCTCCGCGCCCCGGACACTGCCTCATTCCGAGAGCTCCGCGCCCCGGACACTGCCTCATTCCGAGAGCTCCGTGCCCCGGACATTGCCTCATTCCGAGAGCTCCGTGCCCCCGAACATTGCCTTATTCCGGAGAGCTCCGCGCCTGCACACTGCCTCATTCCGAGAGCTCCGCGCCCCGGACATCGCCTCATTCCGAGAGCTCCGCGCCCGGACATTGCCTCATTCCGAGAGCTCCGCGCCCCGGACACTGCCTCATTCCGAGAGCTCCGCGCCCCGGACACTGCCTCATTCCGAGAGCTCCGCGCCCCGGACACTGCCTCATTCCGAGAGCTCCGTGCCCCGGACATCGCCTCATTCCGAGAGCTCCGCGCCCCGGACATTGCCTCATTCCGAGAGCTCCGTGCCCCGAACATTGCCTTATTCCGAGAGCTCCGCGCCCGGACATCGCCTCATTCCGAGAGCTCCACGCCCGGACATCGCCTCATTCGGAGAGCTCCGCGCCCGGACATTTGTATTACCTTGTAGACAAGAAGAAATCCAGAAGCAATCCTTTACTGATGAATAAAATCCAATATCGAAAAGTCAAGATAAAACACGAATTGTGAATCAGTAAGTTCCATGATTGCACAGCCGATTAATCACTGAACAAGCGGTGATCGGCACGTTTCTGCAGTATGCATAGTTTGTTACACTGTATCAGCGCAGGTAAAATAAGAATAAGAAGCATTACACCTGTGCACACACTGGAAGGAACCTCTGTACCCGGGCACCTTAGTTGTTCCGGAGGTATTGGGGGTATCGCACCAGAAACGTGTCCATTGCCGCTTGTTCGCGGATACGTCGGCGTTCCAATCAGGGAACTTAATGATTAATAACTGATATTTTAATCTGGGATATTGGATTCATCAACAAAGGATTATTTTTTATTTGGTGGAGCTGGATTTCTTCATTTCGCGGCATTCCGTGCTCCGGACACGGATTGTGGAGAGCGGGTTTTTGTTATTACCTTGCAGACCATGGCGGTGCGGGCCCCGAGGCGAGACGCCTGGATGCACTGATTCGCTCCTTTGCCCCCGAAACCGATGAAAAACTTGCTCCCGTGTATGGTCTCTCCTGCTCGGGGCAGACGGGGGGTGATGCTGCGGAAACATCAACATTAACTGGACTGATAGTCAGGGTATATCACATTCGCGGCATAAAAGCAACACGCAGACTTATGGAAATGAAGGTTAATCATTGGAGATGAGTAAAGTGATTGGCAGGAGCTTGGTGTAGCGGGCAGGGTGGTAGTCTGCGGTCGCCGGACCAGATCCGGCAGGGTGGTAGTCTGCTGTCGCCGGACCAGATCCCGGCAGGGTGGCAGTCTGCGGTCGCCGGACCAGACCTCGGCAGGGTGGCAGTCTGCGGTCGCCGGACCAGATCCCGGCAGGGTGGCAGTCTGCGGTCGCCGGACCAGATCCCGGCAGGGTGGCAGTCTGCGGTCGCCGGACCAGATCCCGGCAGGGTGGCAGTCTGCGGTCGCCGGACCAGATCCCGGCAGGGTGGCAGTCTGCGGTCGCCGGACCAGATCCCGGCAGGGTGGCAGTCTGCGGTCGCCGGACCAGATCCCGGCAGGGTGGCAGTCTGCGGTCGCCGGACCAGATCCCGGCAGGGTGGCAGTCTGCGGTCGCCGGACCAGACCCCGGCAGGGTGGCAGTCTGCGGTCGCCGGACCAGACCCCGGCAGGGTGGCAGTCTGCGGTCGCCGGACCAGACCCCGGCAGGGTGGCAGTCTGCGGTCGCCGGACCAGATCCCGGCAGGGTGGCAGTCTGCGGTCGCCGGACCAGACCCCGGCAGGGTGGTAGTCTGCGGTCGCCGGACCAGACCCCGGCAGGGTGGTAGTCTGCGGTCGCCGGACCAGACCCCGGCAGGGTGGTAGTCTGCGGTCGCCGGACCAGACCCCGGCAGGGTGGTAGTCTGCGGTCGCCGGACCAGACCCCGGCAGGGTGGTAGTCTGCGGTCGCCGGACCAGATCCCAGCAGGGTGGTAGTCTGCGGTCGCCGGACCAGATCCCAGCAGGGTGGTAGTCTGCGGTCGCCGGACCAGATCCCTGCAGGGTGGTAGTCTGCGGTCGCCGGACCAGATCCCTGCAGGGTGGTAGTCTGCGGTCGCCGGACCAAATCTCTGCAGGGTGGTAGTCTGCGGTCGCCGGACCAGATCCCTGCAGGGTGGTAGTCTGCGGTCGCCGGACCAGATCCCTGCAGGGTGGTAGTCTGCGGTCTCCGGACCAAATCTCTGCAGGGTGGTAGTCTGGGGTCGCCGGACCAGATCCCTGCAGGGTGGTAGTCTGCGGTCGCCGGACCAGATCCCTGCAGGGTGGTAGTCTGGGGTCGCCGGACCAAATGCCTGCAGGGTGGTGTAGTCTGCGGTCGCCGGACCAAATCCCTGCAGGGTGGTAGTCTGGGGTCGCCGGACCAAATGCCTGCAGGGTGGTAGTCTGCGGTCGCCGGACCAGATCCCTGCCAACAAACATGGAAAATTTTGAGGCTTACAGACTTTTGACTCGAAAAATGGTACAAAAAAAAAAAAAAAAAAAAAAAAAAAAAAACACCAAAAGGACCTTTGAACTTTAATAATAATTTGCTGAGCAGCCAACAGCGATCCTAAGGAGAAACAAAAGGTTTCTATGTCTTGTTTAGTAAATTACTGATCATCCTTTGCAAAGTTTTGAATCTTTGTAACATACTCCACAACCTTATTTTGCTTCATTTTATCACCATGCTGCAAGTGCTGTTTTATCTGCCTAGCTCCTGCTCTTTTATAGCTGCTTTGTACTGCTGCTCTAGCAAGAATGCGCATTCAGACCCTAAATACAAACACCTCTAGCAAGAATCTGCACTCAAACCCTATATAGAAACACCCGGATTGTTACCCAGATTGTGTGAGGCCCCCGGGGGGAGGGACTGTGTGAGGCCCGAGGGGGGGGGGGGGGGAACTGTGTGACGCCCGGGGGGATACCGTGTGAAGCCCGGGGGGAAGGACCGTGTGAAGCCCGGGGAGGAGAGGGACCGTGTGAGGCCTGAGGGGGGGTGGGGAGAGACCGTGTGAGGCCCGAGGGGAGGGACCGTGTGAGGCCCGAGGGGGGGGGTGGGGAGGGACTGTGTGAGGCCCGAGGGGAGGGACCGTGTGAGGCCCGAGGGGAGGGACGAGGGACCGTGTGAGGCCCGAGGGGGGGGGAACTGTGTGAGGCCCGGGGGGGGAGGGACCGTGTAAGACCCGGGGGGAGGGGAGGGACCGTGTAAGACCCGGGGGGGAGGGGAGGGACCGTGTAAGACCCGGGGGGGAGGGGAGGGACCGTGTGAGGCCCGGGGGGAGGGGAGGGACCGTGTGAGGCCCGGGGGGAGGGGGGGAATTGTGTGAGGCCCGGGGGGGGAGGGACCGTGTGAGGCCCGAGGGGGGGGGGGAATTGTGTGAGGCCCGGGGGGAGGGACCGTGTGAGACCCGGGGGGGGGGGGGGGGGCAGGGACTGTGTGAGGCTGTGGACAGGGAGCAGAGACACTCAAATTCTTACTGGAGCTCAAATCTACAAATCAGCTGCTGACCGTGCATGAGCTTGGTGGATAGGACAGCGCTTCCAGAATGGTGATTTGGAGAAAAGTAAAATAAGTGTCAGGAGTAGAATACAACAGATTCAGAACTTTGCAAAGGCTGAATGATAATAAAAAAAGTCCAAAAAAATTGCCTTTATTCTCTGGGTCAAATACAAGTGAACAGAAATTATATGCGCTCCCTAAAAAGCAGTGAAAAAGAAAACCTTGTTTGTTACACTGCATCAGCGCAGGTAAAATACGGGCAGTTTGGTGCACAGAGGAGCCCGCAGCGGATACAACGAGCAAATGCGGAGGATGAAATCTGAGGAGGGATCGATAGAAGCAGAAACTGATCGTTTACTTTCATTCACACTATATGGGCTTGAAACCCAATATCACGTAACGAGGGCGGCCGGAGTCACGGATATGACGCGAGGACACGAGCGGAGACTGGAGGCCACAGAACAGCATCAGCTGACGAACGGTCGTTACGTAAAAAGCTGAATTTTGCCATAAAATCCCGAAAATTGTGAAACTTTACAACTTTGGAAACAAAAGATGTGATTCCACCCCCCTATATTCTGTCCTGTAAAGGGGTCAGCGCACCCCCTGCGCAGCATTTACCTCCCCTGCGCACCATTTACCTCCCCTGCGCACCATTTACCTCCCCTGCGCACCATTTACCTCCCCTGCGCACCATTTACCTCCCCTGCGCACCATTTACCTCCCCTGCGCACCATTTACCTCCCCTGCGCAGCATTTACCTCCCCTGCACAGCATTTACCTCCCCTGCACAGCACTAACACTAGAGCTGAGCAGATATTAGTGGGCTGATTGCCCCTTATACCGTGAGGCACTGCGCCGGTGGAGAGTGGAGGGGGCGGCCGGCGCTGCACATTGTGACCCCGCGCTGAACCGCGCTCATCATCTCCTCCGACTTTACGAGAATTCCTCTTTGCCTGTTCCCAATAAAGGGCTCAGAAGTTCCCGTCTGGGCTTTACGAGGCTTTACCGGCTCTTTGTGTAATGGATTTTACACTAAAGAAAGGAATTCTGGGAATGTCGGACCCTACAAACTTGTAGGGAAATCATAGGCGTTAAAAAAAAAATAAAGAAATAAAAAAAAATCCTCCAAAAAGAAAAAAGCCCCTTGAAGTGTAATGAGAGGTGTCTGAGCAGCCCGCCTGCCCCTTCACTTCTCATGTGTATGGGCTGTGACCGGTGACTATGGCCGCTCTCTAGCCCCAGCAGGACGTCTCAGCACTTGTAGTCTGGGTTTTCACCTGTTTGCACATTGGTATTTTTGGATTCACCACCATTCAGTGACCCTTGGCGTATCTCGCCCCATATCTTCTTGTAGCTCGTAGCTCGCCCCATTCTCTCCCCGAGCTCGTAGCTCGCCCCATATCTTCTTGTAGCTCGTAGCTCGCCCCATTCTCTCCCCGAACTTGTAGCTCGCCCCTTTCTCTCCCCGAGCTTGTAGCTCGCCCCTCTCTCTCCCCGAACTTGTAGCTCGCCCCTCTCTCTCCCCGAACTCGTAGCTCGCCCCATTCTCTCCCCGAGCTCGTAGCTCGCCCATTCTCTCCCCGAGCTCGTAGCTCGCCCCTCTCTCTCCCCGAACTCGTAGCTCGCCCCATTCTCTCCCCGAGCTCGTAGCTCGCCCCTTTCTCTCCCCGAGCTCGTAGCTCGCCCCTTTCTCTCCCCGAGCTCGTAGCTCGCCCCTTTCTCTCCCCGAGCTCGTAGCTCGCCCCATTCTCTCCCCGAGCTCGTAGCTCGCCCCTTTCTCTCCCCGAGCTCGTAGCTCGCCCCTTTCTCTCCCCGAGCTCGTAGCTCGCCCCTTTCTCTCCCCGAGCTCGTAGCTCGCCCCTTTCTCTCCCCGAGCTCGTAGCTCGCCCCATTCTCTCCCCGAGCTCATAGCTCGCCCCATTCTCTCCCCGAGCTCGTAGCTCGCCCCTTTCTCTCCCCGAGCTCGTAGCTCGCCCCTTTCTCTCCCCGAGCTCGTAGCTCGCCCCATTCTCTCCCCGAGCTCATAGCTCGCCCCATTCTCTCCCCGAGCTCGTAGCTCGCCCCTTTCTCTCCCAGAGCTCGTAGCTCGCCCCTTTCTCTCCCCGAGCTCGTAGCTCGCCCCCTTTCTCTCCCCGAGCTCGTAGCTCGCCCCCTTTCTCTCCCCGAGCTCGTAGCTCGCCCCTTTCTCTCCCCGAGCTCATAGCTCGCCCCTTTCTCTCCCCGAGCTCATAGCTCGCCCCTTTCTCTCCCCGAGCTCGTAGCTCGCCCCTTTCTCTCCCCGAGCTCGTAGCTCGCCCCTTTCTCTCCCCGAACTCGTAGCTCGCCCCATTCTCTCCCCGAGCTCGTAGCTCGCCCCATTCTCTCCCCGAGCTCGTAGCTCGCCCCATTCTCTCCCCGAGCTCGTAGCTCGCCCCTTTCTCTCCCCGAGCTCATAGCTCGCCCCTTTCTCTCCCCGAGCTCATAGCTCGCCCCTTTCTCTCCCCGAGCTCATAGCTCGCCCCTTTCTCTCCCCGAGCTCATAGCTCGCCCCTTTCTCTCCCCGAGCTCGTAGCTCGCCCCCTTCTCTCCTAATAGATGTGATTTCATTATCTGGAGCTGCTCCTATCACCACAGCGAGATCTCTCCCATCTGACCCTCACTGCTCCCCATCCTGCCCTGCAGTATTTATTTATTAATATCCAGCTGATGACATCATAGTCTGTCGCCATGGCGACCGCTGTGATAAACACGGCTCGGAGTGACCTCATGCCTGCCAGGCTCTTATATAAACTAATGCACATGGTGAGTGGGAAAAACACCGGCGGCTCTGGGCTTTATTTCATCAGGGAGGCAACAGCGAATTTAAAGTGACAGATGCAGCCCGCTCTGGTGCAAAAAAGGGTTAATTAGGTGGTGGGTTTTTTTTGGGGTTTTTTTTTTTTGGAGGCACTCGCTTCTATATTCTCCACTATCTGCACCCCTATCACCTCCCAACACAATTTCACTTAATCTTGTATATATTCTGCCCACTTTGCATCCATTTACCCGCTAAAACCAGCCGGCGGTGAGAGATGCAGACCCGTCCTTTATTGCCTGTACAGTCGGTGCCGCGCAGGAGGATGTGCTTTATGGCAGCTGCATTAACCGTTTCCTGACCAGGCGATTTTTTTTTTCGGAGGGGGGGGGGATTGCAGTTTTGTTCCCCTCCCCCCAACTTTCCAACCCCATCAAAGAGCCATTACAGACGTACAAGGTCTTGATCTCTGCGGGAGGAGTTGTAGTTTTCAGTGACTCCAAATAGGTTTATTTTTTTTATGGGGGAGAAGGTTGTCATTCGAATATTATATACAGCAGGTGACATTAGTATTCAACACATCACCAATTTTCTAAGTAAATATATTTCTATAGGTGCCATTTATATGAATATTTCACTAGATGTCACTAACAACCCATCCAATCTACACAGGCAAAGAAATCAAACCATAGATGTCCATAAACTATGTATAATAATGACACAGAGAAAAAGTATTGAACACATGAAGAAAGAAAGGTGCAAAAAGCCCTGGAAAGTCCTGACCCCAACTGAAATCTATCAGTAATTAGAAAGCAATCCTGTTACTTAGTGAAAATAATATCAGCTGCTTCATCTGATGGCCTATAAAAAGGAGTCTCATTACCAAACACAAGAAACATCTCATGATGGGTAAAACCAGTGAGCTGTCTCAAGACCTTCACAAATTTATTGTTACAAAATATACTGATGGCATTGGTTACAGAAGAATTTGTAAACTACTGAAGGCGCCAGTGACCACTGTTGGGGCCATAATCCGGAAGTGGAAAACATGGCATTTTACCATATAGTGGCCACAACCAAGTGCTCATCGCAAGATTTCAGACAGAGGAGTGAAAAGAATTATCAGAAGAGTTGTCCAAGAGCCAAGGACCAACTGTGGAATGTGACAGACAGATCTGGGAATCAGCAGAGACAATTGTCTCACAAAAAACAAGTATTGCACTCCCCTTCCATGGCCTGTATGCACGCTCCTGTATGCACGCCCCTGTATGCACGCTCCTGTATGCACGCCCCTGTATGCACGCCCCTGTATGCACGCCCCTGTATGCACGCCCCTGTATGCACGCCCCTGTATGCACGCCCCTGTATGCACGCCCCTGTATGCACGCCCCTGACCACGCAAGACTCCGATGTTGAAAAAAAAAGCAGGTTCAAGAGTGTTTGAAGTTTACTCAACAACATTTAGAGAAATCTGGAGAATATAGTCTGGTCAGATGAGACCAAACCTGAACTCTTTGGAGGCCATAATACACAGCATGTTTGGAGGCCAAAAGGCAAATCACCCCCAAAACACCAACAACTGTGAAGTGTGGAGGTGGGAACATCATGGTGTGCGGATGATTTTCAGTAGACGGCACTGACAAACTTTATATGAGTGGAAAAAGGATGAATGGACAAATGCACCGAGACATTCCTGATAAAAATCTGCTGCCATCTACCAGGAGGATGAAGATGAAACGAAGGAGGACATTTCACAACACAATGATCCCAAGCACATGGCCAAGGAAAGAAAATAAATCTGCTAGAATGGCCGAGCCGATCACCAGAGCTGAATCCAATAGAAAATGTCTGGAAGGAACTAAAGCTCAGAGATCATAGAAGGAGCCGGGACCTGCAGGATGTGAGGAGCGTGTGCGGAAGAATGGGCCAAAATCCACCTGAGCAATGCAGCCGACTAGTGTCTCCATACAGGATGTGAGGAGTGTGTGCGGAAGAATGGGCCAAATCCACCTGAGCAATGCAGCCGACTAGTGTCTCCATACAGGAGGCGTCTGGAAGGAGACGTTCAGTAACGTGTTCAATACTTTTTCCCTGTGTCATTCCTCATTATTACACAGAATTTATGGACATCTCTGGTTTGATTTCTTTGCCTGTGGAGATTGGATGGGTTGTTACTGACATCTGGTGAGAAATTCATGTCAATAGCAGCTTTAGAAACATATATTACTTAGAAAATTGGTGCCGATGTGTTCTATATTTATTTCACCCGCTGTATATAAATTGTTTAATAACTTTATTTTGTATTGTAGTTCCCTTTAGTGGGGTCTGAACCTGCGATCGCCCAATCACCGCTGCTATACCACTGTATTGTTATACATAGTAATGCAGTACTACTATGAATGCCAGCCACAGGGTTGTTCTTCACAGACGCACCGTCGTGGCAGGCGGGGGGGGGGGCTTTCAGTGGGCCCCCAGCTATGATGGCAACTGACCAGTACCCCACAATTGCGACAGTGGAATTTTGTGCAATCGGCTTGTGGAACAATGCGCCCCCCAATTTGCAGGTTATAAGTGCTGCAGTCAGAACATGACAGGGGCATTCATCAAGTGGTTTGATTGACAGCAAATGGTCAAACCTCAGCTCCATTTGCTGCTGTTAGAGGCAGATGATGGCTGTGCAACACAGCCCGTGTCTGGCAAATGCAATGCAGAGTCTGACAAGTGACGTAACAGTACATCCAGTATAGGGAAAGAAGAGCTAAAGGCGTTTTCCACCTTTTGGTACCATGTTTCTGTTTAGTTAAATGCACGTATTTGGGGCTGAAATTCATTTTTGCCATTTGACTCTTGGAACACAAAATTGTCTGGAGTCATTAGCGGACGCCATGTTGCGTTTGGAGACCTGTTGTGAATGTCATCTGAGTGGGTGCTGGTGTGGAGCTCCCTCTGGTGGCCAGGAATGGTAATGAAGCAGAGTCTGAATCTGTGACTCAAACAGGTGATGGAATTAATTAGGAATCCAGGAAGTCCTATTGCAGATCAGTCTAGTGTATTTAGGAGACCAGTTTGTGCCTGGCCGCCGGTGATGCATGTTTTCCTGCTGCTTCTGAAGATGGCTGGGAGTTTTCCCTTCAGTTTCTCCCATTTCTTCTGTGCCTGAATCTACTTCAGATACGTTTGCTAGTTTCTGTGCTTAATTGCTGAAATTGCACTTAAGGTTGTTTCTGCTTATTCCATTTGGTTCTGTGTTTGGTTTCTTGTATGTGAGGACCTGTCTGTCTTTCTGCTTCTGTGAGCAGGGCAGTTCCTCCAGCAAGAAAGGGAGCTTATTTGCACTTTAGAATATTACTTGTTCTGTGATTTTGTTTCTTCCCATTATATCTGTAGTTCTGTTTAATGTGTCTGGCACAATAGTACCTGATATAGCAGGGAAAACTCAGTGTTCTTAGTATTTTTTTCCTATCAGGAGTTTGGTATTTTTTGCAGGGTTTTTTGCTGGCCGCAATCAGTTATCTTTCCTGTCCTGTTGTATCTAGTAAGTGGGGCCTCACCTTTGCTAATCTATATTTTCTGTGTATTGTGTTTTCTTACATCACCGTTGTTCCATGTTGGGGGCTGGCTATTTCTTTGGGGACTGCTCCGAGGCAAGTACCGAGCCTAATCTGTGTGGCACGGGAGCTGCATACCGAGCCTAATCTGTACGGCACGGGAGCTGCATACCGAGCCCAATCTGTGCGACACGGGAGCTGCATACCGAGCCTAATCTGTGCGACATGGGAGCTACATACCGAGCCCAATCTGTGCGGCACGAGAGCTGCATACTGAACCCAATCTGTGCAGTACGGGAGCTGCATACCGAGCCTAATCTGTGTATACAGTCCCTATGCAGAATTATCCAGGTCTCCAGCTGGACGATGCAGCTGGCACTGACTCACCCCCCCATGTAATGATAATGAGATGACTCTGCTCATTCTGTCCCAGTCAGTACAGCGAAGCTGATTGAAATAATATATTTTTCTCTGTGTAATATTACATTCAAAGTTGAAAAAAAGGCCTAAATGATCGTAAAGAATTAAAGGGGCAGTCCAGTCTGTGGCACCCACATAAATCACTAAGGTCACCCCAGCTCTCCGGGAGGATTTGAACACGCGTCGCGCCTGGGTCCGGCACTTGTTGTCAGTACCTCAGGGAGCATAGCTCTGTAACGCTGCGGTATGGAGAACCATATGGCGGCACATACTCTGCACAATGCGCCCGAACAAATGGTCCAGAAAGGCCTCTAATGAGCAGCATCACTGGTTTTTGGGGGAGGTTTATGTAGACTCCTTCTCTTTTGTCTACATTTTCTGGAATTGCATAATGTGTGACTGTAGGTAACTGCAGCAATGGAGTGCAGACAATGAAACACGAGGGGCGCAGGCTGAAACACGAGGGGCGCAGGCTGGAGCACGAGGGGCGCAGGCTGGAGCACGAGGGGCGCAGGCTGGAGCACGAGGGGCGCAGGCTGGAGCACGAGGGGCGCAGGCTGGAGCACGAGGGGCGCAGGCTGGAGCACGAGGGGCGCAGGCTGGAGCACAGGGGGTGCAGGCTGGAGCACAGGGGGTGCAGGCTGAAACACAAGGGGGTGCAGGCTGAAACACAAGGGGGTGCAGGCTGAAACACAAGGGGGTGCAGGCTGAAACACAAGGGGGTGCAGGCTGAAACACAAGGGGGTGCAGGCTGAAACACAAGGGGGTGCAGGCTGAAACACAAGGGGGTGCAGGCTGGAGCACGCACGCATGGACGCTCACCTGACGAGGTCGGTCATGCAGGAGCCCACCACAACCACCTGTGGACTGTCCGGATCCATTGCAGTGACGGCGGGAGCTGATGAAAGAAAACAAAGGGTGAGTAATCAGTAAATGTCCGGACGGCCGGGGCGAAGGTCAGCGCCAGAACTTTCACCACCCGCAGCCTGGAATCTGCTGAATGTCACATGTGAAGAATAAACCTGCTACAAGTGCATGATAAGCCCTACTGGCGAGTCCGGTGAACTACACATCCCAGCATTCCTACAGTCACACCATGTTTTAAAAGCCAGATGTGGGCAAGGCAACTAGTCAAAAAAAAAAAACGGGTCCCTGACGTCTTCAACCCCATCCAGCACAGCGAGACTGACAGTCAACGGGAGCGGAGTGCGACGCAGCCACCGAGGACCAACATAAGACGTCATCCGGGACAGTCAATAGCCGGCTCTTTAAAGAATTTGGTTAATTCGGAGTATTCTGTCCTGTGTGTACAGGAGGGAAAGCACTAATCTGGCCGTTATAGGACTTGTATTCTGCTTTTCACCAGTTATTCTCTCTGCGGGCTCAGTCTCTGACTTTCAGTTGTCTCTCAGCTATTATAAGCAATAACATATGCATTATACAGCACTACTGAGCGGTGCAGCTGTGAATCCAGCAGTGCTGCGGGGACGGGAGGATAAACCAGCGCAGGCTGCGGGGACGGGAGGATAAACCAGCGCAGGCTGCGGGGACGGGAGGATAAACCAGCGCAGGCTGCGGGGACGGGAGGATAAACCAGCGCAGGCTGCGGGGACGGGAGGATAAACCAGCGCAGGCTGCGGGGACGGGAGGATAAACCAGCGCAGGCTGCGGGGACGGGAGGATAAACCAGCTCAGGCTGCGGGGACGGGAGGATAAACCAGCGCAGGCTGCGGGGACGGGAGGATAAACCAGCGCAGGCTGCGGGGACGGGAGGATAAACCAGCTCAGGCTGCGGGGACGGGAGGATAAACCGGCTCAGGCTGCGGGGACGGGAGGATAAACCAGCGCAGGCTGCGGGGACGGGAGGATAAACCAGCGCAGGCTGCGGGGACGGGAGGATAAACCAGCGCAGGCTGCGGGGACGGGAGGATAAACCGGCGCAGGCTGCGGGGACGGGAGGATAAACCGGCTCAGGCTGCGGGGACGGGAGGATAAACCGGCGCAGGCTGCGGGGACGGGATGATAAACCAGCGCAGGCTGCGGGGACGGGAGGATAAACCAGCTCAGGCTGCGGGGACGGGAGGATAAACCGGCGCAGGCTGCGGGGACGGGAGGATAAACCGGCGCAGGCTGCGGGGACGGGAGGATAAACCGGCGCAGGCTGCGGGGACGGGAGGATAAACCAGCGCAGGCTGCGGGGACGGGAGGATAAACCAGCGCAGGCTGCGGAAGAAATGAAGGGAAAAAAAAACAAGAATTCTGCATCTTAAAGGGGTTAATAAGAAGGTTTCCATTCGCTGACAGCAAACACAGACCCTGAAGATGTCAGAAAACTGAAAGGTAAAGCCGCAGGAGCGCAGTGTGTGCACAGCACTGATATAAAAAGCGCTTTCTGCTCACTGCTAAAGACCTCGAGTCACTACATCTCCCAGCAGGCTGCGCTCGGCGGCGTAGTTACACAATAATAAACTACGACCAACACCGGCCTCAGCTCCGCACCGCACACAACAACTTACTGTCCACAGCGGCCACGCGACACCGCGTGACAGCTCCCATCCAATCACATCTCGCTATAGAACCCGCGTGACTTTCAAACGCGGAAATGCTACGACTGAACCTGAAATTGTCTCCATGGCAACCCGTTATTACTTATTGGGACTGTCCGGTACAATGCCTGACGGGAAAACGGACTCCAAAACCGATTATTCAGCTTCGCCGCGAAACTTAAACTGTTGTTATTGTGTTTAGCGATAAAATATAATTTTAGAAAACTTCATAAAACACCGATATTTCATGCAATCATAATAAAACGTGCAAGGCATTATGTAGGGCAGGCTATGTGGGGTCCTGACAGAAAGACCCTGAATTTCCTGCTGGATGGACGCGGCTTCTCCGGGGGTGAGTGACAGCGGCGAGCTATTATCTGAGGGGAAACCGCTGTGTGTGCCTGCGGTCACTGAAAAGCCGCATCACCTGTATGTGAGCATATAGTACAATTCATAACAAGCGGAATAGCGAGTGCAGCTCTGGAGTATAATACAGGAGGTAACTCAGGATCAGTAATGTAATGTATGTACACAGTGACTGCACCAGCAGAATAGTGAGTGCAGCTCTGGAGTATAATACAGGAGGTAACTCAGGATCAGTAATGTAATGTATGTACACAGTGACTGCACCAGCAGAATAGTGAGTGCAGCTCTGGAGTATAATACAGGAGGTAACTCAGGATCAGTAATGTAATGTATGTACACAGTGACTGCACCAGCAGAATAGTGAGTGCAGCTCTAGAGTATAATACAGGAGGTAACTCCGGATCAGTAATGTAATGTATGTACACAGTGACTGCACCAGCAGAATAGTGAGTGCAGCTCTGGAGTATAATACAGGAGGTAACTCCGGATCAGTAATGTAATGTATGTACACAGTGACTGCACCAGCAGAATAGTGAGTGCAGCTCTGGAGTATAATACAGGAGGTAACTCAGGATCAGTAATGTAATGTATGAACACAGTGACTGCACCAGCAGAATAGTGAGTGCAGCTCTGGGGTATAATACAGGAGGTAACTCAGGATCAGTAATGTAATGTATGTACACAGTGACTGCACCAGCAGAATAGTGAGTGCAGCTCCGGAGTATAATACAGGAGGTAACTCCGGATCAGTAATGGATGTACACAGTGACTGCACCAGCAGAATAGTGAGTGCAGCTCTGGGGTATAATACAGGAGGTAACTCTGGATCAGTAATGTATGTTCACAGTGACTGCACCAGCAGAATAGTGACTGCAGCTCTGGAGTATAATACAGGAGGTAACTGAGGATCAGTAATGTAATGTATGTACACAGTGGCTGCACCAGCAGAATAGTGAGTGCAGCTCTGGAGTATAATACAGGAGCTAACTCAGGATCAGTAATGTATGTACACAGTGACTGCACCAGCAGAATAGTGAGTGCAGCTCTGGAGTATAATACAGGAGGTAGCTCAGGATCAGTAATGTAATGTATGTACACAGCGACTACACCAGCAGAATAGTGAGTGCAGCTCTAGAGTATAATACAGGAGGTAGCTCAGGATCAGTAATGTAATGTATGTACACAGCGACTACACCAGCAGAATAGTGAGTGCAGCTGTGGAGTATAATACAGGAGGTAACTCAGGATCAGTAATGTAATGTATGTACACAGTGACTGCACCAGCAGAATAGTGAGTGCAGCTCTGGAGTATAATACAGGAGCTAACTCAGGATCAGTAATGTATGTACACAGTGACTGCACCAGCAGAATAGTGAGTGCAGCTCTGGAGTATAATACAGGAGGTAGCTCAGGATCAGTAATGTAATGTATGTACACAGCGACTACACCAGCAGAATAGTGAGTGCAGCTCTGGAGTATAATACAGGAGGTAACTCAGGATCAGTAATGTAATGTATGTACACAGTGACTGCACCAGCAGAATAGTGAGTGCAGCTCTGGAGTATAATACAGGAGGTAAGTCAGGATCAGTAATGCATGCACACAGTGACTGCACCAGCAGAATAGTGAGTGCAGCTCTGGAGTATAATACAGGAGGTAACTCAGGATCAGTAATGTAATGTATGTACACAGTGACTGCACCAGCAGAATAGTGAAGGCAGCTCTGGAGTACAATACAGGAGGTAGCTCAGGATCAGTAATGTAATGTATGTACACAGTGATGCACCAGCAGAATAGTGAGTGCAGCTCTGGAGTATAATACAGGAGATAACTCAGGATCAGAAATGTAATGTATGTACACAGTGACTGCACCAGCAGAATAGTGAGTGCAGCTCTGGGGTATAATACAGGATCTTTAGTGATCTTGGAAACTGTGCAGTTATTTGTTATTCTGATTTTCTTCCTTTTGTTCTTCTTGACTTGCTCCTCCATATTATGTATCGCATTCTTCAGCTTCTTGTAGTCTCCACATTAGGCTCTTTTGCTGCAGGACTACAACTCTCAGCATGCATTCACGGCTGGTGCTTGTAGGTTTGCAGTGGCCGGAGAGCCTCATGTTGGAGATTGCAGCTGTATAACCTGCACAGGGGAATTTCCTGATATTTAGGGTGTTCTTTTTCCTCCAGGCTCTGACTTTGCAGAATGTCCCCTGAGGTCACCCTGAACCGCATCGCCCCCGCGCTCTCCCCCTTCATATCCAGCGTGGTCAGAAATGGGAAAGTCGGCCTGGACTCCACCAGCTGCCTGCGGATAACGGAGCTGAAGTCCGGGTAGGTGACTACAGGCGGCTCCCGTCCATTGCTATGGGGAGTGTGTGCTGCCACAAAGGCATATTCACCGCTTCTTGGCTTATTTATTTCTTCCTCAGACATCGGTTGCAGATACGTATGTGTCACTTGCTGATTTTGTAGCAGATTTCCTCTGATTTTACTCTTTGCAAATTCCGTGCTCATCTCCGCTTTTACTTGGTGGTCTTGATGAGGGGGCGTTTTGGGGCTGTCACTCCTGATTCATTAAGAGACACCTACTGTAGTGAGATTTGTGTAGCCCCTGCATGCCGCTCACCATGAGGCTGGTTTCAGACGTCCGTGTTTAATCAGGTACCAGTCACACGCATGGTTATGGTCATACGTGTGACATCCGTGTTTGCATACGTGTGACACGTACCGGATAAAACACGTGTCTCTGTAATGAAAAGATGTTCTATATTTACCTGTATCCAGCGCTGCTGTCTCCGGCTCTGCTGCCTCCCGCTCCTGATCCCCGCTCATTATTTTCATTGATTATTCACTGCCTGAGGATCTGGAAGCCGGAGCATCGCGGGGACAGGCTGGGTACAGCACAGCCGAGGACAGCACAGCCGAGGACATCACCGGGGACATCGCCGGTGACAGGTGAGTATAGAGCAGTTTGTGCAGTGACATCCAGGGACTTATCAGGGTTCCCAATGAACTCTCATAAACCCCTGGAAGTCACCATCGTGACACTCGCTGTAGCGCAGTTGTCGCAGGGGTGTCATCAGGAGGTCATCAGAGTTCATTGTGAAATCCAATGACCTCTTGGACGTCCCTGCACACACAGTGCTGGCAGGATACTCACTTGTCACTAGCGATGTCCCCAGCGATGCTGTCCTCGGCGGTGCTGTCCTCGTCTTCGCTGTCACCGTGATGCCCCTGCTCCCAGCTGCTCACTGCAGTGAATAATCAATGAAAATAATGAGCGGGGGTCAGGAGCGGGAGGCAGCAGAGCCGGAGACAGCATCGCTGGAACAGGCAAACATAGAAAATCTTGTTATTTAAAAACCCGTGTTTTCTCCGGTACGTGTCACACGGATCACATCAGTGTGCGGTCCGTGTGACATCCGTGCTGCCGGAGAAAAAACGGGCACGTCTCCGTGTGAAATAGCGTGTGAAAACACGGCCGTGTGAGAGTGCACAATAGGGTAACATGGGTACGTGTGACATCCGTGTTAAAAACGGATGTTACACGTACCTAAAACACGGACGTCTGAACCCGGCCTGACTTTAATGAGCATTGCTCCCCCGCCCCTGTTGTGACCCAGCACCACCCATTTTGTTGGAACAGGACGACAATGGCACCAAAAGTCGTTTTTGTTTTTTTGGTTTTTTTTTTTTGCATAACTTCGCAAAAAAGTGCAAGTTTGCAAAGATTTTTCTGCCCAAACATCTGGCGAAAAAGCTTTCATGAATCAACCTCTAAATGTCAATTTATACTCGGTGTGATTTTTTTTTTTTTTTTTCCAATCTCAATTGAACAATCTGGATCTACGAGGGGCTGCTGATAAGTCTTTGGCTTTGTGATCTTTTTTTGTTTCTATGGTAACGAATGTTACATCCCATGAAATCCTTATGTGTCTAATATGTGTTTTCAAAATGTTGCGTTTGTTGCTTATGGCAACAGTGTTCTACGCACGCGGGAAAACAACATGGCGGAGTCTAATGCGATATTCACAGCAACTGAGAGCAGAGGAGGGTACAATTCTTATTTCTGCAAGGAAAGCCCGCAAAGGATATTCGTGGTGATATGTCGCAGACATTGGGGGATCAATGCCCCTCATATTCCACAGGTAAGAACTGGGTTGCCAAATGTAAACCGGGCCACTTCAGCCCCAATGATGAGGAACGTCCTGGACACCCGAGAGTGGTTGTTGTTCCGGACTTCGTCGATGTTGTGCACAGCCTCATACTGGAGAATCCACCAATTTCATCTAAAGCAATAGCAGACATCATGGGGATTTCCCGTGATCGTGTTTGTGTCATTCTCCATGAACATTTGGACATGAAGAAGCTTCTGCAAAGTGGGTCCACAAATGTCTTACAACAGATCAGAGAAGCAGCGAGTGAAGACTTCCCGCTCCATTTGTCAGTGTTTCTGGACTGATAAGATCTTCCTGGATCGACTGGTCACTATGGATGAGACCTGGATTTATTTGTCTGACCCTGAAAACAAGGAGCAGTGAAAAGAGTGGAGGCACAGTGGTTCTCCTTATCCAAAGAAGGGTGCAAAAATCAGCCACTAAGGTGATGGTGTCTGTGTTCTGGGATAAAGAGGGAGTGCTGCTAGTGGACTACCTTCAAAAGGGTTCCACCATCAATGCAAGGTATTACATTGAACTTTTGGACCAATTGAAGGCAGCTCTGAAGGAAAAAAGGTGCGGCAAGCTGTCCAAAGGAATCTTATCCCTGCAAGACAACGCCTCCATTCACACTGCACAAGCAACCACGGCAAAACTGGCAGAGCCGGGCTTCCAGCTGGTTGACCACCCACCTTAGCACCAGATCTAGCTCCCTCCGACTATCATTTGTTTCCAAACCTGAAGAAACACCTCAAGGGACCAAATTTCACACCATTTCTGATGCCCTGGCTGCTACGGATGCCTAGTTTGAGGCACAACCGAAATCCTTCTTTTTGCTCGGCTTACAGAACATGGAATACCGATGTAAGAAGTGTATTGTCATCAGTGGAGAGTATGTGGAAGAAATGGAAAGTTTCATCATCCTATCTCGTTTCTTTCTGGGTAAAGCCAAACACTTATCAGCAGCCCCTCATATATCATGCTGCTGAACCACATCCACCGCCAAACAAAATTCTCTGAAAATACGCCACATGTGCATGCGGCTTAAGGTGAATTTTTGCTCCTTTTTGTTGATGTTTTTGTCCTGGGGTTTAGTGTAAGATCTGTAACGCTGCCCACACAGACCATGTGCCACCATAATACTGGTGACTGCACACACTGCGAATGGTCGGGGGTGAAGCTTTCAGGAGCGCGCTCATCGTCTGTTATTGGCCTCTGTATACAGCACAGCAAAATGCTGGATCGTCAGGTGCGATGACTTTGGGTCGGGTTAGAAGTGGCCATTCTTCTATTGTGATGTTCTTTGTATGTCGCCTGGTTTAAAAATTATCCCCCAAAAAAGGCAATAATCGTGAATAGAAGATAAAGTGGGAGGAGGGGGATGCGGCTGCAGTATCTCTGTGCCTGTGAGAGGGGAGGACCTGACGCTGCAGAGACTGAGAGTGCACAGTAGCGGTCTGACATGTAATGTCATACTCCTGCACTGAGCAATCATTAATAGTCTCTAATACTGACCGCGGCCATCACTGAGACCTTCCCTGATCGTCCCCTGCCGGTAACTCTGCTGCACAGCTGGGTGCAGAGTATCTCTGCCGTCTCTTGCAGGGATCCTTATTCCTCAGGTTTCCGCCTCTGGATGTAAGCGCTGACTGTTTCCTTTCACCGGCAGTAAGGAGAGATCCTATTGTTCTTTCAGAAATCGTGATCACGGGCGGCACGGTGGCTCAGTGGTTAACACTGCAGTCTTGTGGTGGCTCAGTGGTTAGCACTGCAGTCTTGTGGTGGCTCAGTGGTTAGCACTGCAGTCTTGTAGTGGCTCAGTGGTTAGCACTGCAGTCTTGTGGGGGCTCAGTGGTTAGCACTGCAGTCTTGTGGGGGCTCAGTGGTTAGCACTGCAGTCTTGTGGGGGCTCAGTGGTTAGCACTGCAGTCTTGTGGGGGCTCAGTGGTTAGCACTGGAGTCTTGTGGTGGCTCAGTGGTTAGCACTGCAGTCTTGTGGGGGCTCAGTGGTTAGCACTGCAGTCTTGTGGTGGCTCAGTGGTTAGCACTGCAGTCTTGTAGTGGCTCATTGGTTAGCACTGCAGTCTTGCAGAGCTGGGGTCCTGGGTTCAAATCGCACCAAGGACGACATCTGCAAGTAGTTTGTATGTTCTCCCTGTGTTTGTGTGGGTTTCCAACGGTTTCCTCCCACACTCCAAAGACATACAGACAGGGACTCTAGATTGTGAGCCCCAATGGGGACAGTGTTGTAAATGTATGTAAAGCGCTGTGGAATTAATAGCGCTATATAAATGAATACTATTATAAATTATCACATCATCATCATCGCTCAGTTTGCATTGTGCGGCTGTGGTCTGTGGGTTCGGTCATTTTGCTATCACTGACTTTTTTTTTTCCTTTAGCTGCACCCCCCTGACCCCCGGACCCAGCTGTGATCGCTTCAAGCTCCACATACCGTATGCCGGGGAGACACTGAAGTGTGAGTACCTGCCTCATATGAGGGTCGCTCGTTATATAAAAATCAAGCAGAAATTTGGCCCAATAAGGCGCCCGACGTAGCAGAGCGGATCATGGATCGGTGGTGACTCAATGGGGTGTCCCTGGGCACTTTAGCTATCCAGGTGTAGAACAGTTTGGCAGTGAGGCCACTTATCAGCAGGGCTGTGGAGTCAGTAAGCCAAACCTGCCACTCCGACTCCTCCTCAATTTCCCTAACACCGACTCCGACTCCCACATATATTGCTTATATATAAGTGAAGAATGTATTGTACAATGTGAACATCAGACAATTTAATATTTTTTATGATACAATAATCAAGATATTTAGACAGAACATAAAATATATTTATTGGATACAACTTTAGAACACAAAAAACTGTAATAAATTGTAAATATGTAATACACCATGTAATATATATAATGTACATATACCGTATTTTTCGGACTGTAAGACGCACCCTGGTTTTAGAGGAGGAAAATAGAAAAATAAAATTTTAAGCAAAAAATGTGGTCATGACACACTGTTATGGGGCGAGGATCTGCTGCTGACACTGTTATGGGGGTAATGTCCCCAAAATTCTCTACTAAGGTACCCCATCCTGGTAATGATCCTCCTGCCTTGTATATACAGTATATGTCCCTCATCCTGGTATAGCCCACATCCTGCTATATACCGTCATCCGGGCATATGGCCGCATCCTGCTATATACCCCATCTTGGCATATGGCCCCATCCTGCTCTATACCCCCATCCTGCTCTATACCCCCATCCTGCTCTATACCCCCATCCTGCTCTATACCCCCATCCTGCTCTATACCCCCATCCTGCTCTATACCCCCATCCTGCTCTATACCCCCATCCTGCTCTATACCCCCATCCTGCTCTATACCCCCATCCTGCTCTATACCCCCATCCTGCTCTATACCCCCATCCTGCTCTATACCCCCATCCTGCTCTATACCCCATCCTGCTCTATACCCCCATCCTGCTCTATACCCCCATCCTGCTCTATACCCCCATCCTGCTCATAATATACCCCCATCCTGCTTATAATATACCCCCATCCTGCTCATAATATACCCCCATCCTGCTCATAATATACCCCCATCCTGCTCATAATATACCCCCATCCTGCTCATAATATACCCCCATCCTGCTCATATACCCCCATCCTTCTCATATACCCCCATCCTTCTCATATACCCCCATCCTTCTCATATACCCCCATCCTGCTCATACCCCCATCCTGCTCATATACCCCCATCCTGCTCATATACCCCCATCCTGCTCCTATACCCCCCATCCTGCTCCCATACCCCCATCCTGCTCCCATACCCCCATCCTGCTCATATACCCCCATCCTGCTCATATACCCCCATCCTGCTCATATACCCCCATCCTGCTCATATACCCCCATCCTGCTCAAATACCCCCATCCTGCTCAAATACCCCCATCCTGCTCAAATACCCCCATCCTGCTCAAATACCCCCATCCTGCTCAAATACCCCCATCCTGCTCATATACCCCCATCCTGCTCATATACCCCCATCCTGCTCATATACCCCCATCCTGCTCAAATACCCCCATCCTGCTCAAATACCCCCATCCTGCTCAAATACCCCCATCCTGCTCAAATACCCCCATCCTGCTCAAATACCCCCATCCTGCTCAAATACCCCCATCCTGCTCAAATACCCCCATCCTGCTCAAATACCCCCATCCTGCTCAAATACCCCCATCCTGCTCAAATACCCCCATCCTGCTCAAATACCCCCATCCTGCTCAAATACCCCCATCCTTCTCATATACCCCCATCCTTCTCATATACCCCCATCCTGCTCATAATATACCCCCATCCTGCTCATAATATACCCCCATCCTGCTCATGATATACCCCCATCCTGCTCATGATATACCCCCATCCTGCTCATGATATACCCCCATCCTGCTCATGATATACCCCCATCCTGCTATATACCCCGCATCCTGTGGCACATAAAAAAAAATAAACGTTTATACTCGCCTTACCTCACTCCCTCCTCCTCCGTCTGTGTCAGCAGCAGCGCCTCTGGAGTGTGGAGCCGGCCACGATCCCTGTAGCACCGCGATGTCCTCCTGTCTGTGCTGGCCGCGGCTGTGTGTGGACACGTGCGCACAGCGATGACGTCATCGCTGTGCGCACCGCTAGTCTCCGGCACAGACAGAAGGACATCGCGGTGCTGCAGGGATCGTGGCTGGTGAGTTATACTGATTCACTGCCCGCCGCGCTGATGATGATGCGCTGGGGGCAGTGAATACAGCCGCACATGATCACTCCAGGCTGTAGTTGCCAGGGGTGATCATGCGGGCTGGCTGTTTAATATGCGCGCATTCCCCGCCCATCACCCTGCCCACCTGTCAGCGCCGACTTCAGCGCTGAGAGATGATGGGCGGGATGATGGGTGCGCATATTAAATGAGCGGGCCCACGAGGTCACGGCAGGCGCTGCTACAGCCTGCTCGTACCGCCGATGACCCGCTCCACCGCAGCACCCTCATTCCCTGCAGCCACATTCAGACCATAAGACCCCCCCACTTTCCCCCAACATATGGGGGTAAAAAAGTGCATCTTATAGTCCGAAAAATATGGTATGTATATACAGTATATTGTATGTACTCTGTGTATATATATATATATATATATATATATATATATATATATATATATATATATATATAAACATTATTTAATACACTATGTAAGTGGCAAAAAACAGTTTTCAGCAAAACCATAGTAAATACCATTTGTGCAGTCCATGAATTTGTTGTAAGAAATAGAACGGCCTCCATCAGATCCTCCTTCGCAGATGACCTCAAATCTGACCTAATAATGTTAAGGCTGGAGAACACCCTCCCTACAGTAACTTGGGTTGGAGGCAAAGCCGTAACCACATGGGAAACATCTCTAACAATTTCCGGGTATAGAGGAATTGCCTCGTGCTCAGTCAGTTTTGATGAACGGATGAATTTTTTTATTTCTTTGAGAGCAAGTGACAAATTTTGCTGAAATCTGGTCAATCTGCTGCTATAGGAGACGGAGTGAAATCTTTTTCCTTTGCCTGCTCAATGTCATCCAAATACTTGTCAAAGTTAAACTCCTCATCTGATGAGGATGAAGATACGGCAGCGGTAGCACTGTCAGGACCCAAGTCCTCTTCCGCCTGGCAGTCCTGTAGCCGCTCATCTTAGCTGCTACCTCACTCAAAGCTTCTTTCCCTTTAGTAAGCTGTTGATCATCAAGCAGTATACGATGACTTGGGGCCACATAAACAGCTGCCAGAAGAATTTTATTTTCCAATAGCTGTGTCTCTCTCCGTTTCATTGAAAGAGAGGGGAGCCAGCATGATCTGAAATTGGCATGCATAATATAAAAAGTGAAAATTCACAGATTTATTCCAACTGTACTACAATAAAAAAAAAAAAATGAGATTTTTAGCAAATAATTGATCAATTTTTTGAGCCACCCCTGCCAACGTCACGGCAAATTTCAATAGGGGGGTCCTACTCTACATTCTGTATTTCATGTGCCATGCGGCCTCCTAGATAAAGTTAAAAGCAGAACCATAATAGAGCACACATACCTGTAACCTGTATATAACCGCTTCTATGTTGCAAAAAAGGCACTTGTGGATAGAGACCAGCCCAGGTCCCAGCATGTGGAGCAAGCTCTGCACCATACCAG
Source organism: Anomaloglossus baeobatrachus (assembly GCF_048569485.1). Lineage (NCBI taxonomy): Eukaryota > Metazoa > Chordata > Amphibia > Anura > Aromobatidae > Anomaloglossus > Anomaloglossus baeobatrachus. The sequence continues at coordinate 18,514,620 of NC_134355.1, forward strand.
GACTATATCAGAACTGATCCTCCCAGTGCCAAACAGCAACCATTGATAAAGGCGGACCAGATCCAAGATGGTGCTTAATTAGCATTGCCTGTGGAAAGGGGTGAGGTAACTGAGTCTGAACAGCTACCAACAGGAGGAATACATAGCAAACCAAAATCAGGCATGCATGGCATGGTGGTGACCGGCCACCAGAATTTGTAGCATAACTACGACCAAACAGAGAGAGAGGGGAGCCAGCATGATCTGAAATTGGCATGCATAATATAAAAAGTGAAAATTCACAGATTTATTCCAACTGTACTACAATAAAAAAAAAAATGAGATTTTTAGCAAATAATTGATCAATTTTTTGAGCCACCCCTGCCAACGTCACGGCAAATCTCAATAGGGGGGTCCTACTCTACATTCTGTATTTCATGTGCCATGCGGCCTCCTAAATCTCATTTTTTTTATTATAGTACAGTTGGAATAAATTTGTGAATTTTCACTTTTTATATGATGCATGCCAATTTCAGATCGTGCTGGTTCCCTTTTTTTCTCTGTTTTGACCGTAGTTATGCTACAAATCTGGTGTCTGACCAACACCATACCATGCACGCCTGATTTTGGCTTGCAATATATTCCTCCTGTTGGTAGCTGTTCAGACTCAGTTACCTCACCCCTTTCCACAGGCAATGCTAATTAAGCACCATTCTTGGATCTGGTCCGCCTTTATCAATGGTTGCTGTTTGACACTGGGAGGATCAGTTCTGATATAGTCCTGGTATGTGTAGAGCTTGCTCCACATGCTGGGACCTGGTCTGGTCTCTATCCACAAGTGCCTTTTTTGCAACATGGAAGCGGCTATATACAGGTTGCAGGTATGTGTGCTCCATTATGGTTCTGCTTTTAACTTTATCTAGGAGGCCGCATGGCACATGAAATACAGAATGTAGAGTAGGACCCCCCTATTGAGATTTGCCGTGACGTTGGCAGGGGTGGCTCAAAAAATTGATCAATTATTTGCTAAAAATCTCATTTTTTTTATTATAGTACAGTTGGAATAAATTTGTGAATTTTCACTTTTTATATGATGCATGCCAATTTCAGATCGTGCTGGTTCCCCTTTTTTTTCTCCGTTTCATTGAAGCAGAAATGCCATCTGCGATTAAACCTCCTCTTTGGGAGAGGCAAAATAGCAAGTTCTTCCACTCCCTTATGAAAATGCCAGGAGCTAAATCCTCAGCTTGTAATTTTTTAGTCACGGTAAATGGGTGATTAAGCAATTCCTTCAATTCAGCCACCTGTGTCCATTGAACTTCATTTAGGGTTTACCTGAGGGCTCGCCATATCTATAAGGAATGATTTTAGTTCAAGCAATTGCTCAATCATTAAATAAGTGCTGCACCACCGAGTGGCTTGATCGACAATTGCCCCTTTCCCAGCTCTTCAAGATGGAATCAATTTTAGGGGTTCTGGCGGCAATAACCAATTTCTTCACTTTTCCAATCAGATTTCCAGCATGTCCCTCTTGCAGACTCTCTCTTATTGCCAGCTGCAGCGTGTGCACAACACAGCGCATGTGATAAATAGGAAAGTGTTTTGAAGCAGCTTCAACAAGATCATCTAATCCTAAAGTAACATTTCTTCGTCGCTCCATTGGGAGACCCAGACGATTGGGGTGTATAGCTACTGCCTCCGGAGGCCACACAAAGCATTACACTAAAAAGTGTAAGGCCCCTCCCCTTCTGGCTATACACCCCCAGTGGGATCACTGGCTCACCAGTTTTCTGCTTTGTGCGAAGGAGGTCAGACATCCACGCATAGCTCCACTGTTTAGTCAGCAGTAGCTGCTGACTATATCGGATGGAAGAAAAGAGGGCCCATATACGGCCCCCAGCATGCTCCCTTCTCACCCCACTTGTGGTTTGTAAGGTTGAGGTACCTATTGCTGGTACGGCGGCTGGAGCCCACATGCTGTTTTCCTTCCACATCCCCCTGAGGGGCTCTGAGGAAGTGGGATCTTACCGGCCCCAAAGCCCTGAGGCCGGGCTCCATCCACAGACCCATTGAACCTGCTGGATACGGAGCTGGGTACCGTTCAGGGACAAGGCCCTGCGACATTCAGGTACTCTGTGTCCCCGTACACACAGGCACAGCACACTCCAGACTTGCTGGGTGTGCTAGTGCGCCGGGGACAGTAAAGGGTTACAGTCACTGCAGCCTAGCTGAGTGACTTTATGTATGGGGAACTACCGCGCCGGACGCTCCGGGAGCGGCGGCGCGGCTGGGACTTGTAGTGCGCCGGGGACTTAGCGCCGACCGCGCTTTTACGGCGGCGGCGCTTATAAATCCAGTCCCCGGCTTTTGCGGCCTAGCTCCGCTTCGTTCCCGCCCCCACCCTGTCAATCAGGGTAGGGGAGAGACGCTGTACAATCAGCAGCGCCGAGGGCTGGAGCCTTATTTACATGCTCCAGCCCTCTCACTGGACACTGTGGGACGCCGGTTTCCCGCTCTGACTTGGGGGCACGCCCACGGCCCGCCCCTACTCACACGAGCTGGAGAAGACGCCGGCAGCCATTCCTGCAGTCCGAGCTGAGAGATCGGACTCTGGGCAACCAGGCACAGGACTAGGGCGACCACACACCCGCTTATAGGCGGGCGGTAAGCGGCACCTGAAGTGCTGACCCCACTAAATACCGCAGTTGTCCATTAGTATTTTTATGCTTACACTGCATAGGTCGCTATCTTTGGCTATATGCCCTCTTAGATGGCGACACATCAGCAGCAGGAAAGCAGGGGTGCTAAGGCACAGGCTTTCTATGCTGCTTGTATTGCACGTACTGAAGTGTTCATGTGTATTTATGCTTGTATGCTATACACTGCACTGTACGGTCGCTAGTCTGGGCTATTTTCGCCTAGAATGACTAGACTACAGCAGCAGAAAAGCAGGGGTGCTGAGGCACAGGTTTTTTCTATGCTGCTTGTATTGCAGGGGTTGCAGTGTTCATTTGTACTTATGTTTCTATGCTATACATTGCACTGTATGGTCGATATTCTGGGCTATATTCCCCTAGATGGCTAGTCTACAGCGGCAGAAAAGCAGGGGTGCCAAGGCACAGGCTTTCTATGCTGCTTGTATTGCATGTGCTGCAGTGTTCATTGTACTTTATGCTTGTATGCTATACATTGCATTGTATGGTCGCCATTATTGGCTCTATATCCTAGATGGCTAGTCGGCAGCAGCATATAAGCAACACAGGCTTTCGATGCTGTTTTTACTGCATGTGATACTGTTCCACGGCACTGAACCCCATTGTGTGCAATGCTCCCCTGGAGCACTTGGTCAGCCGGGGTCTCTACTAGACGTGGCCAAAGGAACCACCTGTCAACCCTGTCCAAGGACAGGGATGGAGTTGCAATGGGATAGAGACTTGCAGTCCGGACAGGCCATGGGCAATCTGGATCATTGCTCCCTGGCCACCCTCATTGGGAATAAAATCGGTGCTCCGGGGGGGGTCCCAGGAGGCTCTCTGTATGATGAGGCAGACGTAGCTCATCAGGACTTTGATCCTGACAACGCTCTCAATCCGGATACACCGGATGGTGACGCCATAAGGAATGATCCTATAGCGTCCATCAATGGAAGGTTGGATCTTTCTCCCTCAGCTCCCCCAGCGGAGGAGTCAGCTTCACAGCAGGAGAAGTCCCATTTCAGTAGCTCAAACGTAGATTGAGTATTTTTCTGGCCACGCTGACTTCAGAGAAGCAGTCCAGGAACTCCACGCTTACCAGATAAGCGTTTTCTCCAAACGTATTAAGGATACACGTTATCCTTTTCCCCCTGACGTGGTCAAGCGCGGGACCCAGGGTCCAAAGGTGGATTCTCCAATCTCCAGGCTTGCGGCTAGAGCTATAGTTGCAGTGGAGATGGGACTTCACTTAAAGATGCCAGACAGATGGACTCTGGTTCAAATCTGTCTATGAGGCTATCGGCGTGTCGGTTGCTCCGGCATTTACAGCCGTATGGGCACCCTAAGCTTTTCAGCTGTTCTTGCACAGCTGGTCTTGAGCATATGTACATTTGTGCCGCAGGGGCGTCCGTAACCTCGCAATGTCTGCATTGCGACTTACCCTATTAATGCTGTCCTGGAAGGACAGTCGAGGTTTCGGTCCTTCCCAAGCTCGGGCAGGTCCCAATTGTCCTCGTCCAGAAGAGCTGAAAAGCCTCAGAGGGGCTCAGTTTCCGGGGGCTCAATCACGCCCAAGGAAGGCAGCCGGAGGAACCGCTACCAAGGCGGTCTCCTCATGACTCTCAGCTCTCTCATCTCTCCGCATCCGCGGTTGATGGCAGACTCGCTCGCCTTTGGCGACATTTAGCTGCCACAGGTCACAGACCGGTGGGTGAGGGACATTGTGCCCACGTGCACAGGACAGAGTTCTGTTCTCGTCCTCCGACTCGATTCTTCAGAACGTCCCCACCTCCCCACCGAGCCGATGCTCTTCTGCAGGCAGAAGGAGTGGTAATCCCTGTTCCTCTTCAGGAACAAGACACGGTTTTCCTCCAATCTGGTTGTGGTGCCAAAAAAGGATGGCTCTTTCCGTTCCGTTCTGGACCTAAAACTGCTCAACAAGCACGTGGAGGCCAGGCGGTTCCGGATGAAACCCTCCGCTCCGTCATTGCCTCAATGTCTCAAGGATATTTCCTAGCATCAATAGACATCAAAGATGCTTATCTCCACGTGCCGATTGCTACAGAGCACCAATGTTTTCTACGTTTCGTGATGGGAGACGACCATCTTCAGTTCGTAGCTCTGCCATTCGGTCTGGCGACAACCCCACGGGTGTTCACCAAGGTCATGGCGGCAGTGGTAGCAGTCTTGCACTCACAGGGACACTCTGTGATCCCTTACTTGGACGATCTACTTGTCAAGGCACCCTCTCAAGAGGCATGCCAACTCAGCCTGAATGTTGCGCTGGAGACTCTCCAGACGTTCGGGTGGATCATCGACTTCTCAAAGTCAAACCTGTCACCGACCCAATCACTAACGTATCTTGGCATGGAGTTTCATACCCTGTCAGCGCTAGTGAAGCTTCCGCTGGACAAGCAGCGGTCACTACAGACTGGGGTGCAGACTCTCCGTCAAGGTCAGTCGCACTCCTTAAGACGCCTCATGCACTTCCTCGGGAAGATGGTGGCGGCAATGGAGGCGGTTCCGTTTGCGCAGTTTCATCTGCGTCCTCTTATTGGGACATTCTCCGCCAATGGGACGGGAAGTCCACATCCCTGAACAGGAAAGTATCCTTTTCGGAAGGACTCTCTGCAATGGTGGCTTCTTCCCACCTCATTATCACAGGGAAGATCCTTCCTACCACCGTCTTGGGCGGTAGTCACGACAGACGCGAGTCTGTCAGGGTGGGGAGCAGTCTTTCTCCACCACAGGGCTCAGGGTACGTGGACTCAGCAGGAGTCCACCCTTCAGATCCATGTTCTGGAAATCAGAGCAGTGTATCTTGCCCTACTAGCCTTCCAGCAGTGGCTGGAAGGAAAGCAGATCCGAATTCAGTCGGACAACTCCACAGCGGTGGCATACATCAATCACCAAGGAGGGACACGCAGTCGGCAAGCCTTCCAGGAAGTCCGGCGGATTCTGACGTGGGTGGAAGTCACGGCCTCCACCGTATCCGCAGTTCACATCCCCGGCGTAGAAAACTGGGAAGCAGACTTCCTCAGTCGCCAGGGCATGGACGCAGGGGAATGGTCCCTTCACCCGGACGTGTTTCAGGAAATCTGTAGCCGCTGGGGAAGGCCGGACGTCGACCTAATGGCGTCCAGGCACAACAACAAGGTCCCAACCTTCATAGCACGGTCTCGCGATCACAGAACTCTGGCGGCAGACGCCTTAGTGCAAGATTGGTCGCAGTTCCGGCTCCCTTATGTGTTTCCACCTCTGGCACTCTTGCCCAGAGTGCTACGCAAGATCAGATCCGGCTGCAGCCGCGTCATACTCGTCGCCCCAGACTGGCCAAGGAGGGCGTGGTATCCGGATCTGTGGCATCTCACGGTCGGCCAACCGTCGGCACTACCAGACCGACCAGACTTACTGTCCCAAGGGTCGTTTTTCCATCGGAATTCTGCGGCCCTGAACCTGACTGTGTGGCCATTGAGTCCTGGATCCTAACGTCTTCAGGATTGTCCCAAGGGGTCGTTGCCACCATGAGACAGGCTAGGAAGCCCACGTCCGCTAAGATCTACCACAGAACGTGGAAGATATTCTTATCCTGGTGCTCTGCTCAGGGAGTGTCTCCCTGGCCTTTTGCATTGCCTACCTTTCTTTCTTTCCTGCAATCTGGGTTAGAAAAAGGTTTGTCGCTCGGCTCCCTTAAAGGGCAAGTCTCGGCGCTATCCGTCTTTTTTCAAAAGCGTCTAGCACGGCTTCCTAAGGTGCGCACGTTCCTGCAGGGGGTTTGTCATATCGTACCCCCGTACAAGCGGCCGTTAGATCCATGGGATCTGAACAGGGTACTAGTGGCCCTCCAGAAGCCGCCCTTCGAGCCTCTGAGGGAGGTTTCACTTTCTAGACTATCACAGAAAGTGGCTTTTCTGGTAGCGATCACATCTCTTCGGAGAGTGTCTGAGCTAGCAGCGCTGTCATCCAAGGCTCCTTTCCTGGTCTTCCACCAGGACAAGGTAGTGCTGCGCCCCATTCAGGAGTTTCTCCCGAAGGTGGTATCCTCTTTTCATCTTAATCAGGATATCTCTTTGCCTTCTTTTTGTCCTCATGCAGTTCATCGGTATGAGAAGAATTTACATTTGTTAGATCTGGTGAGAGCACTCAGAATCTACATTTCCCGCACGGCGCCCCTGCGCCGCTCCGATGCACTCTTTGTCCTTGTCGCTGGTAAGCGCAAAGGGTCGCAGGCTTCCAAAGCCACCCTGGCTCGATGGATCAAAGAACCAATTCTTGAAGCCTACCGTTCTGCTGGGCTTCCGGTTCCATCAGGGCTGAAGGCCCATTCTACCAGAGCCGTGGGTGCGTCCTGGGCATTACGACACCAGGCTACGGCTCAACAGGTGTGCCAGGCAGCTACCTGGTCGAGTCTGCACACTTTCACCAAACATTATCAGGTGCATACCTACGCTTCGGCGGACGCCAGCCTAGGTAGAAGAGTCCTGCAGGCGGCGGTTGCCTCCTCGTAGGGGAGAGCTGTTTTGCAGCTCTAACTTGAGGTATTAATTTACCCACCCAGGGACAGCTTTTGGACGTCCCAATCGTCTGGGTCTCCCAATGGAGCGACGAAGAAGAAGGGAATTTTGTTACTTACCGTAAATTCCTTTTCTTCTAGCTCCTATTGGGAGACCCAGCACCCGCCCTGTTGTCCTTCGGGATTTTTGGGTTTTTTCGGGTACACATGTTGTTCATGTTGAACGGTTTTTCAGTTCTCCGATGTTACTCGGAGTGAATTTGTTTAACCAAGTTATTGGCTTTCCTCCTTCTTGCTTTTGCACTAAAACTGGTGAGCCAGTGATCCCACTGGGGGTGTATAGCCAGAAGGGGAGGGGCCTTACACTTTTTAGTGTAATGCTTTGTGTGGCCTCCGGAGGCAGTGCTATACACCCAATCGTCTGGGTCTCCCAATAGGAGCTAGAAGAAAAGGAATTTACGGTAAGTAACAAAATTCCCTTCTTTGTTGTTCTTCTGTTGAAATATCTGTTTGTTCCTCAGTTACATGAACAGTGCTGTGGCTCCATCTCACACATCCTGAATCCTAAATGTTCTTCTAGCTGCTGTTCATTCCTCTCATTCATCAATTTAATGCTACTTAAGTGTAAAGCATTGTGCGTTACAATAGCAAGAACCTGTTCTTTTTTGAGTTCATAGTCTTGCAGAACTTTTTCCACTAAGGCCTGGAGAAACTGGCCGCTGTGATGAGCTTTAGTATCTTTTACTGCCAGTGTCTTGGTAACAGTTTTTCTTGCAATGGGTGACAAGATAGGACATTCAGACACAGTGTGTTGTGAGGATCCTCACAGAGAATGAGCAGTCAGTTTGTGGGGTTTTTCTAATCTGCTTTTGCTATTATCTATACATTATTTATGAGCTCAGAAACCTTTCAGGTGATGCGGTTTTATAAAAAGCTGATCTGCTTTTGCAGCTGAAAAACGTATCCTCAAAAAACGCAGCAAAAACGCAATGTGTGAATGTGGCCCTAGATCAGGAATAGAACAGCATTTATAGGACATTTCATAACTTTCCCAAATTCCTATGAAAAAATATTCAGCACATTCTGCATTGCACGCTGGACCCAATTTATTATAGATTTTTGGAGTCTGAGTCGGTGAATTTTATACCGACTCCACCAAAATGAACACCTACTCCGACTCCACAGCCCTGCTTTTCAGAAAGGATCAGTGTATGTAGGAAAACGTGCCTGAATTTACTTTTCTTCGGCGCTCCATTGGGAGACCCAGACGATTGGGTGTATAGCTACTGCCTCCGGAGGCCACACAAAGCACTACACTAAAAAGTGTAAGGCCCCTCCCCTTCTGGCTATACACCCCCCATGGGATCACGGGCTGCTCAGTTTTATGCTTTGTGCGAAGGAGGTCAGACATCCACGCATAGCTCCATTGTTTAGTCAGCAGTAGCTGCTGACTATATCGGATGGAAGAAAAGAGGGCCCATGCTAGGGCCCCCAGCATGCTCCCTTCTCACCCCACTTTTGTCGGCGGTGTTTGTTAAGGTTGAGGTACCCATTGCGGGTACGGAGGCTGGAGCCCACATGCTGTTTTCCTTCCCCATCCCCCTGAAGGGCTCTGGTGAAGTGGGATCTTACCGGCCTCCAGACTCTGAGGCCGGGCTCCATCCACAGACCCGGAGATCCTGCTGGATACGGAGCTGGGTACCGTCAGGGACAAGGCCCTGCAACATTCAGGTACTCTGTGTCCCCGTACAGACAGGCACAGACACACGCCAGCGTTGCTGGGTGTTCTAGTGCGCCGGGGACAGTAGCGCTGCGCGCTTGGGTTATACTCACTGCAGCTTTGCTGAGTGTGTTTATGTGTGGGGAACTACCGCGCCGGCCGCCATGGTGACTGCGGCGCGGCTGAGACTTGTGGTGCGCCGGGGACTTCGCGCCGACCGTGCTTTTACGACGGCAGCGCTTATAAATCTAGTCCCCGGCTTCTGCGGCCTAGTTACGCTTCGTTCCCGCCCCCAGCCCTGTCAGTCAGGGAAGGGGAGAGACGCTGTACAATAGTCAGCGCCGAGGGCTGGAGTCTTATTTACATACTCCAGCCCTCTCACTGGGCACAGTGGGACGCCAGTTTCCCGCTCTTTGTCTGCAGCACGCCCACGGCCCGCCCCTCTTCACAGGACGCCGGCAGCCATTCCTGCACGCAGTCTGAGCTGGAGAACGGACATAGCCCTGGGAGACCCAGACAAGGGATTCTGGCGACCACACACCCGCTGTTAAGCGGGCGGTAAGCAGCACCTCGGTGCTGACCCCACTAGTGCCACAGTGTTGTTTTGTGTACTTTTGTCTGTACCTATATATTGCACTGTACGGTCGCTTCTTGGCTTATACCCCTATATTGCTCTGAGGAGACAACAGCATGTCATCCGCAAAAAGCAAGGGTGCCAAGGCACGGGCTTCATATGCTGCCTGTACCGCATGTGGGGCTGATCTACCGGCAGGTTCCACTGACCCCCATTGTGTGCAATGTTCGGTCCCTGTGCCACTTCGTCAGCCGGAGTCTATGCTAGTAGTGGCCCAGGCAGAGACGCCTGTGAACCCTGCCCCGGTGACGCGGACAGAGTTTGCAGTTTTTGCTGATAAGATGTCTGTGACTATGACAAAAATTCTAGAAACTTTGCAGTCCAGACCGGTCACTCAGACCATGGGCACTGCTGATTCAATGTTCCCCGGTCCCCCTCAGTTGGAACTAATCCGTGCTCCAAGGGGGTCCCAGACATCACAGGCTGAAGGCTCTGACTCGGACGACAGTCCCAGGCAGCCTAAGCGAGCTCGCTGGGAGAGACCCTCGGCGTCATCACACTGGTCAGGGTCTCAGCGAGAGGATTCTCTGTATGATGAGACAGAACTAGGTGATCAGGAGTCCAATCCTGAGACTGCTCTCAACCTGGATACCCCTGATGGTGACGCCATGGTGAATGATCTTATAGCGGCCATCAATAGACTGCTGGATATTTCTCCTCCAGCGGAGGAGGCAGCAGCACAGCAGGAGAAATTCCATTTCAGGTATCCCAAACGTAAATTGAGTACTTTCCTGGACCACGCTGACTTCAGAGAAGCAGTCCAGAAACACCATGCTTATCCAGATAAGCGTTTCTCCAAGCGCCTTAAGGATACACGTTATCCCTTTCCCCCTGACGTGGTCAAACGCTGGACCCAGTGTCCAAAGGTGGACCCCCCAATCTCCAGGCTTGCGGCTAGATCCATAGTTGCAGTGGAAGATGGGGCTTCACTTAAAGATGCCAATGACAGACAGATGGACCTTTGGTTGAAATCTGTCTATGAAGCTATCGGCGCGTCGTTTGCTCCAGCATTCGCAGCCGTGTGGGCACTCCAAGCTATTTCAGCTGGTCTGGCGCAGGTGGACTCTGTCATACGTCCATCAGTGCCGCAAGTGGCGTCCTTGACCTCGCAAATGTCTGCGTTTGCGACTTACGCTATCAATGCGGTCTTGGACTCTACCAGCCGTACGTCAATGGCGTCCGCCAACTCTGTGGTTTTACGCAGAGCATTATGGTTAAAGGAATGGAAAGCAGATTCTGCTTCCAAAAAATGCTTAACCAGTTTGCCATTACCTGGAGACAGACTGTTTGGTGAGCAATTGGCGGAAATCATTAAACAGTCCAAGGGTAAGGACTCTTCCTTACCCCAGCCCAGATCAAGCAAACCTCAACAGTGGAAGGGACAGTCGAGGTTTCGGTCCTTTCGAGGTTCGGGCAGGGCCCAGTTCTCCTCGTCCAAAAGGACTCAGAAGGAGCAGAGGAGCTCAGATTCCTGGCGGACTCACTCACGCCCAAAGAAAGCAGCCGGAGGAACCACTTCCAAGCCGGCTGCCTCATGACTTTCGGCCTCCTCTCTCCGCATCCTCGGTCGGTGGCAGGCTCTCCCGCTTTTGCGGCATTTGGCTGCCACAGGTCAAAGACCGGTGGGTAACAGACATTTTGTCTCACGGGTACCGGATAGAGTTCAGTTCTCGTCCTCCGCCTCGGTTCTTCAGAACTTCCCCACATCCCGACCGAGCCGATGCTCTTCTGCAGGCGGTGTGCTCTCTAAGGGCAGAAGGAGTGGTGATCCCTGTTCCTCTTCAGGAACGAGGTCAAGGTTTTTACTCCAATCTGTTTGTGGTGCCAAAAAAGGACGGCTCTTTCCGTCCTGTTCTGGACCTAAAACTGCTCAACAAGCACGTGAAAACCAGGCGGTTCCGGATGGAATCTCTCCGCTCCGTCATTGCCTCGATGTCTCAAGGAGATTTCCTAGCATCAATAGACATCAAAGATGCTTATCTCCACGTGCCGATTGCTCCAGAGCACCAGCGTTTTCTACGCTTCGTTATAGGAGACGAACACCTTCAGTTCGTAGCCCTGCCATTTGGTCTGGCGACAGCCCCACGGGTTTTCACCAAGGTCATGGCAGCAGTGGTAGCAGTCTTGCACTCTCAGGGACACTCGGTGGTCCCTTATTTGGACGATCTACTTGTCAAGGCACCCTCTCAAGAGGCATGCCAACACAGCCTGAACGTTGCGCTGGAGACTCTCCAGACTTTCGGGTGGATCATCAACTTTTCAAAGTCAAATCTGTCACCGACCCAATCACTAACGTATCTTGGCATGGAGTTTCATACTCTCTCAGCGATAGTGAAGCTTCCGATGGACAAGCAGCGTTCACTACAGACAGGGGTGCAGGCTCTCCTTCAAGGCCAGTCGCACCCCTTAAGACGCCTCATGCACTTCCTGGGGAAGATGGTGGCAGCAATGGAGGCAGTCCCGTTTGCGCAGTTTCATCTGCGCCCACTTCAATGGGACATTCTCCGCCAATGGGACGGGAAGTCGACGTCCTTAGACAGGAAAGTCTCCCTTTCCCAGACGGCCAAGGACTCTCTTCAATGGTGGCTTCTTCCCACCTCATTATCACAGGGAAGGTCCTTCCTACCCCCATCCTGGGCGGTGGTCACGACAGACGCGAGTCTGTCAGGGTGGGGAGCAGTTTTTCTCCACCACAGGGCTCAGGGTACGTGGACTCAGCAGGAGTCCACCCTTCAGATCAATGTTCTGGAAATCAGGGCAGTGTATCTTGCCCTACAAGCCTTCCAGCAGTGGCTGGAAGGAAAGCAGATCCGAATTCAGTCGGACAACTCCACAGCGGTGGCATACATCAACCACCAAGGCGGGACACGCAGTCGGCAAGCCTTCCAGGAAGTCCGGCGGATTCTGATGTGGGTGGAAGCCACGGCCTCCACCATCTCCGCAGTTCACATCCCCGGCGTAGAAAACTGGGAAGCGGACTTCCTCAGTCGCCAGGGTATGGACGCAGGGGAATGGTCCCTTCACCCGGACGTGTTTCAGGAAATCTGTCGCCGCTGGGGAAGGCCGGACGTCGACCTAATGGCGTCCCGGCACAACAACAATGTCCCAATTTTCATGGCACGGTCTCGCGATCACAGAGCTCTGGCGGCAGACGCCTTAGTGCAAGATTGGTCGCAGTTCCAGCTGCCCTATGTGTTTCTCCCTCTGGCACTCTTGCCCAGAGTGCTACGCAAGATCAGGTCCGAGTGCCGCCGCGTCTTGCTCGTCGCCCCAGACTGGCCGAGAAGGTCGTGGTATCCGGATCTGTGGCATCTCACGGTCGGCCAACCGTGGGCGCTACCAGACCGGCCAGACTTACTGTCACAAGGGCCGTTTTTCCATCTGAATTCTACGGCCCTGAACCTGACTGTGTGGCCATTGAGTCCTGGATACTAGCATCTTCAGGATTGTCCCAAGGGGTCGTGGCCACCATGAGACAGGCTAGGAAACCCACGTCTGCTAAGATCTACCACAGAACGTGGAAGATTTTCTTATCCTGGTGCTCGGCACAGGGAGTGTCCCCCTGGCAATTTGCATTGCCTACCTTTCTTTCCTTCCTGCAATCTGGTTTGGAAAAAGGCTTATCACTCGGCTCCCTTAAAGGGCAAGTCTCAGCGCTATCGGTATTTTTTCAAAAGCGTCTAGCACGACTTCCTCAGGTACGCACGTTCCTGCAGGGGGTTTGTCACATCGTCCCTCCGTACAAACGGCCGTTAGATCCATGGGATCTGAACAGGGTACTAGTTGCTCTCCAGAAGCCGCCCTTCGAGCCTCTGAGGGATATTTCACTTTCTCGACTCTCACAGAAAGTGGCCTTTCTGGTAGCGGTCACGTCTCTTCGGAGGGTATCCGAGCTGGCAGCGCTGTCATCCAAAGCTCCCTACCTGGTTTTTCACCAGGACAAGGTAGTGCTGCGCCCCGTTCAGGAGTTTCTCCCTAAGGTGGTATCCTCTTTTCACCTTAATCAGGATATCTCCTTACCTTCCTTTTGTCCTCATCCAGTTCATCGGTTTGAAAAGGATTTGCATTTGTTGGATCTCGTGAGAGCACTCAGAATCTACATTTCCCGCACGGCGCCCCTGCGCCGCTCGGATGCACTCTTTGTCCTTGTCGCTGGTAAGCGCAAAGGATCGCAGGCTTCCAAATCCACCCTGGCTCGATGGATCAAGGAACCAATTCTTGAAGCCTACCGTTCTGCTGGGCTTCCGGTTCCATCAGGGCTGAAGGCCCATTCTACCAGAGCCGTGGGTGCGTCCTGGGCATTACGACACCAGGCTACGGCTCAACAGGTGTGCCAGGCAGCTACCTGGTCGAGTCTGCACACTTTCACCAAACATTATCAGGTGCATACCTACGCTTCGGCGGACGCCAGCCTAGGTAGAAGAGTCCTGCAGGCGGCAGTGGCCTTCCCGTAGGGGAGGGCTGTTTTGCAGCTCTAACTTGAGGTATTAATTTACCCACCCAGGGACTGCTTTTGGACGTCCCAATTGTCTGGGTCTCCCAATGGAGCGCCGAAGAAGAAGGGAATTTTGTTACTTACCGTAAATTCCTTTTCTTCTAGCTCCAATTGGGAGACCCAGCACCCGCCCTGTTTCCTTCGGGATTTTTGGTTTTTTCGGGTACACATGTTGTTCATGTTGAACGGTTTCAGTTCTCCGATGTTACTTCGGATTGAATTTGTTTAAACCAGTTATTGGCTTTCCTCCTTCTTGCTTTTGCACTAAAACTGAGCAGCCCGTGATCCCACGGGGGGTGTATAGCCAGAAGGGGAGGGGCCTTACACTTTTTAGTGTAGTGCTTTGTGTGGCCTCCGGAGGCAGTAGCTATACACCCAATCGTCTGGGTCTCCCAATAGGAGCTAGAAGAAAAGGAATTTACGGTAAGTAACAAAATTCCCTTCTCTCTTCCCCTACAAACCTGTTAGCCAAGTTGCCCAGTAGGGGGCATATCTCAGCTCGGGCTGCTGTATGGAGATCGCCCTCCTTCACCAGTATGAAAAGTCGGCCCCCACAATCATTTCTAGCACTGGTGCAGTTGACAATTGTTACTGAAAGTGGTAGAAGAGCAAGGTATTGCTGCCCTCATACTCTGTAGCTCGCTGTCCACTCTCTTCTCAGTGGTTGGTTCTGCATTCTGGCAGCACTGTAGGTGCAGGAACGTCCTTTCACTCATTTCACAGCATACTTTGCTTCTGCCATTGCCCAATGGTTTGCCTGCCCGAAAATGAAATCCTGCCTCACTGTTATGCATGTGTATAGTAATAGGGGCAAGCACCCCGAAACACCGTGTCTGCAAATTGGGATTCTGATCTGGCCTATATATCCTAGGTCATATGCAAAGGATTGTTAAAAATCCACATTTGACTTTTAGGATCGCTACTTCCAATAGGTGGCGCTGCACTAGAGTTTGTCTCCTTTCCTGGAGAGACAATTTGTGTATAGTTAGGCAGACAGGAGAGTAGGAGCAGAGAAAAAAAACAACACCCTACCTTCTCTTCCTGTAAAAGACTCCCTCCCCCTCCCATAGAGAGTCAAAGACCCTTGTACTTCCAGTAGAAACACAAATACCCTTGTATGTCCTGTAGAGAGTCAAAGACCTTTCTACTTCTTGTTGCGATACAAAGGCCCCCACCCACTCCCGTCAGCGAGACAAAGGCCCCCGCCCACTCCCGTCAGCGAGACAAAGGCCCCTGCCCTTTACTTCAGCCCTTTACTTCTGCCCTGCTGATGTCACCAGCAGGAGCGATTTCTTCAGCCCTTTACTTCTGCCCTGCTGATGTCACCAGCAGGAGCGATTTCTTCAGTCCTTTACTTCTGCCCTGCTGATGTCACCAGCAGGAGCGATTTCTTCAGCTCTTTACTTCTGCCCTGCTGATGTCACCAGCAGGAGCGATTTCTTCAGCTCTTTACTTCTGCCCTGCTGATGTCACCAGCAGGAGTGATTTCTTCTGCCCTTTACTTCTGCCCTGCTGATGTCACCAGCAAGATCGATTTTCTTCTGCCCTTTGCTACTGCCCTGCTGATGTCACCAGCAGGAGCGATTTCTTCTGCCCTACATATGTCACCAGCAGGAGCGATTTCTTCTGCCCTACATATGTCACCAGCAGGAGCAATTTTCTTCAGTCCTTTTCTTCTGCCCTGCTGATGTCACCAGCAGGAGCGATTTCTTCAGTCCTTTACTTCTGCCCTGCTGATGTCACCAGTAGGAGTGATTTCTTCTGCCCTTGACTTCTGCCCTACATATTTCACCAGCAGGAGCGATTTCTTTAGTCCTTTACTTCTGCCCTGCTGATGTCACCAGCAGGAACGATTTCTTCAGCCCTTTACTTCTGTGTTGTGAATGTTAGTTATGTTTTGGCTGCTGGGAGGCTCCCTCTGGTGGCCAGGAATGGTTTGGACTTGGACCAGGTGTGTTGTGCAATGGGCGTTTCCTTTGCTAACTCTGCTTATTTAAATCCTGGTCTGATAGCTGGCTATGCCGGATGTCAGTTGTTCTTTGTATCACCAGCCTGCTTCATCCTGCTCTACACCACATCTACCCCAGATAAGTGCTTGCTCTTTATTTATTGTTTGGTTCTTTTGCTCTTATCTGGGTTTGTCATTTGCTGTGGTTGTTTTCAGTTTAGTTGCATGCAGGGTTTTTCCCCTCAGTCGCTTGGCTGGGGAACTCCCTGCAGTTCTGTGTGGAGTATAGCTCCTTTGGGTCCATGTGTTTGTGGCTTGTTGAATTTGTTATGATTCTTGTTTTCTGTTCATTGGTATGACAAGGGCACCTGATATAGGACGGAGTTCAGATCGTGCGATCTGAGGGCCTTTTTGTACTATCAGGAAGTTGGTATTTTGCAGGGTTTTTCTCTGGCCACCATCAGTCCCTTTCCTGTTCTTTCCTATTTTAGTCAGCGGGGGCCTCACCTTTTGCTAATCCTGTCATCTACCTGTGTATTGTGTTTTTCCTATATCACCGCAGTCTTTGAATGTGGGGGGCTTGCTATTCTTGTCTACTTTCTGAGGCAGAGAGTTATTCATCTTTCCTTCCTTTAGGATAGTTAGTTCTCCGGCTGGGTTCGCGGTGCACAGGATGTTAGTTCACCCCTCGGCTACTTCTAGTGTTGATGGTTAGTAAGGGGATGGCGGCCAGATTAGTTGCCAATGCTCTTGTCACCTTTTACCAATGATTTGTGGTGGTCTTCCATGGTTCCCAATCATAACACTTCTGCCCTGCTGATGTCACCAGCAGGAGGAATTACCCAAACATGCAAATACAAGCTAAGAGTGCATGTAAAGGAGCCATGCATGTTAGGAAAGTCTTGTGATCACAGCAGCATCAGCACGGATTGAATCATTGCATTACCAATCATTCTCCCAATAAATGGTGTTTGCAGAAGGTGGAGACATATGGTAGATCCCGTGGATTTGCCATTAATGTTCTTTCTGCAGGAAGCTCTTTATACACATTCCCTCTGCAGCTTCATCCCTGACAGCCGCCGGCTGCACATTGGAGCGTCGCAGTAGCCGCGGGCTTTGTTGTGGAGCAGGAGGACAGATCAGCGCATTGTCCGGGGTAATAAGCGCTCTGGCATTGCTAATTTGCATGACGTCCACCTAATTATCATGTTACCTCCAGCGTGGAGTGGTTCCGGTGTGACCGCGTGCGGCGTCTCCGGTATTTAGGGCCGTGTGCAGCTGGGGACGGAGCTGCCAGGGCCTCATTCATGCTAATATTACAGAATGTGATGTCCTCTGGTGGAGGCCGGCCTCCTGGGAGGTCTTTGTGTTCTGGCAGCTCCGGCTACAGTCACTGCGGCCAGAAATAGCAGTAATAACCAGGCTCACAATGAGCCGCTATTAACCAGCTGCGCCTGACGTCTCTGCCGCTCCCAGCGACCGCCACTCACTGCTAAATGCCACCTTCTCTATTTAGCCTTGTATGTGGGCATTTAGCTGCTGCCCCCGCCGATCACCGCCGCAGCCCCCGCCGATCACCGCCGCTGCTCCCACTGATCACCGCCGCTGCTCCCGCTGATCACCGCCGCTGCTCCCACTGATCACCGCCGCTGCTCCCGCTGATCACCGCCGCTGCTCCCGCTGATCACCGCCGCTGCTCCCGCTGATCACCGCCGCTGCTCCCACTGATCACCGCCGCTGCTCCCACTGATCACCGCCGCTGCCCCCGCTGATCACCGCCGCTGCCCCCGCTGATCACCGCCGCTGCTCCCGCTGATCACCGCCGCTGCTCCCGCTGATCACCGCCGCTGCTCCCGCTGACCACCGCCGCTGCCCCCCCTGACCACCGCCGCTGCCCCCCCTGACCACCGCCGCTGCCCCCACTGACCACCGCCGCTGCCCCCACTGACCACCGTCGCTGCCCCCACTGATCACCGCCGCACTCAGGAGTGGAGGATTATTTCCTGCTGATTGTGTTTATAATGGTGACCAGAAAAATGCCCACAGGAAAAATGCCCACATGAATATTGCCCATAGGAAAATTGCCCACATGGAAAATTGCCCACACGGAAAATTGCCCACACAGAAAATTGCCAATTGCAGCATCAGAAAGTTTCAGATCTATGATATTTGAGGTGCAAGGTGAGGATGGTCACATTATATGTGAAAAATGTCCACAGAAAATTGCCAACAGACATCAATGCCCACTAGGATTGGGGACCATGTAACTCAGGATGGGAACATATATACCAGGATGGAGACAACGTGGACAACACATACCAGGATGAGGACCTTATATACCAGCATTGGGTCATATACACCAGGATGAGGACATATACACCAGGATGAGGACATATACACCAGGATGAGGACATATTCACCAGGATGATGGGCATATATACCAGGACGGAGGACATTACTACATAATGAAGGGGGAGGGGAGGCAGTTCATAAGTCTTGATAGAAGTTAGAACACTACAAGGGCCCGTACATGTGAGAACGTGTGAGTGGGGGGGGGGGGGGGGGGGCGGTCCAAATTTCACACTGGGGCCCATTGGATTCTGGTTACACCACTGCAAAAACATATCATACATTCCCAGCACGAACACAAGGTGGTACAAGCGACAACGTCTCACCTCTCTGCTGTGCCTTTGGGGCTTTCAGGACCAGCTATGGCTACTTTCACAATTGCGTTGTTTGGCATCCGTCACAATGCGTTGTGTGACGGATGCGTTGTAAATAGTGTGATAATAAAGGCAACAGATTCCTGTGAAATAACACGTTGCGTTAGTTTTCTTTAGCCGAGAGAGAGAGAGCCCCCATCATCACTGCACACACACAGGCACTACCGCCCCCATCATCACCGCACACACACAGGCACTACCGCCCCCATCATCACCGCACACACACAGGCACTACCGACCCAACCTCACCGCACAGACACAGGCACTACCGCCCCCATCATCACCGCACACACCAGCACTACCTCAGTGACATCCCTGCTGACAGCGCGATTCACTTCAGTTGCTGTGTGGAGCTGACAGAGAGCGGTAATGGTCTGTGGCCGCTCCTGTCAGCTTCATGTAGCAGAGCTGAAAGCGTCATGGGACCTCTGTGGATCACGTCGGATCTGGAGGGGTATTTGGGGATTTTAATAAAGTGGTGAAAAAGGGTGTATTTTTGTCTTTTATTTCAAATAAAGGATTTTCAGGTGTGTGTTTATTTACTTTCACTTACAGGTTAATCATGGGGGGTTTCTCATAGACGCCTGCCATGATTAACCTAGGACTTAGTGGCAGCTATGGGCTTCAATTAACTCCTAATTACCCCGATTGCCACCGCACCAGGGCAATTTGGGATGAGCCGGGTAGAGTCCCGAGACTGTCGCATCTAATGAATGCGGCAATTTCGAGCGGCTGCTGGCTGATATTTTTAGGCTGGGGTGCTCCCCATAACGTGGGGCTCCCCATCCTGAGAATACCAGCCTTCAGCCGTGTGGCTTTACCTTGGCTGGTATCAAAATTGGGGGGGACCGCATGCCGTTTTTTTAAAATTATTTATTTATTTATTGTACTGCATGATATAGACCCGCCCACCGGCGGCTGTGATTGGTTGCAGTGAGACAGCTGTCTCTCAGCGTGGGGGCGCATCTGACTTAAACCACTCATAGGCACCGGTGGGCGGGGGAAGCAGGGAATATGAGATGGAATAATGAGCGGCCGACATTTTCAAAAGAGGAGAAGCCACCAGAGCATGGTGACAGCTGTGCAGCGCCGCGCCCATGATTGGTGAGTATGAGAGAGGGGGTGAGAGGGAGAGACCGACCGACAGAGAGCGATAGAGAGACCAGGAGTGATTTTAAACAATTTAGATCGTTCTGCTGGACATGCTGAGCATGTGTGACGCCCTGGATTAGCCAGGTAGTCACAGGTAGGCCCTTGCACAAACACCTTCCCCTAAAAAGGTACCAGCAGCCAACCTTAAAACCCTGAGTCACCCCTCTCAGGACTTGACGTTCACATCCGGGGGGTGGAGCCAGGCGGTTGGCCACGCCCCCCGAGGAGTTCGGAGAGCCTGAGGCGGGAAAAACAGAGTTTAGTGACAGGAGTGGAGGAGAGTGGTAGCAAAGTGTGCACGTCTGTCAGGGATCTGGGTTGGAGCTCGGATACCCTGTGGCCAGGAGGCAGACGGTGATGGCCGCCTACAGGAGCAGGGATTACAGCCGGTGGAACCGTAAGGAACCGGGACCGGGTAGTGGCCCGCCGGTACCGAACCGGGGAACCGATTGGAAACCAGAGCACCAGGAGGGGTACTCAGACCCAGTACGAGGCCCAGAAGCCATTGGACTGAGTTGAATTCACTGATTGGGGTCTGGACTTTAGGTCCTTTCCCACCCAAGACCCAACTGAAGACAACAGCCCCACCAGAGGGATAGAAAGCCACCGCCCAGGCATCGAGATCCCACGGGCCAGCGTCTGTGGGCAAACGGGCTCTACTGGCACACACAAAGCTGGGGAGCGGACTACTGTTGCTCAGGCATAGGAGTCACCATTCTACTAAAAGTGAGGTGCAGGAGAAAGGCGGAAACCACCAACCTGAAAAAAGGGGAGAAGTGCAGCCGGCTGCGGGCACCGTCCACCATCGTTTGCTTTACCAGAGACTCCAGTGTGTCTGTAATAGTGAGTACAACAGTTCCCTCGGGCTGCGCACCGCATCGCACCAACAAGCCAGCACGCATCCCCCCTCCTCAGCACCCTCGGGCCCCCGGGACCATCACCCCCTACCCACGGAGGGGTCAACACCAAGCTGCGCAACACCATCCCCGGGAGCCTAGTCAACGGCAGCGGTGGTGTCCATCCATTCACCACAACCCGTGGGTGGCATCACGAATTTAACCCCAAAAAACAACCGCGGCCTCGGCCATGGACCTCCCCACCGAACACCATCCCTCACGTAGCGTCAGCATCCATTCAGAGTGACGTGACCCCCGGGTCCGGGAGGAGCTCGAGCCACCCACCGATGAGCCCGGATCCGAGCGTCTCGGCAGCCGGCCAAGCCCCGGGGCGGTACATATGCTCAGTAGAATGTGATGGAATCCATCAGCGGATTCCGCTGCTTAGCGCATAGCAGCGGAATCCCCACCATAGACGATCATTAGACACTTTGGCGGATTCCAACGGAATCCTCCAAGGTGAGTTGTTTTAACGACACCAAAAACACTACATGCTGCCTTCCCTCCTCCCGGTGCTCAGTCAAAATAACGACTCAGTGTCGGCCAGCGGATGAAACGCAGACACTGCGTCACAGTGCGTTGTCAATATAAGTCTATGGAGAATAGCGCAGTCCGTTAACGGACTGCGCTATATTCCATAGTGGCGGATTGCGATGAACGCAAGTGTGAAAGTACCCTATCTCTGCCAGCAGCACCCTGCTTTTGGTGGGCTCCCCTGAGATGATAATGTATTAGATGTGACCTGCAGTCCCATGTAACGCAACAGATAATACAGTGATACTTTTGTGAGTACAGATAGTAGTGATTGCTCCTCTGGATCACACTGCTGCTGGTTCTGCATGTGCTGCTGGTTCTGCATGTGCTGCTGGTTCTGCATGTGCTGCTGGTTCTGCATGTGCGGCTGGTTCTGCATGTGCGGCTGGTTCTGCATGTGCTGCTGGTTCTGCATGTGCTGCTGGTTCTGCAGGTGCTGCTGGTTCTGCAGGTGCTGCTGGTTCTGCAGGTGCTGCTGGTTCTGCAGGTGCTGCTGGTTCTGCATGTGCTGCTGATTCTGCATGTGCTGCTGGTTCTGCATGTGCTGCTGGTTCTGCATGTGCTGCTGGTTCTGCAGGTGCTGCTGGTTCTGCAGGTGCTGCTGTTTTGGGCCGGTGGAAGGAGTAAGGCAGAACCAGTGAGATTAGAGCAGACTGTATCTATCTATCGCTGATAATGACAGACTGTTGCTACAAACTACAGATCTTCAGCATTTTTGCAGTTTTGCACTAGGTCAACTGTAAATCACAAGTTGATCACCTATTATGTGACCATCCTCACCTTGCACCTCAAATATCATAGATCTGAAACTTTGTGATGCTGCAATTGGCGATTTTCTGTGTGGGCAATTTTCAGGGAACCGTTTTTCTAATGTGATGTATTCAGTCATCATTATAACGACAGTGACCTCTGCAATCATATTAAATGTCATGCAGTATATAGATCAGATTACTCTACAAAAAGGCAGTGCACACACATTACTGATCCTGAGTTACCTCCTGTATTCTACTCCAGAGCTGCACTCACTATTCTGCTGGTGCAGTCACTGTGTACATACATTACATTACTGATCCTGAGTTACCTCCTGTATTCTACTCCAGAGCTGACTCACTATTCTGCTGGTGCAGTCACTGTGTACATACATTACTGATCCAGAGTTACCTCCTGTATTATACTCCAGAGCTGCACTCACTATTCTGCTGGTGCAGTCACTGTGTACATACATTACATTATTGATCCTGAGTTACCTCCTGTATTCTACTCCAGAGCTGACTCACTATTCTGCTGGTGCAGTCACTGTGTACATACATTACTGATCCTGAGTTACCTCCTGTATTATACTCCAGAGCTGCACTCACTATTCTGCTGGTGCAGTCACTGTGTACATACATTACATTATTGATCCTGAGTTACCTCCTGTATTATACTCCAGAGCTGCACTCACTATTCTGCTGGTGCAGTCACTGTGTACATACATTACTGATCCTGAGTTACCTCCTGTATCATACTCCAGAGCTGCACTCACTATTCTGCTGGT
Source organism: Anomaloglossus baeobatrachus (assembly GCF_048569485.1). Taxonomy (NCBI): domain Eukaryota; kingdom Metazoa; phylum Chordata; class Amphibia; order Anura; family Aromobatidae; genus Anomaloglossus; species Anomaloglossus baeobatrachus. Next base: position 18,537,444 of record NC_134355.1, read on the forward strand.
GCAGTCACTGAGTACATACATTACATTACTGATCCTGAGTTACCTCCTGTATTATACTCCAGAGCTGCACTCACTATTCTGCTGGTGTAGTCACTGTGTACATACATTACTGATCCTGAGTTACCTCCTGTATTATACTCCAGAGCTGCACTCACTATTCTGCTGGTGCAGTCACTGTGTACATACATTACTGATCCTGAGTTACCTCCTGTATTATACTCCAGAGCTGCACTCACTATTCTGCTGGTGCAGTCACTGTGCACATACATTACTGATCCTGAGTTACCTCCTGTATTATACTCCAGAGCTGCACTCACTATTCTGCTGGTGCAGTCACTGTGTACATACATTACATTATTGATCCTGAGTTACCTCCTGTATTATACTCCAGAGCTGCACTCACTATTCTGCTGGTGCAGTCACTGTGTACATACATTACTGATCCTGAGTTACCTCCTGTATCATACTCCAGAGCTGCACTCACTATTCTGCTGGTGCAGTCACTGAGTACATACATTACATTACTGATCCTGAGTTACCTCCTGTATTATACTCCAGAGCTGCACTCACTATTCTGCTGGTGCAGTCACTGTGTATATACATTACATTACTGATCCTGAGTTACCTCCTGTATCATACTCCAGAGCTGCACTCACTATTCTGCTGGTGCAGTCACTGTGTACATACATTACATTACTGATCCTGAGTTACCTCCTGTATTATACTCCAGAGCTGCACTCACTATTCTGCTGGTGCAGTCACTGTGTACATACATTACATTACTGATCCTGAGTTACCTCCTGTATTATACTCCAGAGCTGCACTCACTATTCTGCTGGTGCAGTCACTGTGTACATACATTACTGATCCTGAGTTACCTCCTGTATCATACTCCAGAGCTGCACTCACTATTCTGCTGGTGCAGTCACTGAGTACATACATTACATTACTGATCCTGAGTTACCTCCTGTATTATACTCCAGAGCTGCACTCACTATTCTGCTGGTGTAGTCACTGTGTACATACATTACTGATCCTGAGTTACCTCCTGTATTATACTCCAGAGCTGCACTCACTATTCTGCTGGTGCAGTCACTGTGTATATACATTACATTACTGATCCTGAGTTACCTCCTGTATCATACTCCAGAGCTGCACTCACTATTCTGCTGGTGCAGTCACTGTGTACATACATTACATTACTGATCCTGAGTTACCTCCTGTATTATACTCCAGAGCTGCACTCACTATTCTGCTGGTGCAGTCACTGTGTACATACATTACATTACTGATCCTGAGTTACCTCCTGTATTATACTCCAGAGCTGCACTCACTATTCTGCTGGTGCAGTCACTGTGTACATACATTACTGATCCTGAGTTACCTCCTGTATCATACTCCAGAGCTGCACTCACTAATCTGCTGGTGCAGTCACTGAGTACATACATTACATTACTGATCCTGAGTTACCTCCTGTATTATACTCCAGAGCTGCACTCACTATTCTGCTGGTGTAGTCACTGTGTACATACATTACTGATCCTGAGTTACCTCCTGTATTATACTCCAGAGCTGCACTCACTATTCTGCTGGTGCAGTCACTGTGTACATACATTACATTACTGATCCTGAGTTACCTCCTGTATTATACTCCAGAGCTGCACTCACTATTCTGCTGGTGCAGTCACTGTGTACATACATTACTGATCCTGAGTTACCTCCTGTATCATACTCCAGAGCTGCATTCACTATTCTGCTGGTGCAGTCACTGAGTACATACATTACATTACTGATCCTGAGTTACCTCCTGTATTATACTCCAGAGCTGCACTCACTATTCTGCTGGTGTAGTCACTGTGTACATACATTACTGATCCTGAGTTACCTCCTGTATTATACTCCAGAGCTGCACTCACTATTCTGCTGGTGCAGTCACTGTGTATATACATTACATTACTGATCCTGAGTTACCTCCTGTATCATACTCCAGAGCTGCACTCACTATTCTGCTGGTGCAGTCACTGTGTACATACATTACTGATCCTGAGTTACCTCCTGTATTATACTCCAGAGCTGCACTCACTATTCTGCTGGTGCAGTCACTGTGTACATACATTACATTACTGATCCTGAGTTACCTCCTGTATTATACTCCAGAGCTGCACTCACTATTCTGCTGGTGCAGTCACTGTGTACATACATTACATTATTGATCCTGAGTTACATCCTGTATTATACTCCAGAGCTGCACTCACTATTCTGCTGGTGCAGTCACTGTGTACATACATTACTGATCCTGAGTTACCTCCTGTATTATACTCCAGAGCTGCACTCACTATTCTGCTGGTGCAGTCACTGTGTACATACATTACATTACTGATCCTGAGTTACCTCCTGTATTATACTCCAGAGCTGCACTCACTATTCTGCTGGTGCAGTCACTGTGTACATACATTACTGATCCTGAGTTACCTCCTGTATCATACTCCAGAGCTGCACTCACTATTCTGCTGGTGCAGTCACTGAGTACATACATTACATTACTGATCCTGAGTTACCTCCTGTATTATACTCCAGAGCTGCACTCACTATTCTGCTGGTGTAGTCACTGTGTACATACATTACTGATCCTGAGTTACCTCCTGTATTATACTCCAGAGCTGCACTCACTATTCTGCTGGTGCAGTCACTGTGTACATACATTACATTACTGATCCTGAGTTACCTCCTGTATCATACTCCAGAGCTGCACTCACTATTCTGCTGGTGCAGTCACTGAGTACATACATTACATTACTGATCCTGAGTTACCTCCTGTATTATACTCCAGAGCTGCACTCACTATTCTGCTGGTGTAGTCACTGTGTACATACATTACATTACTGATCCTGAGTTACCTCCTGTATTATACTCCAGAGCTGCACTCACTATTCTGCTGGTGCAGTCACTGTGTACATACATTACATTACTGATCCTGAGTTACCTCCTGTATTATACTCCAGAGCTGCACTCACTATTCTGCTGGTGCAGTCACTGTGTACATACATTACTGATCCTGAGTTACCCCCTGTATCATACTCCAGAGCTGCACTCACTATTCTGCTGGTGCAGTCACTGAGTACATACATTACATTACTGATCCTGAGTTACCTCCTGTATTATACTCCAGAGCTGCACTCACTATTCTGCTGGTGTAGTCACTGTGTACATACATTACTGATCCTGAGTTACCTCCTGTATTATACTCCAGAGCTGCACTCACTATTCTGCTGGTGCAGTCACTGTCAGAATCTGACTTCTCTTAGCGCTTATCTCTTGCATGAAGAAAGGATTGGACATATCGTTTTGTGCCTGTCTTGGTCTTTTTCTGCCATGAAGGCGCGTGCATACTGGATATTTGCACATTATGCCTACTTGTATGTGAGGTGCACGTGCCCCTTTACAGCCTGTACCATGGTCTGTAGCAGCTGTCACAGTTTCCTTCGCTTCAGAGCTGACATCGTCCAGAATGCCGTCGGCTCTGGTGATTTATATTCTCGTATTTTTCCGTTTTCTCCCCAGTGAGTATTCGGCTCCGGTGTAACTGCCGGCGGTCATGTTTGGAGGTTGCGCTTTCTAGATAACGTCCCCCACCTTGGTTTGGTTGAGTTTCCGGTGGTCCGGTGTCCGGTGCTGTCAGCGCGGTGCAGCTGTCATGTGCAGCCGCAGCTTCCGCTCTGGTTTCTTGCCCTCGCTCTGCGGCAGCCGCTGTCAGGACGTTATTTTCACACTTTGCTGTGGTGAGGAGCGGTATCTGATCCTCCTCAGGAAGTCCTCGCTGCGTGCAGTCAGCGTCTCATAGAGGACGGTAATGAGATTAGATCCTGAGCTGAAGACTGATGATACTGTGATAACCAGAGCCAGCCGAAAAAGAGGCCTGGTCCACCAGACTCACACCATCATTCTGAAATCACCAGGAAAGCCCGTTACTCCCCTCATAACCAAGCCTTGTGTGCCTATCCCATAGCGGATCCAAATGTGTTGGCCCCCAGCAATTCTAATCTCGCTGGCTCATGTCGGTGTTACTCTTTCTGGCCCATAGCAATGCCACACTTGCTGGCCCATAGCGGTGCCACACTTGCTGGCCCATAGCGGTGCCACACTTGCTGGCCCATAGCGGTGCCACACTTGCTGGCCCATAGCGGTGCCACACTTGCTGGCCCATAGCGGTGCCACACTTGCTGGCCCATAGCGGTGCCACACTTGCTGGCCCATAGCGGTGCCACACTTGCTGGCCCATAGCGGTGCCACACTTGCTGGCCCATAGCGGTGCCACACTTGCTGGCCCATAGCGGTGCCACACTTGCTGGCCCATAGCGGTGCCACACTTGCTGGCCCATAGCGGTGCCACACTTGCTGGCCCATAGCGGTGCCACACTTTCTGGCCCATAGCGGTGCCACACTTTCTGGCCCATAGCGGTGCCACTCTTGTTGGCCCATAGCGGTGCCACACTTGCTGGCCCATAGCGGTGCCAATTTTGCGGCCCCTTATATTGTTGTTCGGGATACACCCATTGTGAGGCCACTTCTGTCCAAAATTGTTCTATATACTTAGAATATTTTTGAATAAAAAAAAGTAGATAGGACACCTCTGCCCCCATCACTTCCCTCCTTCCACCTCTGCCCCCATCACTTCCCTCCTTCCACCTCTGCCCCCATCACTTCCCTCCTTCCACCTCTGCCCCCATCACTTCCCTCCTTCCACCTCTGCCCCCATCACTTCCCTCCTTCCACCTCTGCCCCCATCACTTCCCTCCTTCCACCTCTGCCCCCATCACTTCCCTCCTTCCACCTCTGCCCCCATCACTTCCCTCCTTCCACCTCTGCCCCCATCACTTCCCTCCTTCCACCTCTGCCCCCATCACTTCCCTCCTTCCACCTCTGCCCCATCACTTCCCTCCTTCCACCTCTGCCCCCATCACTTACCTCCTTCCACCTCTGCCCCATGTCGGTGTTACTCTTTCTGGCCCATAGCAATGCCACACTTGCTGGCCCATAGCGGTGCCACACTTGCTGGCCCATAGCGGTGCCACACTTGCTGGCCCATAGCGGTGCCACACTTGCTGGCCCATAGCGGTGCCACACTTGCTGGCCCATAGCGGTGCCACACTTGCTGGCCCATAGCGGTGCCACACTTGCTGGCCCATAGCGGTGCCACACTTGCTGGCCCATAGCGGTGCCACACTTGCTGGCCCATAGCGGTGCCACACTTGCTGGCCCATAGCGGTGCCACACTTGCTGGCCCATAGCGGTGCCACACTTGCTGGCCCATAGCGGTGCCACACTTGCTGGCCCATAGCGGTGCCACACTTGCTGGCCCATAGCGGTGCCACACTTTCTGGCCCATAGCGGTGCCACTCTTGTTGGCCCATAGCGGTGCCACACTTGCTGGCCCATAGCGGTGCCAATTTTGCGGCCCCTTATATTGTTGTTCGGGATACACCCATTGTGAGGCCACTTCTGTCCAAAATTGTTCTATATACTTAGAATATTTTTGAATAAAAAAAAGTAGATAGGACACCTCTGCCCCCATCACTTCCCTCCTTCCACCTCTGCCCCCATCACTTCCCTCCTTCCACCTCTGCCCCCATCACTTCCCTCCTTCCACCTCTGCCCCATCACTTCCCTCCTTCCACCTCTGCCCCCATCACTTCCCTCCTTCCACCTCTGCCCCATCACTTCCCTCCTTCCACCTCTGCCCCATCACTTCCCTCCTTCCACCTCTGCCCCATCACTTCCCTCCTTCCACCTCTGCCCCCATCACTTCCCTCCTTCCACCTCTGCCCCCATCACTTCCCTCCTTCCACCTCTGCCCCCATCACTTCCCTCCTTCCACCTCTGCCCCCATCACTTCCCTCCTTCCACCTCTGCCCCCATCACTTCCCTCCTTCCACCTCTGCCCCCATCACTTCTGTCCTTCCACCTGTGCCCCCATCACTTCCCTCCTTCCACCTCTGCCCCCATCACTTCCCTCCTTCCACCTCTGCCCCCATCACTTCCCTCCTTCCACCTCTGCCCCCATCACTTCCGTCCTTCCACCTCTGCCCCCATCACTTCCGTCCTTCCACCTCTGCCCCCATCACTTCCCTCCTTCCACCTCTGCCCCCATCACTTCCCTCCTTCCACCTCTGCCCCCATCACTTCCCTCCTTCCACCTCTGCCCCCATCACTTCCCTCCTTCCACCTCTGCCCCCATCACTTCCCTCCTTCCACCTCTGCCCCCATCACTTCCCTCCTTCCACTTCTGCCCCATCACTTCCCTCCTTCCACTTCTGCCCCATCACTTCCCTCCTTCCACCTTTGCCCCCATCACTTCCCTCCTTCCACCTCTGCCCCCATCACTTCCCTCCTTCCACCTCTGCCCCCATCACTTCCCTCCTTCCACCTCTGCCCCCATCACTTCCCTCCTTCCACTTCTGCCCCATCACTTCCCTCCTTCCACCTTTGCCCCCATCACTTCCCTCCTTCCACCTCTGCCCCCATCACTTCCCTCCTTGCACCTCTGCCCCCATCACTTCTGTCCTCTACCTCTGCTGCCCCTATAACATTGTCACTTTTTCTGGCCCCATATGGCTGCCTCCTTTCCTTTGCTGACCCCCCCATATTAGTGGCTCCTTTTGCAGTGCCCCTCGCGCTGCCTCATTGGCGTCTGTCACTTCTTCTGTTATAGCGGTTCTGCCCTTGTTGGCAGCCTCATTGCGGTGTTACGTCTGCCCCATAGCAGGGCCAATGAGGCTTTTCATACATCAGTGCCACTTTAGCTTTTGTCACTTTCCTCTATAGCGGTGTACAACAGGGTGGTGTACTCGTTGCGGTGCCACTTTTCCTGGCCTCGTAGTGGTTCTTACCTGTCTTCTGACACATCTGCACCACTTTTGCTTCTCCTCTAATGGTGACACTTTTGTTGCCCACGTCGCTGCGCCACTTCCTATAAATACTTAAGTCCCATCAGTGCTGGCTCCTCTGTTGCGCTGCTTCTTGGTGCTCCGCCGTCCTCCCCGGTCAGTGTTACCTGATGCTCCGCTCTCCTCCCCGGTCAGTGTTACCTGATGCTCCTCCGTCCTCCCCGGTCAGTGTTACCTGATGCTCCTCCGTCCTCCCCGGTCAGTGTTACCTGATGCTCCTCCGTCCTCCCCGGTCAGTGTTACCTGATGCTCCTCCGTCCTCCCCGGTCAGTGTTACCTGATGCTCCTCCGTCCTCCCCGGTCAGTGTTACCTGATGCTCCTCCGTCCTCCCCGGTCAGTGTTACCTGATGCTCCTCCGTCCTCCCCGGTCAGTGTTACCTGATGCTCCGCTCTCCTCCCCGGTCAGTGTTACCTGATGCTCCGCTCTCCTCCCCGGTCAGTGTTACCTGATGCTCCGCTCTCCTCCCCGGTCAGTGTTACCTGATGCTCCGCTCTCCTCCCCGGTCAGTGTTACCTGATGCTCCGCTCTCCTCCCCGGTCAGTGTTACCTGATGCTCCGCTCTCCTCCCCGGTCAGTGTTACCTGATGCTCCTCCGTCCTCCCCGGTCAGTGTTACCTGATGCTCCTCCGTCCTCCCCGGTCAGTGTTACCTGATGCTCCTCCGTCCTCCCCGGTCAGTGTTACCTGATGCTCCTCCGTCCTCCCCGGTCAGTGTTACCTGATGCTCCTCCGTCCTCCCCGGTCAGTGTTACCTGATGCTCCTCCGTCCTCCCCGGTCAGTGTTACCTGATGCTCCTCCGTCCTCCCCGGTCAGTGTTACCTGATGCTCCGCTCTCCTCCCCGGTCAGTGTTACCTGATGCTCCGCTCTCCTCCCCGGTCAGTGTTACCTGATGCTCCGCTCTCCTCCCCGGTCAGTGTTACCTGATGCTCCGCTCTCCTCCCCGGTCAGTGTTACCTGATGCTCCGCTCTCCTCCCCGGTCAGTGTTACCTGATGCTCCGCTCTCCTCCCCGGTCAGTGTTACCTGATGCTCCTCCGTCCTCCCCGGTCAGTGTTACCTGATGCTCCTCCGTCCTCCCCGGTCAGTGTTACCTGATGCTCCTCCGTCCTCCCCGGTCAGTGTTACCTGATGCTCCTCCGTCCTCCCCGGTCAGTGTTACCTGATGCTCCTCCGTCCTCCCCGGTCAGTGTTACCTGATGCTCCTCCGTCCTCCCCGGTCAGTGTTACCTGATGCTCCTCCGTCCTCCCCGGTCAGTGTTACCTGATGCTCCGCTCTCCTCCCCGGTCAGTGTTACCTGATGCTCCGCTCTCCTCCCCGGTCAGTGTTACCTGATGCTCCGCTCTCCTCCCCGGTCAGTGTTACCTGATGCTCCGCTCTCCTCCCCGGTCAGTGTTACCTGATGCTCCGCTCTCCTCCCCGGTCAGTGTTACCTGATGCTCCGCTCTCCTCCCCGGTCAGTGTTACCTGATGCTCCGCTCTCCTCCCCGGTCAGTGTTACCTGATGCTCCTCCGTCCTCCCCGGTCAGTGTTACCTGATGCTCCGCTCTCCTCCCCGGTCAGTGTTACCTGATGCTTCGCCGTCCTCCCTGGTCAGTGTTACTTGATGCTCCACCGTCCTCTCCGGTCAGTGTTACCTGATGCTCCGTTGTCCTCTCCGGTCAGTGTTACCTGATGCTCCGTTGTCCTCTCCGGTCAGTGTTACCTGATGCTCCGCTATCCTCTCCGGTCAGTGTTACCTGATGCTCCACCGTCCTCTCCGGTCAGTGTTACCTGATGCTCCGCTATCCTCTCCGGTCAGTGTTACCTGATGCTCCACCGTCCTCTCCGGTCAGTGTTACCTGATGCTCCGCTATCCTCTCCGGTCAGTGTTACATTATCTTGGTACTGCTGGTTGGTCTTCCAGGATCACCAGATCAGCAGTAATCGGTGGGGAAACCTGGCAGTAAGGGTTCAGATTGCCTACAGCTCCCCCACTGGAGAAATAAATTATTGCAGCTTGGCCATTCACACCGGTAGTAAAGGGATGTCAGTGCAGTACCAGACGCCAGGATATAAGGGTCCTAAAAAGGGGCAGAAATCCCTCCAAGGGTTTATGAATTTGGCTCTTATTTAACCCCTTAAGGATGCAGCTAATCTGCATTGGATGTTTTATTTTCTGTCTTGTTTTTTTTCTGTTTTGTTTGTTTTTTCCCCGTCTGTTGATCGCCCGCGCTCCGTCCCCGCGCTCCGTCCCCGCGCCCGAACATCTCGGAGTGTATATACAGCAGCTGCCGTGAAGGGATTAATGCCGCATTGATGGCCCGGGTTGGTTTTGCTTGCAGTTTTGGAGACTCGCTGTTCCTCATGACGGTGTTTTGTGTCTCTTGATTTTAGGGGACATCCTGTTCAATGCGCAGTACCCGGAGTTACCTCCCGATTTCATCTTTGGGGAAGATGCAGAGTTTTTGCCTGAACCCGCCGCGCTCCCGGTAAGTTGGGGGGTCCGGCATTCCTTGTGGCTCGGGGACCGGTATTGATTGACCGGTGTTTGCGGCACTGGCACATCGTACACTTGGGAGTGTTCGTATTGAATTGATGATGCCCTACAATTTTGTAATTCACTTTTGTTCTCTATCTCGTTCCGTTTTCGAGATAAAAATGCTAACTCCGTTGTTTTCCAGCAGGTGGCGCTATAGGTTTTTTCATTGCGTAGCGCATGGCTACTTTACTATACCTAGACACCACTTCTATGCCTATAGCTGCCGCCGTTCTCAAGTTAATGGCGATGGACAGGATAGGGGTGGACACACTGTATACTGTATCACTCTGCCTGTAATGCCCAGGCGTGTACTAGAGAGGAAGCCGGGCAGGACCACTGCTGCATCCGCAGGGGCTGGACGTATAGGCATACAATGCATGTCCTGGTTCCTGCGGATGGTGCAGGCTTTGAATTGTAAAATGCTGTGGAATATGTTGGTGCTGTACAAATAAAAACTATTATTTACCCTGTCAGCCCAAAATTAAAGCTAGAAACCAATACTTGACTCAAACCTAAAACAGAAGATGTCTATTCTCTTTATTTTGAATATGCAAAATGAGAGTGCACGACCAAAGGGATGGGCGCTGGAAGGAGCGTACATGCTCTCAGTAACAGAGTGACGAGCATCGGGAGGGAAATGCTCAGGAATGCTAACTAACTGAGTGGCATGCGTTGACCTATGACCTCTGCTGCATAACCCCTTGAATGCTGGGATATGTCTTTTATTTTTTACTGTAGCCAATCAGCAGGATCAGCAATGATGGTGAGATAGACCGGTAAGGCCAGTGATTGGCTGCAGCGGCGGTGTGTTGTTAACGGGATGTGACCGCCGCTGTCCTGATAACAGAGGTGGACGGGGAGCAGCGGCGAGGCAGCAGGAGAATAATATTTCTTACCTTTTCCCACTGTTTTTTGATCTTTGGCAGCCGCTGTAAAATCATCATCTACATCAGAGTTCTCAGTCATGCGTCCCGCGGGCGCGTGCACCCTTAACGATAGCGGTGGGTGCAGGGGCCGCAGCTGTCACGACTTTATTTCAGATGAACGTTTTACCGGCGCTACGCAGAGTCAAGCTTTCTCTGCACTATTTCATTGGCAGCCGTTGGCCAATCGGAGGCAAGCAGCTGATGCGTATGACACAGGCACAATATCACAGGATGGGGCACATTACTAAATGATAGCACACATTACCAAAGGACAGGCACATTACTACAGGATGGGCACAAGGATGGTGACATTACTACAGAATGGGGACACGAATGGGGCACATTACTACAGGATGGGGACATTACTACAGAATGGGGACATGGATGGGGCACATTACTACAGGATGGGGACATTACTACAGAATGGGGACATGGATGGGGCACATTACTACAGGATGGGCACATTACTACAGGATGGGCACATTACTACAGGATGGGCACAAGGATGGGGACATTACTACAGAATGGGGACACGAATGGGGCACATTACTACCTGATGGGGACATTACTACAGAATGGGGACATGGATGGGGCACATTACTACAGGATGGGGCACAATACTACAGGATGGGCACATTACTACAGGATGGTGACAAGAATGGGGCACATTACTACAGAATGGGGACACGGATGAGGCACATTACTACTGGATGGGGATATTACTACAGAATGGGGACACAGATGAGGCACATTACTACTGGATGGGGACATTACTACAGAATGGGGACACGGATGAGGCACATTACTACTGGATGGGGACATTACTACAGAATGGGGACATGGATGGGGCACAATACTACAGCATGGGCACATTACTACAGGATGGTGACAAGAATGGGGCACATTACTACAGAATGGGGACACGGATGAGGCACATTACTACTGGATGGGGACATTACTACAGAATGGGGACACAAATGGGGCACATTACTACAGGACAGGATGGGCACATTACTACACAATGGGCACATTACTACAGGATGGGGACAAGGATGGGGCACATTACTACAGGATGGGCACAAGGATGGGGCACATTACTACAGAATGGGGTCACAGATGGGGCACATCACTACAGGATGGGGACAAACATGGGACACATTTGTAAAAGGGGCAAGGACGGGCACATTATTACAGGATGGGGACCAGGATGTGGCACATTACTTCAAGAACAGGAACAGTATGGGCACAGTACTAAAAGATGTTGGCCAAAATTACTATATGGTGCTAATTGTAAAACTATATTACTTACAACAAGGGCATAAAATGTAAACAAAAAAAATAAAGGATGAAAATTTATTTACCATCAAAAATGTTTTAATATATATATATATATATATATATATATATAAACAAAAAAAATGCACATTTGTTATAATAAACGAGCAAAAAATATTCAATTAGTTATCCAAAGGTGTATAGAAACTAAAGTCACCAATAGAAATGTCCCTTTGTTCTGCAATCACTGCAGCCCCCATAGTTGTTTTTTCGTGTGTGTGCGGCCCCCATAGTTGTTTTTCTTCTGTGTGCGGCCCCCCTAGTTGTTTTTTCGTGTGTGTGCGGCCCCCATAGTTGTTTTTTCGTGTGTGCGGCCCCCCCTAGTTGTTTTTTCGTCTGTGTGCGGCCCCCCTAGTTGTTTTTTCGTGTGTGCCCCCCCCTAGTTGTTTTTTCGTCTGTGTGCACCCCCCTTAGTTGTTTTTTCGTCTGTGTGTGCCCCCCCTAGTTGTTTTTTCGTCTGTGTGCGGCCCCCCTAGTTGTTTTTTCGTCTGTGTGCGCCCCCCCAGTTGTTTTTTCTTCTGTGTGCGGCCCCCCTAGTTGTTTTTTCTTCTGTGTGCGGCCCCCCTAGTTGTTTTTTCGTCTGTGTGCGGCCCCCCTAGTTGTTTTTTCGTCTGTGTGCGGCCCCCCTAGTTGTTTTTTTGTCTGTGTGCGGCCCCCCTAGTTGTTTTTTCTTCTGTGTGCGGCCCCCCTAGTTGTTTTTTCGTCTGTGTGCGGCCCCCCTAGTTGTTTTTTCGTCTGTGTGCGGCCCCCCTAGTTGTTGTTTTTTCTTCTGTGTGCGGCCCCCCTAGTTGTTTTTTCGTCTGTGTGCGGCCCCCCTAGTTGTTTTTTCTTCTGTGTGCGGCCCTCCTAGTTGTTTTTTCGTCTGTGTGCGGCCCCCCCTAGTTGTTTTTTCTTCTGTGTGCGGCCCATACACCCAGCTGAGGCTGAGACCCTGATCCACATAATGATCCGCGGATCACTGCGCAGTTCGACCACTGAAATACAAAGAGGAAAATTCCGCACTTTTTTCCTTTTCTGTATTTTTTTTTTAGCTCATTTCCGACAAAGAAAAAAGTCCTTTTCCTATTTACTACAGATGATGATGCAGCGCAGCATGTCCTCACACTGCGGGGTTAATGATCCCCCGGCCCTGTGTGACTCATGGCCCGATGACATCACCCCCGGATGACGCACCCTTGTGTAATTGTGATAGCGAGAACACAAGCAGCCACCGCCGTGCAAACACACAGATGTCAGAGTGACGCGCCCCGGCTGCAGGAAGCAGCACCGCTACTGCTGAAGGCAGCACAGACGAGCCGCCATTCATCAGCACAATCCACCCCCAGCATGAGCCCTGCACATACAGAGTACACCGCCATCCCCATACACCGCCATCCCCATACACCGCCATCCCCATACACCGCCATCCCCATACACCGCCATCCCCATACACCGCCATCCCCATACACCGCCATCCCCATACACCGCCATCATACTGCCTCCATACATGATTGCATCTCATCATCCACAACCGATGATATTCAGGCATCACCGAGGAAAAATAATCACCCATCACCATGTATTTCCATCAACCAGAGCATTAACATCTGGGAGCAATAAATAATTCAAATACAGCATAAAATGTGTCTGTATAGATTTTATTATAATATTGGAGCGTAATACTGCCCCCTATGTACAAGAATATAACTACTATAATACTGCCCCTATATACAAGAATATAACTACTATAATACTGCCCCCTATGTACAAGAATATAACTACTATAATACTGCCCCTATGTCCAGGAATATAACTACTATAATACTGCCCCTATGTACAAGAATATAACTACTATAATACTGCCCCCTATGTACAAGAATATAACTACTATAATACTGCCCCCTATATACAAGAATATAACTACTATAATACTGCCCCTATGTCCAGGAATATAACTACTATAATACTGCCCCCTATGTACAAGAATATAACTACTATAATACTGCCCCCTATGTACAAGAATATAACTACTATAATACTGCCCCCTATGTACAAGAATATAACTACTATAATACTGCCCCCTATATACAAGAATATAACTACTATAATACTGCCCCTATCTACAAGAATATAACTACTATAATACTGCCCCCTATCTACAAGAATATAACTACTATAATATTGCCCCCTATATACAAGAATATAACTACTATAATACTGCCCCCTATGTACAAGAATATAACTACTATAATACTGCCCCTATGTACAAGAATATAACTACTATAATACTGCCCCCTATATACAAGAATATAACTACTATAATACTGCCCCCTATATACAAGAATATAACTACTATAATACTGCCCCCTATATACAAGAATATAACTACTATAATACTGCCCCCTATGTACAAGAATATAACTACTATAATTCTGCTCCTATATACAAGAATATAACTACTATAATTCTGCTCCTATATACAAGAATATAACTACTATAATACTGCCCCTACGTACAAGAATATAACTACTATAATACTGCTCCTATGTACAAGAATATAACTACTATAATACTGCTCCTATGTACAAGAATATAACTACTATAATACTGCCCCTACGTACAAGAATATAACTACTATAATACTGCTCCTATGTACAAGAATATAACTACTATAATACTGCCCCCTATATACAAGAATATAACTACTATAATACTGCCCCTATGTACAAGAATATAACTACTATAATACTGCCCCTATGTACAAGAATATAACTACTATAATACTGCCCCCTATGTACAAGAATATAACTACTATAATACTGCCCCTATGTACAAGAATATAACTACTATAATACTGCCCCCTATATACAAGAATATAACTACTATAATACTGCCCCTATGTACAAGAATATAACTACTATAATACTGCCCCTATGTACAAGAATATAACTACTATAATACTGCCCCTATGTACAAGAATATAACTACTATAATACTGCCCCCTATATACAAGAATATAACTACTATAATACTGCCCCTATGTACAAGAATATAACTACTATAATACTGCTCCTATATACAAGAATATAACTACTATAATACTGCTCCTATGTACAAGAATATAACTACTATAATACTGCCCCCTATGTACAAGAATATAACTACTATAATACTGCTCCTATGTACAAGAATATAACTACTATAATACTGTCCCTATGTACAAGAATATAACTACTATAATACTGCCCCCTATGTACAAGAATATAACTACTATAATACTGCTCCTATGTACAAGAATATAACTACTATAATACTGTCCCTATGTACAAGAATATAACTACTATAATACTGCCCCCTATGTACAAGAATATAACTACTATAATACTGCCCCTATGTACAAGAATATAACTACTATAATACTGCCCCTATGTACAAGAATATAACTACTATAATACTGTCCCTATGTACAAGAATATAACTACTATAATACTGCCCCCTATGTACAAGAATATAACTACTATAATACTGCCCCTATGTACAAGAATATAACTACTATAATACTGCCCCTATGTACAAGAATATAGCTACTATAATACTGTCCCTATGTACAAGAATATAACTACTATAATACTGCCCCCTATGTACAAGAATATAACTACTATAATACTGCCCCTATGTACAAGAATATAACTACTATAATACTGCCCCCTATGTACAAGAATATAACTACTATAATACTGCCCCCTATGTACAAGAATATAACTACTATAATTCTGCTCCTATGTACAAGAATATAACTACTATAATTCTGCTCCTATATACAAGAATATAACTACTATAATACTGCCCCTACGTACAAGAATATAACTACTATAATACTGCTCCTATGTACAAGAATATAACTACTATAATACTGCCCCCTATATACAAGAATATAACTACTATAATACTGCCCCTATGTACAAGAATATAACTACTATAATACTGCCCCTATGTACAAGAATATAACTACTATAATACTGCCCCCTATGTACAAGAATATAACTACTATAATACTGCCCCTATGTACAAGAATATAACTACTATAATACTGCCCCCTATATACAAGAATATAACTACTATAATACTGCCCCTATGTACAAGAATATAACTACTATAATACTGCCCCTATGTACAAGAATATAACTACTATAATACTGCCCCTATGTACAAGAATATAACTACTATAATACTGCCCCCTATATACAAGAATATAACTACTATAATACTGCCCCTATGTACAAGAATATAACTACTATAATACTGCTCCTATATACAAGAATATAACTACTATAATACTGCTCCTATGTACAAGAATATAACTACTATAATACTGCCCCCTATGTACAAGAATATAACTACTATAATACTGCTCCTATGTACAAGAATATAACTACTATAATACTGTCCCTATGTACAAGAATATAACTACTATAATACTGCCCCCTATGTACAAGAATATAACTACTATAATACTGCTCCTATGTACAAGAATATAACTACTATAATACTGTCCCTATGTACAAGAATATAACTACTATAATACTGCCCCCTATGTACAAGAATATAACTACTATAATACTGCCCCTATGTACAAGAATATAACTACTATAATACTGCCCCTATGTACAAGAATATAACTACTATAATACTGTCCCTATGTACAAGAATATAACTACTATAATACTGCCCCCTATGTACAAGAATATAACTACTATAATACTGCCCCTATGTACAAGAATATAACTACTATAATACTGCCCCTATGTACAAGAATATAGCTACTATAATACTGTCCCTATGTACAAGAATATAACTACTATAATACTGCCCCCTATGTACAAGAATATAACTACTATAATACTGCCCCTATGTACAAGAATATAACTACTATAATACTGCCCCTATGTACAAGAATATAACTACTATAATACTGCCCCCTATGTACAAGAATATAACTACTATAATACTGCTCCTATGTACAAGAATATAACTACTATAATACTGCCCCTATGTACAAGAATATAACTACTATAATACTGCCCCCTATGTACAAGAATATAACTACTATAATACTGCCCCTATGTACAAGAATATAACTACTATAATACTGCCCCCTATGTACAAGAATATAACTACTATAATACTGCTCCTATGTACAAGAATATAACTACTATAATACTGTCCCTATGTACAAGAATATAACTACTATAATACTGCCCCCTATGTACAAGAATATAACTACTATAATACTGCCCCTATGTACAAGAATATAACTACTATAATACTGCCCCTATGTACAAGAATATAACTACTATAATACTGTCCCTATGTACAAGAATATAACTACTATAATACTGCCCCCTATGTACAAGAATATAACTACTATAATACTGCCCCTATGTACAAGAATATAACTACTATAATACTGCCCCTATGTACAAGAATATAGCTACTATAATACTGTCCCTATGTACAAGAATATAACTACTATAATACTGCCCCCTATGTACAAGAATATAACTACTATAATACTGCCCCTATGTACAAGAATATAACTACTATAATACTGCCCCTATGTACAAGAATATAACTACTATAATACTGCCCCCTATGTACAAGAATATAACTACTATAATACTGCCCCTATGTACAAGAATATAACTACTATAATACTGCCCCTATGTACAAGAATATAACTACTATAATACTGCCCCCTATGTACAAGAATATAACTACTATAATACTGCTCCTATGTACAAGAATATAACTACTATAACACTGCCCCAATGTACAATAATATAACTACTATAATACTGCCCTCTATGTATAAGATTATCACTGCTATAATCCTTTTGTGTTGTACATTATTGTATGTGTGACCCTTCTTATCGGTGTTTTCTGGGTGTCTTCTTGCAGAGTCTGGCAGAGTGGGACGCGGTGGACCCGGAGTGCCTGCTGCTGGTGGTGAAGGAGCTGGTGCAGCAGTATCACCAGTACCAGTGCAGCCGCCTGAGTGAGAGCTCGCGCCTGATGTTTGAGTATCAGACGTTACTGGAGGAGCCTCAGTACGGGGAGAACATGGAGATCTACGCTGGGAAGAAGAATAATTGGGTAGGAGGAATGTGCTGTGGATATTGTGTCTCCGCCGCGCTCTGATCCGGTGCAGAATAATTCATCTTACACATTTATACTCCAGACTGATGAGAGCTGTGATAATAATCACCGTACAATGGTGGAGACTGCTCAGTGCTGGAGAAACACAGGGGGCGCTCATGGGCTGTGCCTTCCATGTGCCTACTCATTCACTGCCCCAAACATACACACAGCATTGCCCTTACAGCTCTGCTACAATCACGCACCGCTCTGCTACAATCACACACATCACTGCCCTATACATACACACAGCATTATCCTTACAGCTCTGCTACAATCACACACATCACTGCCCCATACATACACACAGCATTATCCTTACAGCTCTGCTACAATCACGCACATCACTGTCCCATACATACACACACACAGCATTATCCTTACAGCTCTGCTACAATCACGCACCGCTCTGCTACAATCACACACATCACTGCCCCATACATACACACAGCATTATCCTTACAGCTCTGCTACAATCACGCACCGCTCTGCTACAATCACACACATCACTGCCCCATACATACACACAGCATTATCCTTACAGCTCTGCTACAATCACGCACCGCTCTGCTACAATCACACACATCACTGCCCCATACATACACACAGCATTGCCCTTACAGCTCTGCTACAATCACGCACCGCTCTGCTACAATCACACACATCACTGCCGTATACATACACACAGCATTATCCTTACAGCTCTGCTACAATCACGCACCGCTCTGCTACAATCACACACATCACTGCCCTATACATACACACAGCATTATCCTTACAGCTCTGCTACAATCACGCACCGCTCTGCTACAATCACACACATCACTGCCCCATACATACACACAGCATTATCCTTACAGCTCTGCTACAATCACGCACCGCTCTGCTACAATCACACATCACTGCCCCATACATACACACAGCATTATCCTTACAGCTCTGCTACAATCACACACCGCTCTGCTACAATCACACACATCACTGCCCCATACATACACACAGCATTATCCTTACAGCTCTGCTACAATCACATACATCACTGCCCCATACATACACACAGCATTATCCTTACAGCTCTGCTACAATCACGCACCACTATGCTACAATCACATACATCACTGCCCCATACATACACACAGCATTATCCTTACAGCTCTGCTACAATCACGCACATAACTGTCCCATACATACACACAGCATTATCCTTACAGCTCTGCTACAATCACGCACCGCTCTGCTACAATCACACACATCACTGCCCCATACATACACACAGCATTATCCTTACAGCTCTGCTACAATCACGCACCGCTCTGCTACAATCACACACATCACTGCCCCATACATACACACAGCATTATCCTTACAGCTCTGCTACAATCACGCACCGCTCTGCTACAATCACATACATCACTGCCCCATACATACACACAGCATTATCCTTACAGCTCTGCTACAATCACGCACATCACTGTCCCATACATACACACAGCATTATCCTTACAGCTCTGCTACAATCACGCACCGCTCTGCTACAATAACACACATCACTGCCCCATACATACACAGCATTATCCTTACAGCTCTGCTACAATCACGCACCGCTCTGCTACAATCACACACATCACTGCCCCATACATACACACAGCATTATCCTTACAGCTCTGCTACAATCACACACATCACTGCCCCATACATACACACACACAGCATTATCCTTACAGCTCTGCTACAATCACGCACCGCTCTGCTACAATCACACACATCACTGCCCCATACATACACACAGCATTATCCTTACAGCTCTGCTACAATCACGCACCGCTCTGCTACAATCACACACATCACTGCCCCATACATACACACAGCATTATCCTTACAGCTCTGCTACAATCACGCACCGCTCTGCTACAATCACACACATCACTGCCCCATACATACACACAGCATTATCCTTACAGCTCTGCTACAATCACGCACCGCTCTGCTACAATCACACACATCACTGCCCCATACATACACAGCATTATCCTTACAGCTCTGCTACAATCACGCACCGCTCTGCTACAATCACACACATCACTGCCCCATACATACACACAGCATTATCCTTACAGCTCTGCTACAATCACGCACCACTATGCTACAATCACATACATCACTGCCCCATACATACACACAGCATTATCCTTACAGCTCTGCTACAATCACGCACATAACTGTCCCATACATACACACAGCATTATCCTTACAGCTCTGCTACAATCACGCACCGCTCTGCTACAATCACACACATCACTGCCCCATACATACACACAGCATTATCCTTACAGCTCTGCTACAATCACGCACCGCTCTGCTACAATCACACACATCACTGCCCCATACATACACACAGCATTATCCTTACAGCTCTGCTACAATCACGCACCGCTCTGCTACAATCACATACATCACTGCCCCATACATACACACAGCATTATCCTTACAGCTCTGCTACAATCACGCACATCACTGTCCCATACATACACACAGCATTATCCTTACAGCTCTGCTACAATCACGCACCGCTCTGCTACAATAACACACATCACTGCCCCATACATACACAGCATTATCCTTACAGCTCTGCTACAATCACGCACCGCTCTGCTACAATCACACACATCACTGCCCCATACATACACACAGCATTATCCTTACAGCTCTGCTACAATCACACACATCACTGCCCCATACATACACACACACAGCATTATCCTTACAGCTCTGCTACAATCACGCACCGCTCTGCTACAATCACACACATCACTGCCCCATACATACACACAGCATTATCCTTACAGCTCTGCTACAATCACGCACCGCTCTGCTACAATCACACACATCACTGCCCCATACATACACACAGCATTATCCTTACAGCTCTGCTACAATCACGCACCGCTCTGCTACAATCACACACATCACTGCCCCATACATACACACAGCATTATCCTTACAACTCTGCTACAATCACGCACCGCTCTGCTACAATCACACACATCACTGCCCCATACATACACAGCATTATCCTTACAGCTCTGCTACAATCACGCACCGCTCTGCTACAATCACACACATCACTGCCCCATACATACACACAGCATTATCCTTACAGCTCTGCTACAATCACGCACCGCTCTGCTACAATCACACACATCACTGCCCCATACATACACACAGCATTATCCTTACAGCTCTGCTACAATCACGCACCGCTCTGCTACAATCACACACATCACTGCCCCATACATACACACAGCATTATCCTTACAGCTCTGCTACAATCAAGCACCGCTCTGCTACAATCACACACATCACTGCCCCATACATACACACAGCATTATCCTTACAGCTCTGCTACAATCACGCACCGCTCTGCTACAATCACATACATCACTGCCCCATACATACACACAGCATTATCCTTACAGCTCTGCTACAATCACGCACCGCTCTGCTACAATCACATACATCACTGCCCCATACATACACACAGCATTATCCTTACAGCTCTGCTACAGTCACGCACATCACTGTCCCATACATACACACAGCATTATCCTTACAGCTCTGCTACAATCACGCACCGCTCTGCTACAATCACACACATCACTGCCGCATACACACACACAGCATTATCCTTACAGCTCTGCTACAATCACGCACCGCTCTGCTACAATCACACACATCACTGCCCCATACATACACACAGCATTATCCTTACAGCTCTGCTACAATCACGCACCGCTCTGCTACAATCACATACATCACTGCCCCATACATACACACAGCATTATCCTTACAGCTCTGCTACAATCACGCACATCACTGTCCCATACATACACACAGCATTATCCTTACAGCTCTGCTACAATCACGCACCGCTCTGCTACAATCACACACATCACTGCCACAATTACGCACCGCTCTGCTACAATCACACACATCACTGCCTCATATATACACATAGCTTTATCCTTACAGCTCTGCCACAATCACGCACCGCTCTGCTACGATCACACACATCACTGCCCCATACATACACACAGCTTTATTCTTACAGCTCTGCCACAATCACACACTGCTCTGCTACGATCACACACATCACTGCCGTTTACATTTACACACAGCTTTATCCTCACTGATATGCTACATGTATATACAAAACCTTCACACTCACACACCACTCTGCTGTGATCACACACAATTCTGCCATAGTCAGACATGCCTCTGCTAAGCACACACTCATCACTGCCGCTTACATATACACACAGCTTTATCCTCACACCTGTGCTACATGCCTCACAGCTCTGCTACACACACATCACTGCCTCATACATATGCAGACAACATTATTCTCTTAACTCTACTACTTGCTTACATACAGCTCTGCCACACTTTCACACAGCTCTGCTTCACACACACTCGAGCACACACGTCACTGCCGCATACCTATACGCACAGATTGATTCTCTCAGCTCTGCTATATACACATACAGCTCTGCCACAATCACACACAGCTCTGCTACACACACACACACACCTCTGCCACATATATGTGCACACAGCGTTCTCACAGCTCCGCTACATGCACATATATACACACACATCTGTATGTGCAATCTTCTGATTATTGGCCAAGTGTTGGACCCTACGAATGTGACAATAGCTGTTGCGGCATACGGTGAGCGTCCATACTGTGCCGAGATGGAGCCGTTCCCTAGTGAGGAGGGCGACACTGGACCCGGCCTAGGCTGTGCTGGGGTCGGTGTGTTATTCGGGGGGGATGTAGGGGCCGGCGTGTGTAGACATTAGGCTGTGATTGCCGCGGCCCCAGTGACCGGGGACAGGAGGATGAGGACGTGTCCGTGCCGCCGGCACAAAGCGAATGGCAAACACTTTCTCCGGGGTTTTCCCAGAGATCTTTTTGTTTCTTGCATCCTTAGGAAGGAGGTCATTTCCTCATTTCACAAGGTGACCTCCCGTGATGAGATCTGTAGGATTCTCACTTCACGTGCGGCCTCCTGATGAGGAAACCTTCATTGTAGGGCTGCACGCTGAAAAATGGGAGTTGTGATATGCACTGTATGGCGGTATTCTATAATCCCTGCCGTGTTTGGTCATTGTATAATTCCTAACTGTGTGTAGATTAGATATTTTATATGCACTTTCTGGCGGTATTATACAGGTACTTGTATGGCAGTGTTATATAGGTACTGTAGGGCGGTTTTATACAGGTACTGTATGACGGTATTATACAGGTGCTGTATGGCAGTGTTATACAGGTGCTGTATGGTGGTGTTATACAGGTACTGTATTGCGGTATTATACAGCTACTGTATGGCGGTATTATATAGGTATTGTAGGACGGTATTATACAGGTACTGTATGGCAGAGTTATACAGGTTCTGTATGGTGTTATATAGGTACTGTATGGCGGTATTATATAGGTTCTGTAGGGTGGTACTATACATGTACTGTATGGCGGTATTATACAAGTACTATATAGCGATATTATAAAGGTACTGTATGGCAGTATTATATAGGTACTGTAGGGCGGTATTATACAGGTACTGTCTAGCGGTATTATATAGGTACTGTATGGCAGTATTATACAAGTACTATCTGACGGTATTATACAGGTACTGTATGGCGGTATTTCATCATTATGTGGTTTCTATACATCACCGTTCAGCTGTATTATTTTGTGACTGTAGGAACAGTGATATTACTTGTGCACTGTTTGGCAGTAATATACAATCATTTTATGGTGGAAAGGTAAACAGTTTCCAATATTTCTTCTCTGTCGTCTCTTTTTTAAGATTTCCGCTTTTTACCACCTAGTAGGAACCTTAATTGTTAATAGGGGTACAGATGTGCACTGGTGGTGTAGTACAGCTGCCCGTACACGTAGGGGTGCGGTTTTACTATAAAATAACCATTGAAACACATTATGTTATGGAGTCTGTAAACTGTATCCCCCAAAGAAACTGCAAATGTGATCAATGCCGGGTCACCGACTGTCCTCACACCTCCGCACACCGTCTGCAGCTCGTGTGCTGCTCTTCTGTCCGCCCGCTCCATGTCCATTACTGTGTTTGTTGTCAGTGAACCTCCAATATGGCCGTCATTTCTACCCCACTGCTGCCATATAGCTGTATAGATACCTGGGACACGTGGCTTTGGCAGCGCCTCGGTGTGACCGGGGGGTGGTGTCGGCCCTGACCTTGTCTTCTTCTTGTCTTACAGACCGGGGAGTTCTCTGCTCGATTCCTGTTGAAGCTGCCGGTGGATTTCAGTAACATCCCCATCTACCTGCTGAAGGTAATGCCGCTTATAGTGCTATTATTCCAGGTATCGGTGGTATTATTGGGATACTGTATGAAGGTATTATTGGGATATTGTATGGTGGTATTAATGGGATATTGTATGGTGGTGGTATTATTAGGATACTGTATGGTAGTATTATTGGGATACTGTACGGTGGTATTATTGGGATACTGTATGGTGGTATTGGGATACTGTACGGTGGTATTATTGGGATATTGTATGGTGGTATTATTGGGATATTGTATGGTGGTATTGGGATATTGTATGGTGGTATTAATGGGATATTGTATGGTGGTATTATTGGGATATTGTATGGTGGTATTATTGGGATATTGTATGGTGGTATTAATGGGATATTGTATGGTGGTATTGTTAGGTTACCTGATGGTTGCTGGTATTGGGATACAGTGTTGTTGGGTTACTGGTTATGACATTGTTTGATTACTGTATGGAGGTATTATAGGGTTACTGTATGGTGGTATTATTGGGTTACTACTGTATAGAGGCATTATTGGGTTGCTGTATGGTGGTATTCTTGTTGGGTTACTGTATGGTGGTGTTATTGGGATATTGTATGGTGGTATTATTGGGATACTGTATGGTGGTATTATTGGGATACTGTATGGTTATTATTGGGATACTGTATGGTGGTATTATTGGGATACTGTATGAAGGTATTATTGGGATATTGTATGGTGGTATTAATGGGATATTGTATGGTGGTGGTATTAGGATACTGTATGGTGGTATTATTGGGATACTGTACGGTGGTATTATTGGGATACTGTATGGTGGTATTGGGATACTGTACGGTGGTATTATTGGGATACTGTATGGTGGTATTATTGGGATACTGTATGGTGGTATTGGGATACTGTACGGTGGTATTATTGGGATATTGTATGGTGGTATTATTGGGATATTGTATGGTGGTATTGGGATATTGTATGGTGGTATTAATGGGATATTGTATGGTGGTATTATTGGGATACTGTATGGTGGTATTGGGATACTGTATGGTGGTATTATTGGGATACTGTATGGTGGTATTATTGGGATACTGTATGGTGGTATTGGGATACTGTATGGTGGTATTGGGATACTGTATGGTGGTATTATTGGGATACTGTATGGTTATTATTGGGATACTGTATGGTGGTATTATTGGGATACTGTATGGTTATTATTGGGATACTGTATGGTGGTATTGGGATACTGTATGGTTATTATTGGGATACTGTATGGTGGTATTATTGGGATACTGTATGGTGGTATTATTGGGATACTGTACGGTGGTATTATTGGGATACTGTATGGTGGTGTTATTGGGATACTGTATGGTGGTGTTATTGGGACACTGTATGGTGGTATTGTTTGGTTATTGCATGGTGGGTTCATTAGATTACTCTATGGTGGTATTACTTAGTCACTACAGTTACAACTTTTCATATTTGCATAGTGGGTACTGTGAAGCTCAGATATAATGATGAGAGTACTTAAAGCGCCACTCCAGCGGAGGGGGGGTTCAGAGCTGGAGTGGCGCGTTAAACATCAGTCTTCTCCCTCCTGTATTATACTCAGCTTCCAGTAGCTTCATTATTTTTCGGCATCGCTCCGATCCCATGCCGCCATCTTGTGCCCATAACTTCTGACTGGCTAGTGGTCAGAAGTTACTTCACAAGGTCTCAATGCATCTCTATGAGAGCCAAAACGAGGACAAGGCCAGAACGAGGCCAGAATGGGCCGAGGACAGGGCCAGAATGGGCCGAGGACAGGGCCAGAATGGGCCGAGGACAGGGCCAGAATGGGCCGAGGACAGGGCCAGAATGGGCCGAGGACAGGGCCAGAATGGGCCGAGGACAGGGCCAGAATGGGCCTAGGACAGGGCCAGAACGGGGCCAGGACGAGGCTAGAACGTGGCCAGAATGGGGCAGAACTGGGCTAGGATGATGCTAGAATGGACAAGGACGAGGCCAGAACAATGCCAGGATGAAGCCAGGATTATGCTAGAATGGGACCACGGATGAGGCCAGAACAAGGCTGAATGGGGGGACGTACATTTAAAGCGCCACTCCAGCTTTGCAATAAAAAAACCAAACTGCTGGAGTGGCGCTTTAACACTGCATGGTTTTATTATTTGGTGACTATCGCGATATTAGTTATGGTAAAGTGATATTATTTTGGTATTAGTTTCTCTGCTGGTATTATTTCATTCCTGTATGGCAGTATTATTTCATTCCTGTATGGCAGTATTATTTCATTCCTGTATGGCAGTATTATGTCATTCCTGTATGGCAGTATTATGTCATTCCTGTATGGCAGTATTATTTCATTCCTGTATGGCAGTATTATTTCATTCCTGTATGGCAGTATTATTTCATTCATGTATGGCAGTATTATTTCATTCCTGTATGGCAGTATTATTTCATTCCTGTATGGCAGTATTATTTCATTCCTGTATGGCAGTATTATTTCATTCCTGTATGGCAGTATTAATTCATTCCTGTATGGCAGTATTATTTCATTCCTATATGGCAGTATTATTTCATTACTGTATGGCAGTATTAATTCTTTCCTGTATGGCAGTATTATTTCATTACTGTATGGCAGTATTATTTCATTCCTGTATGGCAGTATTATTTCATTAGTGTATGGCAGTATTATTTCATTCCTGTATGGCAGTATTATTTCATTACTGTATGGCAGTATTATTTCATTTTTGTATCACAGTATTATTTCATTCCTGTATGGCAGTATTTTTTCATTGCTGTATGGCAGTATTATGTCATTCCTGTATGGCAGTATTATTTCATTACTGTATGGCAGTATTATTTCCTTTCCTGTATGGCAGTATTATTTCATTCCTGTATGGCAGTATTATTTCATTACTGTATGGCAGTATTATTTCATTCCTGTATGGCAGTATTATTTCATTACTGTATCACAGTAATAAAATAATACTGCATCGCAGTATTTCATTCCTGTATGGCAGTATTATTTCATTACTGTATGGCAGTATTATTTCCTTTCCTGTATGGCAGTATTATTTCATTCCTGTATGGCAGTATTATTTCATTACTGTATGGCAGTATTATTTCATTCCTGTATGGCAGTATTATTTCATTACTGTATCGCAGTATTATTTTATTACTGTATCGCAGTATTTCATTCCTGTATGACAGTATTATTTCTTTCCTGTATCGCAGTATTATTTCATTCCTGTATGGCAGTATTTTCTTTTTCGCTCCTAATTGGGAGACCCAGACAATTGTCTGGGTCTCCCAATTGGAGCTAGAAGAAAAGGAATTTACGGTAAGTAAACAAAATTCCCTTCTTTTCATTACTTTATGGCAGCATTCATTACTGTATAGCAGTTTTATTTCATTACTGTATAGCAGTTTTATTTCATTACTTTATGGCAGTATTTGATACTAAATTTACTTTTTACTTCATATATTTGATGCTTTCACTGTACTGCGGTAGTATTTGGTTACTGTTTGGCACAGCATACTGTAATGTTTTTTTTATGAAAGAGTAATAATGCTGAGGTCACTCGTGTGCGTGTGATGGTATCATGTTGTCACCATGTGGAACTATTATTGGTAATTATGTATTAATACGGTATTATGGTCCCTGGTCTTATGTTTTAATCATGTATGATAATACTTTTGCACGGTATGGCGGTGCATATTTACTATACCTTGGTATTATTTGGTCACTGGGGTTGTAATTTTAGGATCAATATGTAGAGGAGCTGTTTATAGAGGACTCGTTATTCGCCATGGAAATATTTGAACACCCTGATCCCGCCCCCTTGGCTAATAAGGTTGGACATATACAGGGAGGGGGAATCATATCTCTGGAACAGAAGAAACACCTCTCTGGATTCAGGAGAACAGCGGCAATTACAGTGTACCAGTGTAAAAATGTATATATGTCATATACAGTTGTGAGCGTGTCTCAGCCGCAGAGACTGTGCCGCCGGCTGTGCCCCCCGAGGGGTGTATGGGAAGCCGCAGAGACTGTGCCGCTGGCTGTGCCCCCCGCGGGGTGTATGGGAAGCCGCAGAGACTGTGCTGCCGGCTATGCCCCCCGCGGGGTGTATGGGAAGCCGCAGAGACTGTGATGCCGGCTGTGCCCCCCGCGGGTGTATGGGAAGCCGCAGAGACTGTGCTGCCGGCTGTGCCCCCCTTGGGGTGTATGGGAAGCCGCAGAGACTGTGCCGCTGGCTGTGCCCCCGCGGGGTGTATGGGAAGCCGCAGAGACTGTGCCGCCGGCTTTGCCGCCCGCGGGTGTATGGGAAGCTGCAGAGACTGTGCCGCCGGCTGTGCCCCCCGCGGGGTGTATGGGAAGCCTCAGAGACTGTGCCGCCGGCTG
Organism: Anomaloglossus baeobatrachus; assembly: GCF_048569485.1. Classification (NCBI taxonomy): domain Eukaryota; kingdom Metazoa; phylum Chordata; class Amphibia; order Anura; family Aromobatidae; genus Anomaloglossus; species Anomaloglossus baeobatrachus. Next base: position 18,566,096 of record NC_134355.1, read on the forward strand.
TGCCCCCCGCGGGGTGCATGGGAAGCCACAGAGACTGTGCCGCCGGCTGTGCCCCCCCCGCGGGGTGCATGGGAAGCCGCAGAGACTGTGCCGCCAGCTGTGCCCCCCGCGGGGTGCATGGGAAGCCGCAGAGACTGTGCCGCTGGCTGTGCCCCCCGCGGGGTGTATGGGAAGCCGCAGAGACTGTGCTGCCGGCTATGCCCCCCGCGGGGTGTATGGGAAGCCGCAGAGACTGTGATGCCGGCTGTGCCCCCCGCGGGTGTATGGGAAGCCGCAGAGACTGTGCTGCCGGCTGTGCCCCCCTTGGGGTGTATGGGAAGCCGCAGAGACTGTGCCGCTGGCTGTGCCCCCGCGGGGTGTATGGGAAGCCACAGAGACTGTGCCGCCGGCTTTGCCGCCCGCGGGTGTATGGGAAGCTGCAGAGACTGTGCCGCCGGCTGTGCCCCCCGCGGGGTGTATGGGAAGCCTCAAAGACTGTGCCGCCGGCTGTGCCCCCCGCGGGGTGCATGGGAAGCCACAGAGACTGTGCCGCCGGCTGTGCCCCCCCGCGGGGTGCATGGGAAGCCGCAGAGACTGTGCCGCCAGCTGTGCCCCCCGCGGGGTGTATGGGGTCCCCGGTCTGTACCAGTCTTGGCTCTGCTCACATTTTGGCACTGATATGTGAGATTCGTCAGAGGAGTCCACCCCAGCCTGTGCTCTCTGGGACCTCTCCTCTCCTCTTGTGGGTCGCTCTTTGGTTTGGGGCATTTTGCCCAATTGTTTTTGTCTAGACATTCTGCTGAAGGCAAATGAGTTCCTCCTGTTTGCTCCGCTCCGGTGACGGCAGAGTCTCTCGTCTGGGTCCTGGCTTCATTTCTTCACTAGCTCCGCTATAGTTATCCGTGTAATGTACACGAGGACGTCCGACACACAACCGGGGGGGGCAGGGGACGATACACAACCAAGGGGCCGATACACAACCGGGGGGGGCAGGGGCCAATACACAACCAGGGGGCCGACACAAAACCAGGGGGCAGGAGGCTGACACACAACCAGGGGGGCAGGGGACGATACACAACCAAGGGGCCGATACACAACCGGGGGGGGCAGGGGACGATACACAACCAAGGGGCCGATACACAACCGGGGGGGCAGGGGCCAATACACAACCAGGGGGCCGACACAAAACCAGGGGGCAGGAGCCCGACACACAACCAGGGGGGCAGGGGCCGATACACAATCAGGGGGCCGACACACAAACCAGGGGGCAGGGGAGGACGAAATACTCAGTGATGTCACCACCGGGATAGGCGGAAAGCTCAGTGATGTCACCACCAGGATAGGCGGAAAGCTCAGTGATGTCACTGCTGGGATAGGCGGAAAGGTCAGTGATGTCACCACCAGGATAGGCGGAAAGCTCAGTGATGTCACCACCGGGATAGGCGGAAAGCTCAGTGATGTCACCACCGGGATAGGCGGAAAGCTCAGTGATGTCACCACCGGGATAGGCGGAAAGCTCAGTGATGTCACCACCGGGATAGGCAGAAAGCTCAGTGATGTCACCACCGGGATAGGCGGAAAGCTCAGTGATGTCACCACCGGGATAGGCGGAAAAGCTCAGTGATGTCACCACCGGGATAGGCGGAAAAGCTCAGTGATGTCACCACCAGGATAGGCGGAAAGCTCAGTGATGTCACTGCTGGGATGGGCGGAAAGCTCAGTGATGTCACCACCGGGATAGGCGGAAAAGCTCAGTGATGTCACCACCGGGATAGGCGGAAAGCTCAGTGATGTCACCACCAGGATAGGCGGAAAGCTCAGTGATGTCACCACCGGGATAGGCGGAAAGCTCAGTGATGTCACCACCGGGATAGGCGGAAAAGCTCAGTGATGTCACCACCAGCATCTAGTAACAAATAAGCGGCGTTCTCAGTGATGGTGTTGGCCCTTTAATGATGGTGAGAAAGCGATGTGGGAAAAGCAAATGTTTTAAATACTTTTTTTCTCAACTGTGTTTACACAGGAAAAGCATATGCCAGGGGAAATGCAGAGTGATCATGTAAATGCCCCGTTAAGTATGACCTGCCTAACCCAGGAAGAAGTGCAGAACCGACTTAGTAACATTAAAATTGACAAATCACCAGGCCCTGATGGCATTCACCCTCGGGTATTAAGGGAGTTAAGTAATGTGATAGACAGGCCTCTATTCCTTTTATTTAAAGACTCTATAGAAACTGGGTCTGTTCCACTGGATTGGCGGCTAGCAAATGTGGTACCAATATTCAAAAAAGGGTGCAAAAGGGAACCTGGAAACTATAGGCCGGTAAGCTTAACATCTGTTGTGGGTAAAATGTTTGAAGGGTTTTTAAGGGATACTATTATGGAATGTCTCAATGTTAATAACTGTTTAACTCCATATCAACATGGATTTATGAAGGATCGCTCCTGTCACACTAACCTGATCAGCTTCTATGAGGATGTAAGCTCTCACATGGACCGAGGAGAATCATTGGATGTCATTTATCTCGACTTCGGTAAAGCATTTGACACTGTCCCACATAAAAGACTGCTAAGTAAAATGAGAAAGCTTGGGCTCGGGGAAAATGTGTGTAGATGGGTAGGTAGCTGGCTTAGTGGTAGAAAACAAAGAGTGGTTATTAATGGCGCATACTCAGATTGGGCCAGGGTTACTAGTGGGGTGCCACAGGGGTCTGTATTGGGCCCCCTACTATTTAATATATTTATTAATGATCTGGTGGATGGTTTACAGAGTAAAATATCAGTATTTGCAGATGATACAAAACTATGTAAGGTAGTTAACACAAAGGAGGACAGTTTGCAACTACAGATGGACTTGAGTAAATTGGAGAATTGGGCTGAAAAATGGCAAATGAGGTTTAACACAGATAAGTGTAAGGTTATGCACATGGGAAGGAGAAACAGATGCTACGATTACTTACTAAATGGGAAACCGCTGGGGAAATCAGACATGGAAAAAGACTTAGGCATCTTAGTGAATAAGAATCTAAATTGGAGTGCCCAGTGTCAGGCAGCAGCCACCAAAGCAAATAGGGTGATGGGATGCATTAGAAGAGGTCTGGGGGCAGGAGATGAAAACATCATTCTCCCTCTGTACAAATCACTAGTCAGACCACACTTGGAGTATTGTGTGCAATTTTGGGCGCCGGTGCTGAAGAAAGACATTACTGAACTTGAAAGGGTTCAGAGGCGGGCTACTAAAATAATAAATGGAATGGGTGCATTACAATACACGGAAAGGTTATCAAAATTAGGTCTATTTACTCTAGAAAAGAGAAGACTTAGGGGAGACCTAATAAATATGTACAAATATATCAGAGGGCCATATAGAGATCTCTCCCATGATCTGTTTGTACCAAGGACTATGACAAGAACAAGGGGGCATTATTTTCGATTGGAGGAAAGAAAATTCCTACATCAGCATAGAAGAGGGTTCTTCACGGTAAGAGCAGTGAGGCTCTGGAACTCTCTTCCTGAGGAAGTGGTGATGGCCACTCACTGAATGAATTTAAGAGAGGAATGGAGGCATTTCTTGTTAGCAAAAGTATAGAAGGTTATAAATAGCATAATCTTACAGGTAGATAGAAGAGCGACCAAGATTATTAGAGGAATGGGGGGGGCTGCAACACCAAGACAGGTTATTAACCCCTTTACGACCGCCGATACGCCTTTTAACGGCGGTAAATAAGGGTACTTTTTCCGATCCGCCGCTTTTTAACGGCGGTCGGAAAAAAGGGTCTAGCGCCCCCCAGAGTCAGAAAATTTCCGGGGTCTCAGCTGCCGGGGGTAGCTGAGACCCTGGAGATCATGATTCGGGCCGGTTTTTCCGGTCCCCGCTCACCTGATGACCGGTATACACCGTATACCGATCATCAAGTTATAGTAAATGACCGCGCCGGTAAAAAATGATTTATCTCCCATCTGGCATGATCAAACATGCCAGATGGGAGATAAATCTTTTTCCCGGTTCCCTCCGGTCCCCCGGTATCCCCAAAGTGCCCCCCCGACCCCCAACCCCCTCCCGAAAATTCAAGATGGCCGCGCGCACCGGCGATCACAGCAGCGCGCCGGCCGCATTTACACTGTTCCTATGGTTTCTGTCGTATGTGCCATAACACATACGACAGAAACCTGCTCCCTAGGCCCTGCCGGGTCCCCCCCTACCCCCCCCTGGTGTTCCCCGGTGTCCCCCGGTGTCATACATACCGGAGCGCTGATCCCCCGCGGCCCCCTCCTCCGGCTCCTTCTCTGCAGACTCCGGTCACATGAGCAGAGCGCGGCTGACAGCTTCCTGTGTTCAGGACGCTGGCTGCTCGCACTCTGCAGCTGTGACCCGGGGAGAGTGGGTGCAGATTCTTTGCACCCACTCTCCTCAAATGGAGGGTCTGCCCTCCTAGAAAATGGGGGATACGTTCCCTGAACGTGTCCCCCATATTCTAGAAGGTCCAGAGGCGACGTGGGACGTCCAAATGGATTATTGTGGATTTTTTTTTTTTTCTTTTCAATAAATTGGTCAATCAGGGAATGTTTTGGGGAGTGTTTTTTCAAATAAATTTTTTTTTGTTGTCAATTTTTTTTTTATTACTGTCAATTAGTTATGTCGGGTATCTGATAGACGCCGTGACATAACTAATTGCTGGGCTTGATGCCAGGTGACATTACACACCTGGTATCAACCCCATTCATTACCCCGTTAGCCAACGCACCAGGGCGCGGGATGAGCTGGGGCGAAGCGCCAGAATTGGCGCATCTAATGGATGCGCCACTTCTGGGGCGGCTGCGGCCTGCTATTTTTAGGCTGGGAAGAGTCCAATAACCGTGGCTCTTCCCATCCTGAGAATACCAGACCCCAGCTGTCAGCTTCACCTTGGCTGGTGATCTAATTTGGGGGGACCCCACGTTTGTTTTTTTTTTTTAATTATTTATTTATAAATAATTAAAAAAAAAAAACAGCTTGGGGAGCCCTCCAAATTGATCACCAGACAAGATGAAGCTGTCAGCTGTGGTTTGCAGGCTACAGCTGTCTGCTTTACCCTAGCTGGCTATCAAAAATAGGGGGGACCCCACGTCATTTATTTTAATTCTTTTTTTTTTTTTTTGGCTAAATACAAGGCTAGGCATCCTTTAGTGTCACATGAAAGGCACTAAAGGGCGCCAGCTTAGAATATGCAGGGGGGTGGGACGTTATATATGTTTGACATCTATCCATTCATCCATTGTAGCATTTTACGCTGTGTGCCCACAATCAGGGTTTGCAACGTTTTGGGCGCAGAGTGTTTTCCCTGCGTCCATAACGCTGCGTTGTGCAGTAGAAGCACAGTGGCAGGATTTTTAGAAATCCCGTGCCCACTGTGTTTCTTTTCTCCGCAGCATAAATCGACCTGTGGCGCAGCTTCCCGAGCCTCAGCATGTCAATTTATGCTGCGGAGATGAGTGTTCTTTGCAGGTAGAATAGAACTAAAGTCCACAGCAGCCTGAACCCAAATCGTGGGCATGGGCAGCTGCGTTCTCCCGTGGACAACACTCACATTTCTGCAGGAGGCTGACACTGGGTACTAGACGCCGTGTCGCTGGATCATGGCCACATAGCCTAAAGGCTACTTTACACGCTGCGATATCGGTCCCGATATCGCTAGCGTGGGTACCCGCCCCCATCTGTTGTGCGACACGGGCAATCGCTGCCCGTGCCGCACAACATCGCGCAGATGCGTCACACATACTTACCTGCCCGGCGACGTCGCTGTGACCGGCAAACCGCCTCCTTTCTAAGGGGGCTGTCCGTGTGGCGTCACAGTGACGTCACTGAGCGGCCGCCCAATAGAAGCGGAGGGGCGGAGATGAGTGGCCGGAACATCCCGCCCACCTCCTTCCTTCCTCATAGCGGCCGGGAGGCAGGTAAGGAGAGGTTCCTCGTTCCTGCGGCGTCACACATAGCGATGTGTGCTGCCGCAGGAGCGACGAACTACATCGTTACTGCTGCAGTAACGATAATCGAGAATGGACCCCCATGTCACTGATGAGCGATTTTGCACATTTTTGCAACGATGCAAAATCGCTCATCGGTGTCACACGCAGCAACATCGCTAATGCGGCCGGATGTGCGTCACCAATTCCGTGACCCTAACGACTCCGCATTAGCGATGTCGCAGCGTGTAAAGCCCCCTTAACAGTGAGAAATTTTTTGCTACAGCAACAGTTTTGTGAAGTACCTGTGGATTCAAAATGTTTACTATACTCCTGAATAAAATCCTTGAGGGGTCCAGTTTCCAAAATGAGGTCACTTGTGGGGGGTTTCTGATGTATAGGTGCCCAAGGGGCCCTGCTAATGTGACATGGTGCGCGCAATTTACTTCAACTTTTCCAAAATTCAAATGGTGCTCCTTCCATTCCAAGCCCTCCCATTTATCCAAACAAAGGTTTTTGGCCACATGTGTGGTATCCCTGCGCTCACAAGAAATTAGATAACAACCTGTGGGGTACACGTTTTGTTATTGCCTCTTGAAAAAGTGAAAAATGTGTCGCTAAATCAACATTTTTGTGAAAAAAATGAAAATTTCAATATGGCAACCTAAGCTTATCAAATTCTGTGAAGTATTCGTGGATTCAAAATGCTCAATATACACCTAGATTAAAGCCTTGAGGGGTCTTATTTCCAGAATGGGGTCACTTGTGGGGGACCTCCACTGCTTAGGCACCTCAGGGGTTCTCCTAATGCAACATGGCGTCCGCTATTGATTCCAGCCAATTTTGCAGTCAAATTGCACTCCTTCTCTTCTGAGCCCTGTAGTGTGCCCAAACAGTTGATTTCCACCACATACAAGATATCAACAAACTCAGGAGAAATTGCGCAATAAATTTCATGGTGATTTTTTTCCTGTTACCCTTGTGAAAAAAAAAGCTACCTGGTTGAAGTAACAATTTTGTGGTAAAATTTTATTTTTTTATTTTCATGGCTCAACGTTATAAACTTCTGTAAAGCTCCTGGGGGTTCAGGGTACTCACCAAACATCAAGATAAATTCCTTGAGGGGCCTAGTTTCCAATATGGGGTCACTTGTGGTGTTTTTTTGCTGTTTACGTACCTTAGGGGTCCTCCAAATGCGACATGGTGCCCGCAATCTTTTTCAGCCAAATTTCCTTTCCAAAATTCAAATATTGCTCCTTCCGTTCCAAGCCCTCCCATTTCTCCAAACAAAGGTTTCAGACCACAAGTGAGGTATCACCGCGCTCATAAAAAAGTGGGTAACAAACATTGGGGTCAAATTTTTGGAATTACCTCTTGAAAAAGTGAAAAAATTGATGCTAAAGCAACATTTTTGAGAAAAAAATGAAAATTTTCAATGTGACAACGTAACGTTATCAAAATCTGTGAAGTACCTGTGGATCCAAAATGCTCACTATACCCCTAGATAGAAGCCTTAAGGGGTCTAGTTTCCAAAATGGTGTCACTTGTAAGGGGTTTCTGCTGTTTAGGTACCTTGGCGGACATGTAAATGCAACATGGTGCCCGCAATCTATTTCAGCCAAATTTGCTTTCCAAAATTCACATATTGCTCCTTCTGTTCCGAGCCCTCCCATTTGTCCAAACAAAGGTTTCTGACCACATGTGGGGTATTGGCGCGTTCATAAGAAAGTGGGTAACAAGTTTTGGGGTTCATTTTGTTGTGTTATTTCTTCTAAAAGTGAATAAATTTGGGGTAGAGCAACATTTTAGGTAAAATTTTATTTTTTGCTTTTTTTCATTCCACTTTGCTTTAGTTCCTGTGAAGCACCTGAAGGGTTAATAAACTTCTTGGATGTGGTTTTGAGTACTTTGAGGGGTGCTGTTTTGAGAATGGTGTCACTTTTAGGTATTTTCTGTCACTTAGGCCTCTCAAAGTCACTTCAAATGTGATGTGGTCCCTAAAAAAATGGTTTTGTGAATTTTGTTGAAAAAATGGGAAATTGCTGATGAACTTTGACCCCTTCTAACTTCCTAACCCCAAAACATTTTGTTTCAGAAATTGCGCTAATGTAAAGTAGACATGTGGGAAATGTTATTTATTAACTGTTTTGTGTGACATAACTCTCTGGGTTAAGGGCATAAAAATTAAAAGTTTGAAAATTGCAAAATTTTCAAAATTTTCATCAAATTTCCGATTTTTTCACAAATAAAAGCAAAAAATATCGTTCTAAATTTATAACTATCATGAAGTACAATATGTCACGAAAAAACAATGTCAGAATCACCGGGATCCGTTGAAGCGTTCCAGAGTTATAACCTCATAAAGTGACACTGGTCAGAATTGCAAAAAATGGCCTGGTCATTAAGGACAAAACTGGCTTCGTCCTTAAGGGGTTAAACTTGGGGTTATTTAGTTAGGAAAAACAAAGGCTTAGGGGGATCTAATCACAATGTATAAATATATGAGGGGACAGTACAGAGACCTTTCCAAAGATCTCTTTACACCTAGGCCTGCGACTGGAACACGGGGGCATCCGCTAAGTCTTGAGGAAAGAAGGTTTAATCATAATCACAGACGAGGATTCTTTACTGTACGAGCAGTGACTATGGAACTCTCTGCCGCATGATGTTGTAATGAGGGATTCACTAGTAAAATTTAAGCAGAGCCTGATCGCATTAATTGAAAAATATAATATTACCAGTTATGTATATTGGATTTTATGACGGGGTTGATCCAGGGAACTAGTCTGATTGCCGGATGTGGAGTCAGGAAGGAATTTTTTTCCCCATTGGAGCTTATTTGCCACATTGGGTTTTTTTTGCCTTCCTCTGGATCAACATGTTAGGCTACGGGTTGAACTAGATAGACTTAGAGTCTCCCTTCAACCTTAAAAACTATGAAACTATGAAACTGTGTCACCGCTGATCTCTAGTGATGTCATCACGTGTCACATCAGCCATGCTTTACTGTGCAGGACGGTGCACTTTTGGGGGGGATCGGGTCTGTATGGCAGAGTTGAATATAACCTGATCATGCTCCAGATTTGTCAGTGCGTGTCTCGGCTCCGTGTATCACGTGCGGCCGCGGTGACATATTAATGATGTGCGTCAATGTCGCTGGGAAAATAATTTTAATTAATCGCCTTCTCCGCAGCCTCCTGTAATGAATTGTGTCGGCAGAAGAGATAATTGGCTTCTATTTACTTGTGATTCACGGTCAGTCTATGGCGGAGCAGAAAGCGCTGGCAACGCCGACTCGTTACAGAGAAGAAATAAGAATTAATTAGTCACATTTATTCTAAATGGGGAATATTATCTGTTCTGGTGAAGCCCATGACACCAGCGCCACAGCCAGACCCCGGCCACTGATCCCCCATCATCCCTCACTGGGCGATTGACAGGTAACCGACATCGTGTGCCGGCTCTGACGCTGCTCCTAATCCGTGTCATTACTGCAGTATGGGGCGAAGCGCGAGGAATGTCCTGGATGATTGTATGGCCGGGTCCCCTCTGATCCCTCATCCTTAAGGCTGCTTTACACCAGGCAATCTATCGTGCGATAGATCGTCGGGGTCACGGTTTTTGTGACGCACATCCGGCATCGCTGGCGATGCCGGCCTGTGTGACACCTCCTAGCGACGCAGTATCGCTCACAAATCGTGAGTCGGGTACTGCTCGTTAGCTTCCATAATATCGTTTACTTTAGTCGCCCATCGTTTCCGTGGTAGCACACGTCGCTCCGTGTGACACCACGGGAACGATGAGCAGCTCACCTGCCTCCCGCGGCCGCCGCCGTCTCTATGTGGAAGGAAGGAGGTGGGCGGGATGTTTACGTCCCGCTCATCTCCGCCCCTCCGCTTCTATTGGCCGGCGCCCGTGTGACGTCGCTGTGACGCCGAACGTCCCTCCCACTCCAGGAAGTGGACGTTCGCCGCCCACAGCGAGGTCGCACGAGAGGTAAGTATGTGTGACGGGGTTTAGTAACTTTGTGCGACACGGGCAGCGATTTGGCCGTGACGCAAAAAGGACGGGGGCGGGTACGATCGATTGTGAAATCGCACAATCGGTCGTACCGTGTAAAGCAGGCTTTACAAATATACAGCCACATTATCACTGCTGGGAGCCAGCATTCCCCATAAAGAGGGAGAAAGGACAAATCACCACTAAACGGGGGAAAAGCAGAAATGTCAGGAGCAATCCAGAGATATGTATTATTAGCCTTTATCTTCAGTGTGATGAATAACTACTATAATACCGCCCCTACATACAGGAATATAACTACTATAATACTGCCCCCTATGTACAAGAATATAACTACTATAATACTGCCAGTATGTACAAGAATATAACTACTATAATACTGCCACCTATGTACAAGAGTATAACTACTAGAATACTGCTCCCTATGTACAAGAATATAACTACTATAATACTGCCAGTATGTACAAGAATATAACTACTATAATACTGCCACCTATGTACAAGAGTATAACTACTAGAATACTGCTCCCTATGTACAAGAATATAACTACTATAATACTGCCAGTATGTACAAGAATATAACTACTATAATACTGCCACCTATGTACAAGAGTATAACTACTAGAATACTGCTCCCTATGTACAAGAATATAACTACTATAATACTGCCTCCTATGTACAAGACTATAACTACTAGAATACTGCTCCCTATGTACAAGAATATAACTGCTATAATACTGCCCCTATATACAAGAATATAACTACTATAATACTGCCCCCTATGTACAAGAATATAACTACTATAATACTGCCCCTATATACAAGAATATAACTACTATAATACTGCCCCCTATGTACAAGAATATAACTACTATAATACTGCCCCCTATGTACAAGAATATAACTACTATAATACTGCCCCTATGTACGGGAATATAACTACTATAATACTGCCCCTATGTACAAGAATATAACTACTATAATACTGCCCCCTATGTACAAGAATATAACTACTATAATACTGCCCCCTATGTACAAGAATATAACTACTATAATACTGCCCTCTATGTACAAGAATATAACTACTATAATACTGCCCCCTATGTACAAGAATATAACTACTATAATACTGCCCCTATGTACAAGAATATAACTACTATAATACTGCCCCTATGTACGGGAATATAACTACTATAGTACTGCCCCTATGTACAAGAATATAACTACTATAATACTGCCCCTATGTACGGGAATATAACTACTATAATACTGTCCCCTATGTACAAGAATATAATTACTATAATACTGCTCCTATGTACGGGAATATAACTACTATAATACTGCCCCTATGTACAAGAATATGACTACTATAATACTGCTCCTATATACAAGAATATAACTACTATAATACTGCCCCCTATGTACAAGAATATAACTACTATAATACTGCCCCTATATACAAGAATATAACTACTATAATACTGCTCCTACGTACAAGAATATAACTACTATAATACTGCCCTCTATGTACAAGAATATAACTACTATAATACTGCCCCTATATACAAGAATATAACTACTATAATACTGCTCCTACGTACAAGAATATAACTACTATAATACTGCTCCTATGTACAAGAATATAACTACTATAATACTGCCCCTATGTACGGGAATATAACTACTATAATACTGCCCCTATGTACAAGAATATGACTACTATAATACTGCTCCTATATACAAGAATATAACTACTATAATACTGCCCCCTATGTACAAGAATATAACTACTATAATACTGCCCCTATATACAAGAATATAACTACTATAATACTGCCCCTATATACAAGAATATAACTACTATAATACTGCCCCCTATGTACAAGAATATAACTACTATAATACTGCCCCCTATATACAAGAATATAACTACTATAATACTGCCCCCTATGTACAAGAATATAACTACTATAATACTGCCCCCTATGTACAAGAATATAACTACTATAATACTGCCCCTATGTACGGGAATATAACTACTATAATACTGCCCCTATGTACAAGAATATGACTACTATAATACTGCTCCTATATACAAGACTATAACTACTATAATACTGCCCCCTATGTACAAGAATATAACTACTATAATACTGCCCCTATATACAAGAATATAACTACTATAATACTGCCCCTATATACAAGAATATAACTACTATAATACTGCCCCTATATACAAGAATATAACTACTATAATACTGCCCCCTATGTACAAGAATATAACTACTATAATACTGCCCCCTATGTACAAGAATATAACTACTATAATACTGCCCCCTATGTACAAGAATATAACTACTATAATACTGCCCCTATGTACGGGAATATAGCTACTATAATACTGCCCCTATGGACAAGAATATAACTACTATAATACTGCCCCCTATGTACAAGAATATAACTACTATAATACTGCCCCCTATGTACAAGAATATAACTACTATAATACTGCTCCCTATGTACAAGAATATAACTACTATAATACTGCCCCTATGTACGGGAATATAACTACTATAATACTGCCCCTATGTACAAGAATATAACTACTATAATACTGCCCCCTATGTACAAGAATATAACTACTATAATACTGCCCCTATGTACAAGAATATAACTACTATAATACTGCCCCTATGTACAAGAATATAACTACTATAATACTGCCCCCTATATACAAGAATATAACTACTATAATACTGCCCCCTATGTACAAGAATATAACTACTATAATACTGCCCCCTATGTACAAGAATATAATTACTATAATACTGCTCCTATGTACGGGAATATAACTACTATAATACTGCCCCTATGTACAAGAATATAACTACTATAATACTGCCCCTATGTACAAGAATATAACTACTATAATACTGCCCCTATGTACAAGAATATAAGTACTGTAATACTGCCCCCTATGTACAAGAATATAACTACTATAATACTGCCCCTATGTACAAGAATATAACTACTATAATACTGCCCCTATATACAAGAATATAACTACTATAATACTGCCCCAATGTACAAGAATATAACTACTATAATACTGCCCCTATGTACAAGAATATAACTGCTATAATACTGCCCCCTATGTACAAGAATATAACTACTATAATACTGCCCCAATGTACAAGAATATAACTACTATAATACTGCCCCCTATGTACAAGAATATAACTACTATAATACTGCCCCAATGTACAAGAATATAACTACTATAATACTGCCCCCTATGTACAAGAATATAACTACTATAATACTTTGACAGAAATGTAGCTGCATACATATAGTGTGTAGTGCAGTTGTAGATATATAACTGTTGCTCAGTCTTGTACCTCTATAGTGGGGTTATATGTATATATTTGAGTTTCGGACCCCCCTGGGCCATTATTCTTTGATTCGCCTTCAGGCCCATATTTCCCGGTACTTTGCTGCATTTCTCGTCCTGTGCTCAGAGCTCGGTGTGTTTGTTTTCTGCAGCTTTTATAAGTGAAAGCGTTAATGCCGCCATTGTGTGAGTTGCCCGTCTGGGGCCGCGGCTTTCGCTGACTCTTGTGTCACTATGTGCGGCTTTATTTTACCAGGGTAAACATCCATGTCTCCTCTCTGCAGTCTGCATTGTTTACAGAGTGGAGCAGAAGTGTCTGATATAATAATGCTTGTGGCAGGAGCAGGCGCAGTAATGGCCGGGCTCATACATCCCTGGGGTTACGTATATATATATATGTGGGCAGCAATGATCAGCCTGGTATGTATCTGTACCCCCTGTCATTGGCTCCCTATTACGGGGGAGCAGCAGTCACCGCCGTGGTGGTGCAGATGAGGACCTGTGCTTGGTGGACAATCGTCTCCCTTCTGATCTTCCTCGTGGTGGTTCTGATCGGATTCTTGGACTTTGTGTGGACCCGGTGTAAGGTTTGCTGGTCCGGCCGGTTTTCCTGGGGTCTCTGTACAGTCCACCTAATCCGATAAGTGGAGACAGAAGACAGACCTTGTGTATCCAGGGCATGATGTGATTACTCTCCACTCGCTTCCACAAATTACCTTTCCTCGCGTTATTTGTGGAGAACATTTCCTCCTCGTAAATTCAGCCGCTTCCTCATCACGTTTCTACAACTGTTCAGTGAAAGGATTCTCTCCAGTCTGGGTGGTGACAGATGAGATCATGTCGGGGTCGTATCACCCGCCGCTCATCTGCCTGTGATAATCAAGATGGATTTATTAGTGACATCATCTGTCGTCTGCTTCCAGGAAGCGATAAAAGTTACAAAAACTCCTAAGGCCTTGTGCGCACTAGGCGTTTTTGCGGCGTTTTTTACCGCGTTTTTGTGCTGAAAACGCAGTGACATTGCTTCCCCAGCAATGTCTATGGGTTTTCAGAAGTGCTGTCCTCACACAACGTTTTTTTGTAGCTGCGTTTTTGTGGTGACCACAAAAACGCAGCATGTCAATTATTTCTGCGTTTTTCACTGCGTTTTTCACCCATTGAGTTCAATGAGATGTTCAACAACGCAATGAAAAACGCATATAGCCGCGTTTCTATGACTAAAAACGCAGCTATAAACGCAAGGGGTGGGCAGTAAAGTGACGTGTACAGGAAGAGGATTCCTTCTGTTGGTAAACACAGAAGCATGAATCCTCCCGGTACCATCACCGCTGCGTCCACCACCCGCCCGTGCCATGTCAGCTCCGTGCGGCGCCATGTCAGCTCCGTGCGGCCCATGTCCGGGCGGGAGGTGGAGGCAGCGGCGAAAACAAAAGTGAACAGTAGAAAAAAAAAAAAGTCATATATACTCACCTGTCTGCAGGGTCCCGGTGCCATGTCCGCTCCCAGATCCTGTCCCGGTACCGCCGCTCTGGCTGTGTGCAGTCTCCCCGGGGCACGTACGAAGCTTGCAGGACCTGGCGGTGGATCACCTGATGCAGTCACCTGACGCATCAGCTGATCGTAATTCTCGCGGTGTCGCCCGGCCGGCTATCAGCTGATCCTGCCGTCAGGAGACTTCATCAGCTGATTACCGGCAGCTCCTGCAGCGATGGGACAGGATCAGACTCTCATCCGATCGCTGCAGGAGCTGCCGGTAATCAGCACAGACGTGAGTATTTATTTATTTGTTGGGTTTTTTTTTTGCACCAATGCTTCAGCTGATTGTATAATCGGCTTTTATACAATCAGCTGATGTGTGATGGGATTCAGCCCCTAGAACCTGACACATCATCTGATCGCTTTGCCTTCCAGCAAACCAATCAGATGATATTGGATCCGGATTGGACGGCGCGGGACCCTGACCCAGGATTACTGCGGAGGGGGGTTCTTTATTTCAATAAAGATGGAGTCACTAATTGTGTTGTGTTTTATTTCTAATAAAAATATTTTTCTGTGTGTTGTGTTTTTTTTTAATCATTACTAGAAATTCATGGTGGCCATGTCTAATATTGGCGTGACACCATGAATTTCGGGCTTAGGGCCAGCTAGCCCTAACTCCATTATTACCCAGTGAGCCACCCGGCATCAGGGCAGCTGGAAGAGTTGGATACAGCGCCAGAAGATGGCGCTTCTATGAAAGCGCCATTTTCTGGGGTGGCTGCGGACTGCAATTCGCAGTGGGGGTACCCAGAAAGCATGGGCACTCTGCACTGTGGATTCCAATCCCCAGCTGCCTAGTTGTACCTGGCTGGACTCAAAAATTGGGCGAAGCCTATGTCATTTTTTTTTTTAAATTATTTCTTGAAATTCATGAAATAAAAAAAAAAAAAAGGGCTTCCCTATACTATATTTTTGATTCCCAGCCGGGTACAAATAGGCAGCTGGGGATTGGGGGCAGCCTGTACCTGCCTGCTGTACCTGGCTAGCATACAAAATTTAGCGAAGCCCATGTCATTTTTTTTTTTCTTTTTGGGCAAAAAACTGCATACAGTCCTGGATGGAGGATGCTGAGCCTTGTAGTTCTGCAGCTGCTGTCTGCTCTCCTGCATACACTAGTTCTGTAGCTGTCTGCTCTCCTGCATACAATG
Source organism: Anomaloglossus baeobatrachus (assembly GCF_048569485.1). Lineage (NCBI taxonomy): Eukaryota > Metazoa > Chordata > Amphibia > Anura > Aromobatidae > Anomaloglossus > Anomaloglossus baeobatrachus. The sequence continues at coordinate 18,582,116 of NC_134355.1, forward strand.
AACATTTTGAAGAAGGAAATGACATCAGACCTTTTTTTTTCATCAACAATCTTTAATGGCATTGTGCACTGATTAAAAACGCAGTGAGCAAAAAAACGCACCAAATCGCGGTAAAAACGCATGCGTTTTTTTAGCCGCGGGTGCGTTTTTTTAGCCGCGGGTGCGTTTTTTGAGACAAAAACGCACATAAAAACGCAACGTGAAAAAACGCCTAGTGCGCACATACCCTAAACAGTGATAGTGTCCTAATAGATTATAGTAATGGCACCGCTAATCTCCGGTGATGAATAGGCAGCGTTCTCAGCCGACAGCTGGGGGCTGGTTTTCTCAGGCTGGGGAGGCCCATGGGTATTGGGCCCCCCCAGCCTAATAATAGCAGCCACCCAGGATTATCGCATTCATGTGATTCATGAGATGTGACAGTCTCGACCTTGTACTTAGCTCATCCTGATTACCCTAATGTGGGGACATCCTGATTACCCTAATGTGGGGACAATCAGGGTAGTAAGGGGTTAATCACAGCTAACACTAAGCCCTAGATTAGTCATGGGGGAGGGTCTATAAGACTCCCCCCATTACTAATCTGTAAGTGAAAAGAAATAAATACAAACACCGAAAAAATTCCTTTATTTGAAATAAAATACAAAACACCCTCTTTCACCCCTTTACTAACGCCAAATCACACAGGTCTGATATAATCCACACAAAGTCCCACCAAAACGGTGTCAAAACCGGTTTCTGTGCATTTTGTGGCCCAGAGAAGCAGATGTGCTGCTGAAATTTTTTACACCATATTCCTGCACCCAATCTACACCTCGTGACAACAAAAAACAAACATCAAAACCGCATCATAATGCACCAAATCTGCATCTCTTTCAAACGCCCCCCCCCCCACAGTTTTCAATCAGGAGATGTAGGTCATTAAACTCAGTTACGTCACCTGAGGAGAGGCCACTGAATTTAATAAAGTCACCTGAGGTCAGGTATTTACGTACCTTTCCCAGGTCCTCATTTCCAGGCATCGTACACAAAATCTTCACAGGGTCAGCTCCGTGCACATTGGGTGCTTGGCTGTGCTGTAATTTTAAATCTGAGGGGGATCTTTCCTTATGATCTCCCCCCCCCACTACCAAAAAGGGTCAAAAGTCTTTAATCAACTTGTTTTGGAGATTTTAGGGTCTGTAATGTGTCTCCCTATATTGGGGTTAGATGGCAGTGCCACCATGCCAATATCCAGGATAGATAAATATGAGATTTATGTGGCTTCATCACCCAGCTCCCCCAGCCATGGAGCCAGAATCTCACAGCGCCACACCTGTATAGTGGTCGTTCTTGGTACTTCAGATCACATTTAATTTTATAGGAGCTGAGCTGCAGTACTAAGAACGGCCACTACACGGTGTATGGAGCTGAGCTGCAGTACTGAGAACGGCCACTACACGGTGTATGGAGCTGACTGCAGTACTGAGAGCGGCCACTACACGGTGTATGGAGCTGACTGCAGTACTGAGAACGGCCACTACACGGCGTATGGAGCTGACTGCAGTACTGAGAACGGCCACTACACGGCGTATGGAGCTGACTGCAGTACTGAGAACGGCCACTACACGGTGTATGGAGCTGACTGCAGTACTGAGAACGGCCACTACACGGTGTATGGAGCTGAGCTGCAGTACTGAGAACGGCCACTACACGGTGTATGGAGCTGAGCTGCAGTACTGAGAACGGCCACTACACGGTGTATGGAGCTGAGCTGCACTACTGAGAACGGCCACTACACGGTGTATGGAGCTGAGCTGCAGTACTGAGAACGGCCACTACACGGTGTATGGAGCTGACTGCAGTACTGAGAACGGCCACTACACGGTGTACGCAGCTGACTGCAGTACTGAGAGCGGCCGCTACACGGTGTATGGAGCTGACTGCAGTACTGAGAATGGCCACTACACGGTGTATGGAGCTGACTGCAGTACTGAGAACAGCCACTACACGGTGTATGGAGCTGACTGCAGTACTGAGAGCGGCCACTACACGGTGTATGGAGCTGACTGCAGTACTGAGAACGACCACTACACGGTGTATGGAGCTGACTGCAGTACTGAGAACGGCCACTACACGGTGTATGGAGCTGACTGCAGTACTGAGAGCGGCCACTACACGGTGTATGGAGCTGACTGCAGTACTGAGAACAGCCACTACACGGTGTATGGAGCTGACTGCAGTACTGAGAACGGCCACTACACGGTGTATGGAGCTGACTGCAGTACTGAGAGCGGCCACTACACGGTGTATGGAGCTGACTGCAGTACTGAGAACGGCCACTACACGGTGTATGGAGCTGACTGCAGTACTGAGAGCGGCCACTACACAGTGTATGGAGCTGAGCTGCAGTACTGAGAACGGCCACTACACGGTGTATGGAGCTGACTGCAGTACTGAGAGCGGCCACTACACAGTGTATGGAGCTGAGCTGCAGTACTGAGAACGGCCACTACACGGTGTATGGAGCTGAGCTGCAGTACTGAGAACGGCCACTACACGGTGCATGGAGCTGACTGCAGTACTGAGAACAGCCACTACACGGTGTACAGAGCTGACTGCAGTACTGAGAACGGCCACTACACGGTGTACGGAGCTGACTGCAGTACTGAGAACGGCCACTACACGGTGTATGGAGCTGACTGCAGTACTGAGAACGGCCACTACACGGTGTATGGAGCTGACTGCAGTACTGAGAGCGGCCACTACACTGTGTATGGAGCTGACTGCAGTACTGAGAACGGCCACTACACGGTGTATGGAGCTGAGCTGCAGTACTCAGAGCGGCCACTGCACGGTGTATGGAGCTGTGGTGTGTACATGTGGCCACAGTGGCACTCGATCTGTGGCTGCAGGGTTGTGGCCAGCCAATGTTTACCATGAGGCTACGTGTCGACGCGCCTCTGACTTTTGTATTGAATTTTGGGATTCACTGCTGACGGTATACAGACGGCCGTTCACCCTTGTTCAGTTTTCGTAGCGTTCTCACCCTTCCCCCACCACCGGCCCCTCGCTTCTATTCCCTGGCCCCAGCGCTGGCAGAGCAAACACTCAGGTGACAGGGCGTCTCCCGGCGAGGCCTGTCCCGACCTGAGGAGCAATAATCCACAGACGGAACGCCAAAAAGATCCATTAAACGGATCAATGATTGACTATTTAATGGCGGTAGTGCGCCCGTCGTCTGCCGGCCCCTCATTATCTGCTGTTTGTGGATTGCTGATGAATAGCATTGTAAGTTCATTTAAGAAGCACCTGACATCGCCACTTAATCAGGGCAATCGCATGAAAGGCAATTCCCCAGATTCCCTGTACGCTTCTGATACTTCATTCGACTATTTCACCCATATGAATGAGTGATAGCGGCTGCTCCTGTTATATCATTCACTCACTATCTTCCAGAAACAGCGCCACCCCTGTAATCAGGTTGTCTGTGTATTGCAGCTACTCTTTAATAAAGTGATTAGGACTGTGATGTAATACCATAGACAGCCTGTAGACATAGGTGGCGCTATTCTTGATATAAGAAGCCATGTTTTGGACAAGCCCTTTTTAAATTCCGCTAATAGGGAGCAGCGTTCACATGGCATAACAGTGTATTGTGAGCGTCTGGAGTCCCGGGGCCGATATCATTGGACCAGCACTGCTGTGGGAGGGGAGTATAAGGGTTTTTTTTTGTTTGATTGTTTACAGTTACGAAATTTAAAGTAGTGGCAATCCCTTTAAGAGGTTAAACAGCAGTAATCAGAGCTTGCTCCAGTCTCTGCTGTCAGCTGCAGGTGCAGGATGTACTACAAAGCCTACACTTGGGCTGTATGGGGACGTGTCAGGTCCTGAGTGCGCGCCATGCATCTGCACACAAACTACGTTGAAAATGTCCATCAGGAAGGGGTTAGATGACGTTTCTCTGTTGCTTCTTTGGGGGACGCAGGGACCAGGGGTCAGTGTGCTGCCACCTGGAGGCTGACACTAACTAAAGGTTTTATGGTGAGTACCAACAATCCTTATTTCTTGGTCTCTTCATTGGGGGACACAGGAACCATGGGACGTCCTAAAACAGTCCCCAAGGGTGGGGAAAACAAAAACATATCTTACTGTGACCATAAAAAAACAGACAGCTAGCTCCTAACCTTACCAAGGCTAAGACGGGTCTGAGACTCAGACTTATGTCTGTGTCTGAAAGACATTGAGCTAAATTGGGGCGGCCTGGAGCTGCCAGGCGAGGTACAGTCTGCTGGGAAGGAGACTTTTTTGTTAGGCTCTTTTTATTCGTGGCAGCAGATTGGCTCATGGTTCCTGTTTCTTCCCCCAAGACTACGGAGAAAGAGATTATATGGTGAGTACCAAAAATCTTCATTTCATCTACATTGGGGGACACAGAAGCCATGGAACAGCCTAGAGTAATCCCTGGTGGGGGGATAGCACAAAAATACCCAACTGTTACCGTAAAAAAAGAGAACGCTAGCTTCTAACCAAGGCTGAGACGGGTCTGAGACTCAGACCCATGTCTGTCTCCAAAGGACACTAAATGACCCATATCTGCCTCTTAAGGACACTAAGTAAGTGACCCCATTTCTGCCTCCGAAGGACATTAAGTAAATGACCTCTGTCTGCCTCCAAAGGATTCCCCATACATTGTAAGCTTTCGAGCAGGGCCCTCATTCCTACTGTAGCAGCTGAATTATGTGCTATTTTGTTTTTTTTTTGTCTGTACAAGCCCCCACCTGATTGTAAAGTGCTGCAGAATATGTTGGCGCTATATAAATAAACATTTTTATTATTATTATTAATAAAGGACACTAAGTAAATTACCTCTGTCTGCCTCCAATGGACACTAAGTAAATGACCTCTGTCTGCTTCCAAAGGACACTAAGTAAATGACCTCTGTCTGCCTCCAAAGGACACTAAGTAAATGACCAATGTCTGCCTCCAAAGGACACTAAGTAAATGACCAATGTCTGCCTCCAAAGGACACTAAGTAAATGACCTCTGTCTGCCTCCAAAGGACACTAAGTAAATGACCTCTGTCTGCCTCCAAAGGACACTAAGTAAATGACCAATGTCTGCCTCCAAAGGACACTAAGTAAATGACCAATGTTTGCCTCCAAAGGACACTAAGTAAATGACCTCTGTCTGCCTCCAAAGGACACTTAGGGGTGCTTCACACACAGCGAGCTCGCTGCCGAGATCGCTGCTGAGTCACGCTTTTTGTGACGCAGCAGTGACCTCATTAGCGATCTCGCTGTGTGTGACACTGGATCTGGCCCCTGCTGCGAGATCGCTGCTCGTTACACACAGCCCTGGTTCGTTTTCTTCAAAGCCGCTCTCCTGCTGTGACACACAGATCGCTGTGTGTGACAGCAAGAGAGCGACAAATGAAGCGAGCAGGGAGCAGGAGCCGGCGTCTGACAGCTGAGGTAAGCTGTATCCAAGATAAACATCGGGTAACCAAGGTGGTTACCCGATATTTACCTTAGTTACCAGCCTCCGCAGCTCTCACGCTGCCTGTGCTGCCGGCTCCGGCTCTCTGCACATGTAGCTGCTGTACACATCGGGTTAATTAACCCGATGTGTACAGCAGCTAGGAGAGCAAGGAGCCAGCGCTCAGTGTGCGCGGCTCCCTGCTCCCTGCTCACACTGGTAACTAATGTAAACATCGGGTAACCATACCCGATGTTTACCTTAGTTACCAGTCTCCGCAGCTTCCAGACGGCGGCTCCGTGCAAGCGCAGCGTCGCTTGCACGTCGCTGCTGGCTGGGGGCTGTTCACTGGTCGCTGGTGAGATCTGCCTGTTTGACAGCTCACCAGCGACCATGTAGCGATGCAGCAGCGATCCTGACCAGGTCAGATCGCTGGTCGGATCGCTGCTGCATCGCTAAAGTGTGAAGGTACCCTAAGTAAATGACCAATGTCTGCCTCCAAAGGACACTAAGTAAATGACCAATGTTTGCCTCCAAAGGACACTAAGTAAATGACCTCTGTCTGCCTCCAAAGGACACTAAGTGAATGAGGCCTGGAGCAGCAGGCGAGGTACATTTTAATGGGGAGGAGGTGACGTTTTGTGATAAGACGTCTTGTTAGTGTCGGTCTCCTGTCTCCCCCTATAGACTATGAGAAAGATTCTATGTTGAGTCACAAAAATCTAGATCTTTACATAAATAAACTTTTACAAGTTTCTAATGAACGTTTTGCTTCACTTCTTCACCATTTTCACTATCTCTGCTTGCTGTAATTTGCATCCGATGGAGGAATATTCTGCAATGCCCATGGCTCTGGATTCAGCACTGTTACTGAGTGCTCATTCACTGACAGCAAGCAGAGACCTGGAACTGTGCATTACTGTAAAGAGCCGGTTGTAAAACTTTCCATAAAACACTTGTATCTCATCGTTTCTATGAGACCCGAGATTAGTAATAAATCACCGCCTTATTCTCGTCTCACGGAAAAGGTCATCGCGCAGCGACGCGCAGAACCCGCCGTTATCACCGCCATTAAGAGCCGCACTTTGCTCCTGCGCTGCACTCACAGATCCCCTCTTATCAGCCACATACAGTTATGGGGCAGATTCTGGTCGGCTCCGCTTGTCCTCAGATGACAGATTATTGGGAAATGCCCGAGGAAAAGAAACAGCGCGAAGACGTCTGAGTCCGGCACATGTCTTATCTCTCTGAGGTTTTCTGAATTTAATGTCCTTTTTTGTGCGTTCACAAGAAAAGAAACCAAGAAAATGTCTCTGATTCAAGAGTAAAGCAAAAATCAGATGAAAGGGTTATTAATGAAACAATATACCTTACCAATAGCCCACCTATACCTTACCAATACCCCACCTATACCTTACCAAAACCCCACCTATACCTTACCAATACCCCACCTATACCTTACCAATACCCCACCTATACACCTTACCAATACCCCACCTATGCCTTACCAATACCCCACCTATACCTTACCAATACCCCACCTATACCTTACCAAAACCCCACCTATACCTTACCAATACCCCACCTATACCTTACCAATACCCCACCTATACACCTTACCAATACCCCACCTATGCCTTACCAATACCCCACCTATACCTTACCAATACCCCACCTATACCTTACCAAAACCCCACCTATACCTTACCAATACCCCACCTATACCTTACCAATACCCCACCTATACACCTTACCAATACCCCACCTATGCCTTACCAATACCCCACCTATACCTTACCAATACCCCACCTATACCTTACCAATACCCCACCTATACCTTACCAATACCCCACCTATACCTTACCAATACCCCACCTATACCTTACCAATACCCGCCTATACCTTACCAATACCCCGCCTATACCTTACCAATACCCCACCTCTACCTTACCAATACCCCACCTATACACCTTACCAATACCCCACCTATGCCTTACCAATACCCCACCTATACCTTACCAATACCCCACCTATACCTTACCAATACCCCACCTATACCTTACCAATACCCCACCTATACCTTACCAATACCCCACCTATACCTTACCAATAGCCCACCTATACCTTACCAATACCCCACCTATACCTTACCAATACCCCACCTCTACCTTACCAATACCCCACCTATACCTTACCAATACCCCACCTGTACCTTACCTATACCCCACCTATACCTTACCAATACCCCACCTACACCTTACCAATACCCCACCTCTACCTTACCAATACCCCACCTATACCTTACCAATACCCCACCTCTACCTTACCTATACCCCACCTCTACCTTACCAATACCCCGCCTCTACCTTACCAATACCCCACCTGTACCTTACCAGTACCCCACCTGTACCTTACCAGTACCCCACCTGTACCTTACCAGTACCCCACCTGTACCTTACCAATACCCCACCTATACCTTACCAATACCCACCTATACCTTACCAATACCCCACCTATACCTTACCAATACCCCACCTATACCTTACCAATACCCCACCTATACCTTACCAATACCCCACCTATACCTTACCAATAGCCCACCTATACCTTACCAATAGCCCACCTATACCTTACCAATAGCCCACCTATACCTTACCAATACCCCACCTATGCCTTACCAATACCCCACCTATACCTTACCAATACCCCACCTATACCTTACCAATACCCCACCTATACCTTACCAATACCCACCTATACCTTACCAATACCCCGCCTATACCTTACCAATACCCCACCTATACCTTACCAATACCCACCTATACCTTACCAATACCCCGCCTATACCTTACCAATACCCACCTATACCTTACCAATACCCCACCTATACCTTACCAATACCCCACCTATACCTTACCAATACCCCACCTATACCTTACCAATACCCACCTATACCTTACCAATACCCCACCTATACCTTACCAATACCCCACCTATACCTTACCAATACCCCACCTATACCTTACCAATACCCCACCTATACCTTACCAATAGCCCACCTATACCTTACCAATAGCCCACCTATACCTTACCAATACCCCACCTATGCCTTACCAATACCCCACCTATACCTTACCAATACCCCACCTATACCTTACCAATACCCCACCTATACCTTACCAATACCCCACCTATACCTTACCAATACCCACCTATACCTTACCAATACCCCACCTATACCTTACCAATACCCACCTATACCTTACCAATACCCCACCTATACCTTACCAATACCCCACCTATACCTTACCAATACCCCGCCTGTACCTTACCAATACCCCACCTCTACCTTACCAATACCCCACCTATACCTTACCAATACCCCACCTGTACCTTACCTATACCCCACCTATACCTTACCAATACCCCACCTACACCTTACCAATACCCCACCTCTACCTTACCAATACCCCACCTATACCTTACCAATACCCCACCTCTACCTTACCTATACCCCACCTATACCTTACCTATACCCCACCTATACCTTACCTATACCCCACCTGTACCTTACCAATACCCCACCTATACCCCACCTATACCTTACCTATACCTTACCAATACCCCACCTATACCCCACCTATACCTTACCTATACCCACCTATACCTTACCAATACCCCACCTATACCTTACCAATACCCCACCTATACCTTACCAATACCCACCTATACCTTACCAATACCCCACCTATACCTTACCAATACCCCACCTATACCTTACCAATACCCACCTATACCTTACCAATACCCACCTATGCCTTACCAATACCCCGCCTGTACCTTACCAATACCCCACCTCTACCTTACCAATACCCCGCCTGTACCTTACCAATACCCCGCCTGTACCTTACCAATACCCCGCCTGTACCTTACCAATACCCCACCTATACCTTACCAATACCCCACCTCTACCTTACCAATACCCCACCTATACCTTACCAATACCCCACCTCTACCTTACCAATACCCCACCTCTACCTTACCAATACCCCACCTGTACCTTACCAATACCCCACCTATACCTTACCAATACCCCACCTATACCTTACCAATACCCCGCCTCTACCTTACCAATACCCCACCTATACCTTACCAATACCCCACCTGTACCATACCAATACCCCGCCTCTACCTCACCAATACCCCGCCTATACCTTACCAATACCCCGCCTCTACCTTACCAATACCCTGCCTCTACCTTACCAATACCCCACCTATACCTTACCAATACCCCACCTCTACCTTACCAATACCCCACCTCTACCTTACCAATACCCCGCCTCTACCTTACCAATACCCCACCTGTACCTTACCAGTACCCCACCTGTACCTTACCAGTACCCCACCTGTACCTTACCAATACCCCACCTATACCTTACCAATACCCCACCTATACCTTACCAATACCCACCTATACCTTACCAATACCCCACCTATACCTTACCAATACCCCACCTATACCTTACCAATACCCCACCTATACCTTACCAATAGCCCACCTATACCTTACCAATAGCCCACCTATACCTTACCAATAGCCCACCTATGCCTTACCAATACCCCACCTATGCCTTACCAATACCCCACCTATACCTTACCAATACCCCACCTATACCTTACCAATACCCCACCTATACCTTACCAATACCCCACCTATACCTTACCAATACCCACCTATACCTTACCAATACCCCACCTATACCTTACCAATACCCACCTATACCTTACCAATACCCCACCTATACCTTACCAATACCCCACCTATACCTTACCAATACCCCGTCTGTACCTTACCAATACCCCACCTCTACCTTACCAATACCCCACCTATACCTTACCAATACCCCACCTGTACCTTACCTATACCCCACCTATACCTTACCAATACCCCACCTACACCTTACCAATACCCCACCTCTACCTTACCAATACCCCACCTATACCTTACCAATACCCACCTATACCTTACCAATACCCCACCTATACCTTACCAATACCCCACCTATACCTTACCAATACCCACCTATACCTTACCAATACCCCACCTATACCTTACCAATACCCCACCTATACCTTACCAATACCCCACCTATACCTTACCAATAGCCCACCTATACCTTACCAATAGCCCACCTATACCTTACCAATAGCCCACCTATGCCTTACCAATACCCCACCTATGCCTTACCAATACCCCACCTATACCTTACCAATACCCCACCTATACTTTACCAATACCCCACCTATACCTTACCAATACCCCACCTATACCTTACCAATACCCCACCTGTACCTTACCTATACCCCACCTATACCTTACCAATACCCCACCTACACCTTACCAATACCCCACCTCTACCTTACCAATACCCCACCTATACCTTACCAATACCCCACCTATACCTTACCAATACCCCACCTATACCTTACCTATACCCCACCTATACCTTACCTATACCCCACCTGTACCTTACCAATACCCCACCTATACCCCACCTATACCTTACCTATACCTTACCAATACCCCACCTATACCCCACCTATACCTTACCTATACCTTACCAATACCCCACCTATACCTTACCAATACCCACCTATACCTTACCAATACCCCACCTATACCTTACCAATACCCCACCTATACCTTACCAATACCCACCTATACCTTACCAATACCCCACCTATACCTTACCAATACCCCACCTATACCTTACCAATACCCACCTATGCCTTACCAATACCCACCTATGCCTTACCAATACCCCACCTCTACCTTACCAATACCCCGCCTCTACCTTACCAATACCCACCTATACCTTACCAATACCCCACCTCTACCTTACCAATACCCCGCCTGTACCTTACCAATACCCCGCCTGTACCTTACCAATACCCCGCCTGTACCTTACCAATACCCCACCTATACCTTACCAATACCCCACCTCTACCTTACCAATACCCCACCTATACCTTACCAATACCCCACCTCTACCTTACCAATACCCCACCTCTACCTTACCAATACCCCACCTGTACCTTACCAATACCCCACCTATACCTTACCAATACCCCACCTATACCTTACCAATACCCCGCCTCTACCTTACCAATACCCCACCTATACCTTACCAATACCCCACCTGTACCATACCAATACCCCGCCTCTACCTCACCAATACCCCGCCTATACCTTACCAATACCCCGCCTATACCTTACCAATACCCTGCCTCTACCTTACCAATACCCCACCTGTACCTTACCAGTACCCCACCTGTACCTTACCAGTACCCCACCTGTACCTTACCAGTACCCCACCTGTACCTTACCAATACCCCACCTATACCTTACCTATACCCCACCTGTACCTTATCAATACCCCGCCTCTACCTTACCAATACCCCGCCTATGCCTTACCAATACCCCGCCTTTGCCTTACCAATACCCCACCTATACCTTACCAATACCCCACCTCTACCTTACCAATACCCCACCTGTACCTTACCAATACCCCCGCCTCTACCTTACCAATACCCCGCCTCTACCTTACCAATACCCCACCTCTACCTTACCAATACCCCACCTATACCTTACCAATACCCCACCTATACCTTACCAATACCCCACCTATACCTTACCAATACCCCACCTGTACCTTACCAATACCCCACCTCTACCTTACCAATACCCCGCCTGTACCTTACCAATACCCCGCCTATACCTTACCAATACCCCGCCTATACCTTACCAATACCCCGCCTATACCTTACCAATACCCCACCTATACCTTACCAATACCCCAGCTATACCTTACCAATACCCCACCTGTACCTTACCAATACCCCACCTGTACCTTACCAATACCCCAGCACTCCCTCTCCGATGTGCACAAGCCCCCGCCGGTCTCTGCTTTCCTCCAGCCAAAGCCATTAAGAACGATCCTCAGAGTAAAGAAGAACGAGGATTCCAGAGCCCTGATCTCACATCCTCCCGACTGTCTGGGATCAAGAGACAGAAGGATCCGCACAAACCTCATACACAGAAGATCGGGGGTCAGGTCTCCAAGATGTTTGGAACAACCTCCTGCCGAGCTCCTCCAGAACCAGTGTACAAGTGACGAGAAGAAGTGATGGAGGAGACGGGCAGTCACCAAATACTGAGGATGGAGGAGACGGGCGGTCACTAAATACTGAGGATGGAGGAGACAGGCAGTTATTGAATAGTGAGGACAGAGGAAACAGGAGGTCACTGAATACTGAGGATGGAGGAGACGGGCGGTCACTGAATACTGAGGATGGAGGAAACAGGAGGTTACTGAATACTGAGGATGGAGGAGACGGGCGGTCACTGAATACTGAGGATGGAGGAAACAGGAGGTTACTGAATACTGAGGATGGAGGAGACGGGTGGTCACTGAATACTGAGGATGGAGGAGACGGGCGGTCACTGAATACTGAGGATGGAGGAGACGGGCCATCACTGAATACTGAGGATGGAGGAGACGGGCGGTCACTGAATACTGAGGACGGAGGAGACGAGCGATCACTGGATACTGAGGATGGAGGAGACTGGTGGTCACTGAATACTGAGGATGGAGGAGACGAGCGGTCACTGAATACTGAGGATGGAGGAGACGGGCGGTCACTAAATACTGAGGATGGGGGACACGGCCAGTGACCGAATACTGAGGATGGGGGACACGGCCAGTGACCGAATACTGGGGATGGGGGACACGGGCAGTGACCGAATACTGAGGATGGAGGAGACGGGCAGTCATTGAATACTGAGGACGGAGGAGACGAGCGATCACTGGATACTGAGGACGGAGGAGACGAGCGATCACTGGATACTGAGGACAGAGGAGATGGGTGATCACTGGATACTGAGGATGGAGGAGACGGGCGATCACTGAATACTGAGGATGGAGGAGACGGGCAGTGACCGAATACTGAGGATGGAGGAGACGGGCGATCACTGAATACTGAGGATGGAGGAGACGGGTGATCACTGAATACTGATGACGGAGGAGACGGGCGGTCACTGAATACTGAGGATGGAGGAGACTGGCAGTGACCGAATACTGAGGATGGAGGAGACTGGCAGTGACCGAATACTGAGGATGGAGGAGACGGGCGATCACTGAATACTGAGGATGGAGGAGACGGGCGATCACTGAATACTGAGGATGGAGGAGACGGGCGGTCACTGAATACTGAGGATGGAGGAGACGGGCGGTCACTGAATACTGAGGACGGAGGAGACGGGTGGTCACTGAATACTGAGGATGGAGGAGACGGGCAGTGACCGAATACTGAGGATGGAGGAGACGGGGCGATCACTGAATACTGAGGATGGAGGAGACGGGCAGTGACCGAATAATGAGGACGGAGGAGACGGGCGGTCACTGAATACTGAGGATGGAGGAGACGGGCGGTCACTGAATACTGAGAATGGAGGAGACGGGCGGTCACTGAATACTGAGGACGGAGGAGACGGGCGGTCACTGAATACTGAAGACGGAGGAGACGGCAGTGACCGAATACTGAGGACGGAGGAGACGGGCGGTCACTGAATACTGAGGATGGAGGAGACGGGCGGTCACTGAATACTGAGAATGGAGGAGACGGGCGGTCACTGAATACTGAGGACGGAGGAGACGGGCGGTCACTGGATACTGAGGACGGAGGAGACGGGCGGTCACTGAATACTGAGGATGGAGGAGATGAGCGGTCACTGAATACTGAGGATGGAGGAGACGGGCGGTCACTGAATACTGAGGATGGAGGACACAGGCGGTCACTGAATACTGAGGATGGAGGAGATGGGCGGTCACTGAATACTGAGGATGGAGGAGACGAGCGGTCACTGAATACTGAGGATGGAGGAGATGGGCGGTCACTGAATACTGAGGATGGAGGAGATGGGCGGTCACTGAATACTGAGGATGGAGGAGACGGGCGGTCACTGAATACTGAGGATGGAGGAGACGAGCGGTCACTGAATACTGAGGATGGAGGAGACGGGCGGTCACTGAATACTGAGGATGGAGGAGATGGGCGGTCACTGAATACTGAGGATGGAGGAGACGGGCGGTCACTGAATACTGAGGATGGAGGAGACGAGCGGTCACTGAATACTGAGGATGGAGGACACAGGCGGTCACTGAATACTGAGGATGGAGGAGATGGGCGGTCACTGAATACTGAGGATGGAGGAGACGAGCGGTCACTGAATACTGAGGATGGAGGAGATGGGCGGTCACTGTATACTGAGGATGGAGGAGACGGGTGGTCACTGAATACTGAGGATGGAGGAGATGGGCGGTCAGTGAATACTGAGGATGGAGGAGACGAGCGGTCACTGAATACTGAGGATGGAGGAGACGGGCGGTCACTGAATACTGAGGATGGAGGACACAGGCGGTCACTGAATACTGAGGATGGAGGAGAATGGCGGTCACTGAATACTGAGGATGGAGGAGACGGGCGGTCACTGAATACTGAGGATGGAGGAGACGGGCGGTCACTGAATACTGAGGATGGAGGACACAGGCGGTCACTGAATACTGAGGATGGAGGAGATGGGCGGTCACTGAATACTGAGGATGGAGGAGACGGGCGGTCACTGAATACTGAGGATGGAGGAGACGAGCGGTCACTGAATACTGAGGATGGAGGAGACGGGCGGTCACTGAATACTGAGGATGGAGGAGACGGGCGGTCACTGAATACTGAGGATGGAGGAGATGGGCGGTCACTGAATACTGAGGATGGAGGAGATGGGCGGTCACTGAATACTGAGGATGGAGGAGACGGGCGGTCACTGAATACTGAGGATGGAGGAGACGAGCGGTCACTGAATACTGAGGATGGAGGACACGGGCGGTCACTGAATACTGAGGATGGAGGAGATGGGCGGTCACTGAATACTGAGGATGGAGGAGACGAGCGGTCACTGAATACTGAGGATGGAGGAGATGGGCGGTCACTGAATACTGAGGATGGAGGAGATGGGCGGTCACTGAATACTGAGGATGGAGGAGACGAGCGGTCACTGAATACTGAGGATGGAGGAGACGGGCGGTCACTGAATACTGAGGATGGAGGACACGGGCGGTCACTGAATACTGAGGATGGAGGAGACGGGCGGTCACTGAATACTGAGGATGGAGGAGACGGGCGGTCTCTGAATACTGAGGATGGAGGAGACGGGCGGTCACTGAATACTGAGGATGGAGGACACAGGCGGTCACTGAATACTGAGGATGGAGGAGATGGGGCGGTCACTGAATACTGAGGATGGAGGAGACGAGCGGTCACTGAATACTGAGGATGGAGGAGACGGGCGGTCACTGAATTTTGAGAAAGTAACATTTCCATTTTTAGAAGCCTCTTACTCTGCGGTATTTCCCATTATTATCTGCCCTCGCTGTACGGAGTTAGTGATGTAGCACAGTACACACTGAGCTCTGCTGCATCCATCATCCGGGAAAGATTATTAGCGGCTCTAGCAGCAGCTTTGTGTGTAATTGTTCTTTTCAGCTGCAGTTTGTGAATGAGGCGGCACTGGCGGCCGGGATTATGGAGCCGGGATTATGGAGCCGGGATTATGGAGCCGGGATTATGGAGCCGGGATTATGGAGCCGGGATTATGGAGCCAGGCAGTGATCGGATAATTGGTGACACTTTATAAGCAGATACGACCTTAATCCCCCTGTGCCGAGCGCGTCCTGAGCGATGCCGGGAGGATAAAGCCGCCATATACTGCTGATCCCGCACCCTCCGCACACAGACCTGAGGATCGCTTTCATTTTTATGTCTTTTCTCGTCCTTTGATCACAGAGGATTCGTTAAGAGCTTTGATAGAATCAGTCGATGGATTATAAAGTTTTCTATATATTTTACTCTACACGAAGCAAATTTTTCCCTTCGCTCCATTATTAAAGTTTGACAAAATTGGAGAAGCCTCCGAAGCCACATGTAACGCTTCTCCTCAGTGACCGCTGTAAGGCGCTGTGCACACGCGGAGTGTTTAGGTGCAGGAATATCTGCACTGCATCTTCATCTCTTGGCAGAAAAAAATGCACATTTTTGCTTAACGTTTTTACCGCCTTTTTTAGTGCAGCTTTGTCTCAAAAATACATACAAATCCTGATGCAGCAGAGTCAGTGAGAAGCCGGCATAGTCTGCACAGCGAGGATTGTGTCCTGCAGCGTCTCCGTTCTTTTTTGCAGCTTTTTTACCACCTCAGAACGCTTAGAAACCGCAGGGAAAAAACCCTGCGTTCTTCTGCTAAGAGATGCAGGCATGGTGCAGACGTCTCTGCAACCAAATACTCAGGGTGCGCACATGGCCTAGGAGTCCTAAAATGTAAGGATCTGCCCTCTGGTTAGATGACGTGTGCAGCACTGAGGAGCTGGGACTGAGACGCCCTGCCCGACTCCCCCCTGCCCCCCCCTCCCCGTCCTGACACTTCCTCCCGCCCCCCTCCCCCGTCCTGAGCCCCCCCATCCTGACTCCCCCATCCCCCCTCGGCCTGACTCTTCCCCCAACCCCCTTCCCCCCCGTCCTGACTCTTTCCTCCCCCGTCCTGACTCAACCCCCCCCCTGTCCTAGCTTTTCCCCTCCCCCCATCCTGGCTCTTCCTTCCCCCCCATCCTGACTCTTCCCTCCCCCATCTTGACTCTAGCCCTCCCCCACACCCCCCATCCATCCTGACTCCACTCGATCTAGTTTCCCCTTAAGTCCTGATTCCCCCCGATCCGGTCTCCCCCCGATCCGGTCTCCCCCCCCCCCCCCCCGATCCTGTCTCCCCCCCCGATCCTGTCTCCCCCCCGATCCTGTCTCCCCCCCCGATCCTGTCTCCCCCCGATCCTGTCTCCCCCCCGATCCTGTCTCCCCCCCGATCCTGTCTCCCCCCCCGATCCTGTCTCCCCCCCCGATCCTGTCTCCCCACCCCCCGATCCTGTCTCCCCCCCCCCGATCCTGTCTCCCCCCCCCCCCGATCCTGTCCCCCCCCCCGATCCTGTCTCCCCCCCCCGATCCTGTCCCCCCCCCCCGATCCTGTCTCCCCCCCCCCGATCCTGTCTCCCCCCCCCCGATCCTGTCTCCCCCCCCCGATCCTGTCTCCCCCCCCGATCCTGTCTCCCCCCCCGATCCTGTCTCCCCCCCCGATCCTGTCTCCCCCCCGATCCTGTCTCCCCCCCCGATCCTGTCTCCCCCCCCGATCCTGTCTCCCCCCCCGATCCTGTCTCCCCCCCCGATCCTGTCTCCCCCCCCCGATCCTGTCTCCCCCCCCCGATCCTGTCTCCCCCCCGATCCTGTCTCCCCCCCCGATCCTGTCTCCCCCCCCGATCCTGTCTCCCCCCCCGATCCTGTCTCCCCCCCCCGATCCTGTCTCCCCCCCCGATCCTGTCTCCCCCCCCGATCCTGTCTCCCCCCCGATCCTGTCTCCCCCCCCCGATCCTGTCTCCCCCCCCCGATCCTGTCTCCCCCCCCCGATCCTGTCTCCCCCCCCCGATCCTGTCTCCCCCCCCCGATCCTGTCTCCCCCCCCCGATCCTGTCTCCCCCCCCGATCCTGTCTCTCCCCGATCCTGTCTCTCCCTGATCCTGTCTCTCCCTGATCCCGTCTCTCCCTGATCCCGTCTCTCCCCGATCCCGTCTCTCCCCGATCCCGTCTCTCCCCGATCCCGTCTCTCCCCGATCCCGTCTCTCCCCCCGATCCCGTCTCCCCCCCCGATCCCGTCTTCCCCCCCCGATCCCGTCTTCCCCCCCCGATCCCGTCTCTCCCCCCCGATCCCGTCTCTCCCCCCCGATCCTGTCTCTCCCCCCCGATCCTGTCTCCCCCCCCCCCGATCCTGTCTCCCTCTCCCCCGATCCTGTCTCCCCCCCCCCATCCTTTCTCCCTCCGCGTCACGCCCTGATAGTGAGGATCCCGGGTGGTAGCGTAACTCTGTGTAACCCTGCGCGGTGCCCGCTGTGGCGGCTCTAAATATAGAGGTGTGAAGGTGGGAATGTGTCAGGATCGGAGTCACTCTTGGCTGGATGTGGCGGTGTTTTCAGGCAGAGGGTGGTGACACGTCCCCCGGAGCGCGGCTGTTATTTGCTGTTTCAGCTTTATTTCTAATACGACCCCCGACCAATGTATTTGCCTTTGCCACTGAGTTACTATCCTGGCGCTGTAACGACTGAGCGCAGACCTCCGCTCTTATGGGCTCATCCAAGGGAAAACATATGTTTTTCGTTTTATTTATTGGAGCAAGAAAAATTAGTAATATACATGACTTAATTAGGGTCCCCGGTACCGGTGCTCCATGTCTGGTTTGGGGGGGTTTCCTGTGCGGGCACATCATTAATATTGTGTGAGAGGGTCAGGCTGATGCGGGCCACCTCAGTAGCTCAGCCAGCACCTGATTAATACCCGAGTATCTCCTAGCACTCACCATGATGGAGGAGGCTGGCTTAACTAAGACATAGCACTGAAGAAGCAGCAGCGGATTGGAGAGGTGAGGAGCCGTACACACGCTGACACGGGGCCCGTACGCCCTGTGGGGCCCCATCGCACCGCCGGTCACACTCCATGGCCTCCCGCTCTCCTGGCGCAGATGTTGTGGCTGCTGTGCGGGCCGCCGGCGCCCGGCTGTCACTAATCCTCACTTCCAGTAAGTGGGGGCCGGCTTCCAGGACGTGGGATTAGGTCGTGTGATCACAGTGCCCATGTGTGTGATTACCGGCCGCCCCGGGGTCAGTGACTACATGTGTATACCGCTCTGCGGCGCCGCTCTGCGTACAGCGTCATTATACCATCACTTATGCTGTTGTTTGGATGTATATATGGAGATAGATATTAGTGCATATATGCTTTCTTTCTTTTTGCTGTGGAGGCACACCCCGCCAGATAGCAGGCGCACCCCTCCCAGTAGGAGGCACACCCCGCCACATAGCAGGCGCACCCCTCCCAGTAGGAGGCACACCCCGCCACATAGCAGGCGCACCCCGCCACATAGGAGGCACACCCCGCCACATAGGAGGCGCACCCCGCCACATAGGAGGCGCACCCCGCCACATAGGAGGCGCACCCCGCCACATAGGAGGCGCACCCCGCCACGTAGGAGGCACACCCCGCCACGTAGGAGGCGCACCCCGCCACATAGCAGGCGCACCCCGCCACATAGGAGGCGCACCCCGCCACATAGGAGGCGCACCCCGCCACGTAGGAGGCGAAGCCCGCCACATAGGAGACACAACTCGCCTTTTAGGAGGCGCTCCCCTGCCCCTGTAGAAGGCGTTCCCCTGCCCCTGTAGAAAGGCGCTCCCCTGCCCCTGTAGGAGGTTTTCCCCTGCCCCTGTAGGAGGTGTTCCCCTGCCCCTGTAGGAGGTGTTCCCCTGCCCCTGTAGGAGGCGCCCCCCTGCACCTGTAGGATCCGTTCCCCTGCCCGGTAGGAGGCGCTCCCCTGCCCCTGTAGGATTCGCTCCCCTGCCCCTGTAGGATTCGCTCCCCTGCCCCTGTAGGATTCGCTCCCCTGCCCCTGTAGGAGGCGCTCCCCTGCCCCTGTAGGAGGTGCTCCCCTGCCCCGTAGGATTCTCTCCCCTGCCCCTGTAGGAGGCGTTCCCCTGCCCCTGTAGGAGGTTTTCCTCTGCCCCTGTAGGAGGCGCTCCCCTGCCCCTGTAGGAGGTGCTCCCCTGCCCCGTAGGATTCTCTCCCCTGCCCCTGTAGGAGGCGTTCCCCTGCACCCTGTAGGAGGCGTTCCCCTGCCCCTGTACGTGACGCTCCCCTGCCCCTGTAGGAGGTGCTCCCCTACCCCTGTAGGAGGCGCTCCCCTGCCCCTGTAGAAGGCGTTCCCCTGCCCCTGTAGGAGGCGCTCCCCTGCCCCTGTAGGAGGCGCTCCCCTGCCCCTGTAGGAGGCGCTCCCCTGCCCCTGTAGGAGGCACACCCCTGCCCTGTAGGAGGCGCTCCCCTGCCCCTGTAGGAGGCGCTCCCCTGCCCCTGTAGGAGGTTCACCTGCCCCTGTAGGAGGTGCACCTGCCCTGGGGCACAGTTTGGAGAGGATGTCGGAGCAAGTATATCTCGCTTTACTGCAAATGCGCTAAATACAACTGAGGCTGAGTTGTAAAGGGTTAGGACTACATGACTTTGAAGTAGTCCGGTGGGCGGTCCCAGTCTCCTCTGGAGTCATGTCATCCTGGATTTTCACTGTAAATCTTGTGACTTTGCAGATTAGCAGATTAGTCTGGACCAGTCCATCTCGCTTTACTGCACATACACGAGGCAATGCTGGAGCTGAATATTATTACCGAGATTGTATGACTCTATAGTAGTCACGTGGGCGGTCCCGGTCTCCTTTGGAGTCATCCTGGAGTAGAATTCCATCTGTATTGGCATCAGATATATTTGCAGTGCAGGAGTACATGCACACGATGCCACTGGAGCCACATTGTAATGGTAGCACTACAGGAGACTGGCTCCTCCCTCTTGACTCCTTACAAGTCACATGTTCTACTTTTGAATTTATTTTCCATGGTTGCCCCCCCCCCCCCCCCCAGAGATCAGCCCCTGTACACAGCCGTCACCATCCTGTATACGACTGTGGTGGGGGTTTGATGACCGCTTTCCTATATAACGATGCTGGTTCGGCGGCCGTGTGACCATCTCCATTTTTATCTTTTCAGGACGCCAATGAGGACCCCGGAGAAGACGTCGCTCTGCTCTCGGTCAGCTTTGAAGACGCAGAAGCTACGCAGGTGTTCCCAAAACTCTTCCTGTCCCCCCGAGTTGAGCAGTAAGTGTGACAGTTAAAGGGATTGTCCAGAACTAAAAAAACATGGCCGCCAGTGGCTTGTGTCGACCATTGCAGCTCCGCTCCAGCGATGTGGAAGATGAGCTGCAATGCCACAACCCACCTGTAGTCAGAGGAGGCGCTGTTTTTGGAAGCAGCCATGTTTTTTAAGGCAGGAAACCCCATTTTTATATTTTACTTTCCTATTTCTGTCTTGTATCTGCTTTGATGTATGATTTATTATCTGGGGATGACTTTCCCTTTAAGAGTGGGTTTAACAGAGGAGGGATTAGTATATCCTTTGAGTGTTTATTGCCGTAACTACAACTCTTCCCCCTATTCTGTACTTATGAATTCCTGCGCAGTTTCTGCCTATACACAGCAGATAATTCTAGACAGTCAGAGCTGCAGTGTAAAGCATGGGGGAGGGTTGAACCCGCAGCCTCGGCTTTAGATGAGACAATAGGTAGATTTCATAGTAATTCTGTGCTCTAGATGCAGTGCAGGTAGGGTGGAGTCACAAATGATAGCTGTATCCAAATGGAGCTTAGCTGCAGTGTAAAGCATGGTGGATGGACGGAGCAGCAGCCTGAGCTTCTGATGGATTTCACACGATATCAAACTCCAACGATGGATGCAGCCAAGTTGGACTCTCTGATCACAGCAGCAGTGTAAAGCATGGAGGATGGAGAAGGAAGCAGCCTGTGCTTTTGACTCTTCAGACCTCCTTAGACCCCAATATACAGTGGTGCTAAACCGGAGGTCACCCCAATCATAGCAGTGCCCCAGGGGGCCAAAGTCTGGAAACGGGCGCAAGTCTGGTGTTTAAGACCTCAACTAGTCAAAGTAAGATGAGCTGCAGTTTAAAGCATAGCGAAACCTAGAGCAGCTTAGACTCCAATAAGCAGCGCAGCTAAGCTGGAGTCACAGATTATAGCAGTCCCGAAGCTGCGGTGTAAAGCATGGTGGACAGAAAGAGCAGCAGTGTCAGCCTCTAATGAGTACATCAGACTCCAGAAGACGTGTGAGGTTAGCCGACGTCACACATTATGTCTGTTTCCAAATGGAATGTTGCGGCAGTGTAAAGCATGGAGGCGGACAAAGCAGCAGACTGAGAGCTCCAGTACATATAATGCCTTAACACACCTCTATCAGCAGGGTCAGCTGACAGGTCATTGTGGTGGGGGGCATGAGCTGCTCTCTCCTCTGAAAACATGTCTGAATGTCAGGGGACTGGGCGAAGTAATGTGTACGACAGGAGGAGGACCTCAGACTCCCGCAGACCCCGGTAAGCCGTGTAGCGAGGCTGGAGTCACCCATCATAGCAGTATACTGAGGGAACATAGCTGCAGTGTAAAGCATGGTGGATGGAGAGACTTTCTGTTGAGCAGGAGCACTGAGGCTGGAGTGACACATCATAGCAGTATCCTGAGGGAACACAGCTGCAGTGTAAAGCATGGTGGATAGAGAGACTTTCTGATGGGCAGGAGCACTGAGGCTGGAGTGACACATCATAGCAGTATCCTGAGGGAACATAGCTGCAGTGTAAAGCATGGTGGATAGAGAGACTTTCTGATGGGCAGGAGCACTGAGGCTGGAGTGACACATCATAGCAGTATCCTGAGGGAACATAGCTGCAGTGTAAAGCATGGTGGATAGAGAGACTTTCTGATGGGCAGGAGCACTCAGGCTGGAGTGACACATCATAGCAGTATCCTGAGGGAACATAGCTGCAGTGTAAAGCATGGTGGATAGAGAGACTTTCTGATGGGCAGGAGCACTCAGGCTGGAGTGACACATCATAGCAGTATCCTGAGGGAACACAGCTGCAGTGTAAAGCATGGTGGATAGAGAGACTTTCTGATGGGCAGGAGCACTCAGGCTGGAGTGACACATCATAGCAGTATAGAAAGGGAACACAGCTGCAGTGTAAAGCATGGTGGATAGAGAGACTTTCTGATGGGCAGGAGCACTGAGGCTGGAGTGACACATCATAGCAGTATCCTGAGGGAACACAGCTGCATTGTAAAGCATGGTGGATAGAGAGACTTTCTGATGGGCAGGAGCACTGAGGCTGGAGTGACACATCATAGCAGTATCCTGAGGGAACATAGCTGCAGTGTAAAGCATGGTGTATAGAGAGACTTTCTGTTGAGCAGGAGCACTGAGGCTGGAGTGACACATCATAGCAGTATCCTGAGGGAACATAGCTGCAGTGTAAAGCATGGTGGATAGAGAGACTTTCTGATGGGCAGGAGCACTCAGGCTGGAGTGACACATCATAGCAGTATCCTGAGGGAACATAGCTGCAGTGTAAAGCATGGTGGATAGAGAGACTTTCTGATGGGCAGGAGCACTCAGGCTGGAGTGACACATCATAGCAGTATCCTGAGGGAACACAGCTGCAGTGTAAAGCATGGTGGATAGAGAGACTTTCTGATGGGCAGGAGCACTCAGGCTGGAGTGACACATCATAGCAGTATAGAAAGGGAACACAGCTGCAGTGTAAAGCATGGTGGATAGAGAGACTTTCTGATGGGCAGGAGCACTGAGGCTGGAGTGACACATCATAGCAGTATCCTGAGGGAACACAGCTGCATTGTAAAGCATGGTGGATAGAGAGACTTTCTGATGGGCAGGAGCACTGAGGCTGGAGTGACACATCATAGCAGTATCCTGAGGGAACATAGCTGCAGTGTAAAGCATGGTGTATAGAGAGACTTTCTGTTGAGCAGGAGCACTGAGGCTGGAGTGACACATCATAGCAGTATCCTGAGGGAACATAGCTGCAGTGTAAAGCATGGTGGATAGAGAGACTTTCTGATGGGCAGGAGCACTGAGGCTGGAGTGACACATCATAGCAGTATCCTGAGGGAACACAGCTGCAGTGTAAAGCATGGTGGATGGAGAGACTTTCTGATGGGCAGGAGCACTGAGGCTGGAGTGACACATCATAGCAGTATCCTGAGGGAACACAGCTGCAGTGTAAAGCATGGTGGATAGAGAGACTTTCTGATGGGCAGGAGCACTGAGGCTGGAGTGACACATCATAGCAGTATCCTGAGGGAACATAGCTGCAGTGTAAAGCATGGTGGATAGAGAGACTTTCTGATGGGCAGGAGCACTCAGGCTGGAGTGACACATCATAGCAGTATCCTGAGGGAACATAGCTGCAGTGTAAAGCATGGTGGATAGAGAGACTTTCTGATGGGCAGGAGCACTGAGGCTGGAGTGACACATCATAGCAGTATCCTGAGGGAACACAGCTGCAGTGTAAAGCATGGTGGATAGAGAGACTTTCTGATGGGCAGGAGCACTCAGGCTGGAGTGACACATCATAGCAGTATAGAAAGGGAACATAGCTGCAGTGTAAAGCATGGTGAATAGAGAGACTTTCTGTTGAGCAGGAGCACTGAGGCTGGAGTGACACATCATAGCAGTATCCTGAGGGAACATAGCTGCAGTGTAAAGCATGGTGGATAGAGAGACTTTCTGATGGGCAGGAGCACTCAGGCTGGAGTGACACATCATAGCAGTATAGAAAGGGAACATAGCTGCAGTGTAAAGCATGGTGGATAGAGAGACTTTCTGTTGAGCAGGAGCACTGAGGCTGGAGTGACACATCATAGCAGTATCCTGAGGGAACATAGCTGCAGTGTAAAGCATGGTGGATAGAGAGACTTTCTGATGGGCAGGAGCACTGAGGCTGGAGTGACACATCATAGCAGTATCCTGAGGGAACACAGCTGCAGTGTAAAGCATGGTGGATGGAGAGACTTTCTGATGGGCAGGAGCACTGAGGCTGGAGTCACCCATCATAGCAGTATCCTGAGGGAACACAGCTGCAGTGTAAAGCATGGTGGATGGAGAGACTTTCTGTTGAGCAGGAGCACTCAGGCTGGAGTGACACATCATAGCAGTATCCTGAGGGAACATAGCTGCAGTGTAAAGCATGGTGGATAGAGAGACTTTCTGATGGGCAGGAGCACTGAGGCTGGAGTGACACATCATAGCAGTATCCTGAGGGAACACAGCTGCAGTGTAAAGCATGGTGGATGGAGAGACTTTCTGATGGGCAGGAGCACTGAGGCTGGAGTGACACATCATAGCAGTATCCTGAGGGAACACAGCTGCAGTGTAAAGCATGGTGGATGGAGAGACTTTCTGTTGAGCAGGAGCACTCAGGCTGGAGTGACACATCATAGCAGTATCCTGAGGGAACATAGCTGCAGTGTAAAGCATGGTGGATGGAGAGACTTTCTGTTGAGCAGGAGCACTCAGGCTGGAGTGACACATCATAGCAGTATCCTGAGGGAACATAGCTGCAGTGTAAAGCATGGTGGATGGAGAGACTTTCTGATGGGCAGGAGCACTGAGGCTGGAGTCACCCATCATAGCAGTATCCTGAGGGAACATAGCTGCAGTGTAAAGCATGGTGGATGGAGAGACTTTCTGATGGGCAGGAGCACTGAGGCTGGAGTGACACATCATAGCAGTATCCTGAGGGAACATAGCTGCAGTGTAAAGCATGGTGGATGGAGAGACTTTCTGATGGGCAGGAGCACTGAGGCTGGAGTCACCCATCATAGCAGTATCCTGAGGGAACATAGCTGCAGTGTAAAGCATGGTGGATGGAGAGACTTTCTGATGGGCAGGAGCACTGAGGCTGGAGTGACACATCATAGCAGTATCCTGAGGGAACATAGCTGCAGTGTAAAGCATGGTGGATGGAGAGACTTTCTGATGGGCAGGAGCACTCAGGCTGGAGTGACACATCATAGCAGTATCCTGAGGGAACATAGCTGCAGTGTAAAGCATGGTGGATGGAGAGACTTTCTGATGAGCAGGAGCACTCAGGCTGGAGTGACACATCATAGCAGTATCCTGAGGGAACACAGCTGCAGTGTAAAGCATGGTGGATGGAGAGACTTTCTGATGGGCAGGAGCACTGAGGCTGGAGTGACACATCATAGCAGTATCCTGAGGGAACATAGCTGCAGTGTAAAGCATGGTGGATAGAGAGACTTTCTGATGGGCAGGAGCACTGAGGCTGGAGTGACACATCATAGCAGTATCCTGAGGGAACACAGCTGCAGTGTAAAGCATGGTGGATGGAGAGACTTTCTGATGGGCAGGAGCACTGAGGCTGGAGTGACACATCATAGCAGTATCCTGAGGGAACATAGCTGCAGTGTAAAGCATGGTGGATGGAGAGACTTTCTGATGGGCAGGAGCACTGAGGCTGGAGTGACACATCATAGCAGTATCCTGAGGGAACACAGCTGCAGTGTAAAGCATGGTGTATAGAGAGACTTTCTGATGGGCAGGAGCACTGAGGCTGGAGTGACACATCATAGCAGTATCCTGAGGGAACACAGCTGCAGTGTAAAGCATGGTGGACGGCACTGAGGCTGGAGTGGAGACCCCGGTCCTCCTGTTTCTGGCTCGGACCCCAGTAGGTGACTTGCCTCGGTGGTCCTCCAGGGCCCGTGATTTGCCGTTGTTCGGTGACTCGGGCGTTCTCAGGAACATCCAGGGGTTTTATGGTGGCTGCAATAAATCCTGCTCCAACCGCAGAGCACAAAGGCTGCTCTTGTGTAATGCTCCCGTCCACCTCGTCTTCACAACCTGGGGTTAGATTTTCGGGAAAATGAGCCGAGTTACTCCCTGGCACCCATTAACCATGCGTGTGCCGGGTTCCTGTGACCTCCAAGGTCTGCGGCGGGGGTCTCTAACCACCTCCCAGCAGAGGGTCTGTTACAATTGTATCCAGCCTGGACAATCCCTTGTCAGAAACATACGTCCACTACTCTGATAGTTTGCTACAGTGTTTCAGCGCAGGAGACATTTATCAGCCTATTGATTTGCAATGGCACAAGCTGAGGGTCTGTTACATTTGCATCCAGTGTGGACAATCCTCTGTGTGTCACACACATCCGGCATCCTGACACTGTGCTGCGGCAGACCGGAGATTTCCGGGGGGCTCTCGCCGTGCTGGACCCCCTGATCCATTCACCTCCTTCTATTTGTAATCAATTTCCAGATACAAATATCCTGCACCGATACATTGTAACGAACCATATCAGGAGACTGAGGATTGTTCAGACTGGATGAGATTGTAACAGACCCTCAGCAGTGAGAGGTTGACGTCGGCTCCTGGGTGTCAGTGTGAAGCTCCTGACAGCAAGCAGAGGTCTCGCAATGGTTGTGCCATGTTCCTGTTCTCCTGGGCTGTCGCTGGCAGCTCCGCGCCCGCCCGTTGGCAGGCAGGCATCGGTGGGTTGCATCAATGTCAGGAGTCTGCTGCTTTACTAGGGACCGGTGACGTCAGCGAGCTGAGCGGGGGAGGCGGCCGAGCGGGGGAACAGCACGGGCCTTGGCAATAAAGAGAAATTCAGCAAAAGGAAAGAACAGAACAGAGTTCATCCATGGGGAGGATCTGACACTGAGCGCTCTGCTGCGGCCCCGTCCACCCCCATAGGGCCCGTCCTCAATACTCGCCTTCATGACACAAATCCCCTCTACTGCAGCCTTTAAGGGGAAAGACCATAAACTATATTGATCACAGGATTTTTATCAGAGGCCCTGTATAAGCCACGGGGGAGGGGGGGGGCTCCGCTTCTTCACTTCTCAGCCCCTTTAAATTTTATCTCTTTATGCCATGAGGCGACTCAGAGGTCACGTGTCCTTGCGTGACCTGGAGCAGTGAGCATGTCTGTAACATCTGCACTGGATACAGATAAGATGGAGAGAAATACAAGGTCAGACTCATCTCCTGAAATACTCTGTGCTGCTGGGATCCTGCTCCTTACAGTAGGTGATTACTCACATAATCAGCACACTCCTCTCCTGAAATACTCTGTGCTGCTGGGATCCTGCTCCTTACAGTAGATGATTACTCACATAATCAGCACACTCCTCTCCTGAAGTACTCTGTGCTGCTGGGATCCTGCTCCTTACAGCAGGTGATTACTTACATAATCAGCACACTCCTCTCCTGAAATACTCTGTGCTGCTGGGATCCTGCTCCTTACAGTAGATGATTACTCACATAATCAGCACACTGCTCTCCTGAAATACTCTGTGCTGCTGGGAACCTGCTCCTTACAGTAGATGATTACTCACATAATCAGCACACTCCTCTCCTGAAGTACTCTGTGCTGCTGGGATCCTGCACCTTACAGTAGGTGATTACTCACATAATCAGCACACTCCTCTCCTGAAATACTCTGTGCTGCTGGGATCCTGCTCCTTACAGTAGGTGATTACTTACATAATCAGCACACTCCTCTCCTGAAATACTCTGTGCTGCTGGGATCCTGCTCCTTACAGTAGATGATTACTCACATAATCAGCACACTCCTCTCCTGAAATACTCTGTGCTGCTGGGATCCTGCTCCTTACAGTAGGTGATTACTCACATAATCAGCACACTCCTCTCCTGAAATACTCTGTGCTGCTGGGATCCTGCTCCTTACAGTAGATGATTACTCACATAATCAGCACACTCCTCTCCTGAAATACTCTGTGCTGCTGGGATCCTGCTCCTTACAGTAGGTGATTACGCACATAATCAGCACACTCCTCTCCTGAAATACTCTGTGCTGCTGGGATCCTGCACCTTATAGTAGGTGATTACTCACATAATCAGCATACTCCTCTCCTGAAATACTCTGTGCTGCTGGTATCCTGCTCCTTTCAGTAGGTGATTACTCACATAATCCGCACACTCCTCTCCTGAAATACTCTGTGCTGCTGGGATCCTGCTCCTTACAGTAGATGATTACTCACATAAATCGGCACACTCCTCTCCTGAAATACTCTGTGCTGCTGGGATCCTGCTCCTTACAGTAGGTGATTACTCACATAAATCGGCACACTCCTCTCCTGAAATACTCTGTGCTGCTGGGATCCTGCTCCTTACAGTAGGTGATTACTCACATAAATCGGCACACTCCTCTCCTGAAATACTCTGTGCTGCTGGGGTCCTGCTCCTTGCAGTAGATGATTACTCACATAATCAGCACACTCCTCTCCTGAAATACTCTGTGCTGCTGGGATCCTGCTCCTTACAGTAGGTGATTACTCACATAAATCGGCACACTCCTCTCCTGAAATACTCTGTGCTGCTGGGATCCTGCTCCTTACAGTAGGTGATTACTCACATAAATCGGCACACTCCTCTCCTGAAATACTCTGTGCTGCTGGGGTCCTGCTCCTTGCAGTAGATGATTACTCACATAATCAGCACACTCCTCTCCTGAAATACTCTGTGCTGCTGGGATCCTGCTCCTTACAGTAGGTGATTACTCACATAATCAGCATACTCCTCTCCTGAAATACTCTGTGCTGCTGGTATCCTGCTCCTTTCAGTAGGTGATTACTCACATAATCCGTACATTCCTCTCCTGAAAAACTCTGTGCTGCTGGGATCCTTAACCTACTGTAAGGAGATTACTCACATAATCCGCACACTCCTCTCCTGACATACTCTGTGCTGCTGGGATCCTTCTGCTTACAGTAGGTTATTACTCACATAATCAGCACACTCCTCTCCTGAAATACTCTGTGCTGCAGTGTGTTTCTGCTCCATCCACAGTGTGGTGTTATCCTTGCTCAGTGTTGGTCACTGGATGGTCGGCCGCTGTGGTCAGTAGGTGGCACAGTGGTTGTTGCGGGCTCCCGGGTACACGTACAGTAACCAGTCAGCCTATTAGTCCTGTGCCAGCGTATTACAGAGGAAGCCTGGCGTCAGCCAACCACGGCCCCGTCTACAGGAGAAGGGACCTTCACTTACAGGGAAGAAGCGTCATGTAACTGATTGTAGGGTGGGAGCAGAAGTGAGGGATAAAGCATTCCAGACTGTAGGTGCAGCACAGGAGAAGACTTTGAGGGTTAGATAATCTATATCCGATACACTTACACCAATCAGCTGTTTGTGTACGGAGCACAGCTCCATACACCGTGTAGTGGCTGTTCTCAGTACTGCAGTCAGCTCCATACACCGTGTAGTGGCCGTTCTCAGTACTGCAGTCACCTCCATACACCGTGTAGTGGCCGCTCTCAGTACTGCAGTCAGCTCCATACACCGTGTAGTGGCCGTTCTCAATACTGCAGTCAGCTCCATACACCGTGTAGTGGCCGTTCTCAATACTGCAGTCACCTCCATACACCATGTAGTGGCCGTTCTCAGTACTGCAGCTCAGCTCCATACACCGTGTAGTGGCCGCTCTCAGTACCGCAGTCAGCTCCATACACCGTGTAGTGGCCGTTCTCAGTACTGCAGTCAGCTCCATACACCGTGTAGTGGCCGTTCTCAGTACTGCAGTCAGCTCCATACACCGTGTAGTGGCCGTTCTCAGTACTGCAGTCAGCTCCATACACTGTGTAGTGGCCGCTCTCAGTACCGCAGTCAGCTCCATACACAGTGTAGTGGTCGTTCTCAGTACTGCAGTCAGCTCCATACACCGTGTAGTGGCCGTTCTCAGTACTGCAGCTCAGCTCCATACACTGTGTAGTGGCCGCTCTCAGTACTGCAGTCATCTCCATACACCGTGTAGTGGTCGTTCTCAGTACCGCAGTCAGCTCCATACACCGTGTAGTGGTCGTTCTCAGTACCGCAGTCAGCTTTGTACACCGTGTAGTGGTCGTTCTCAGTACTGCAGTCATCTCCATACACCGTGTAGTGGTCGTTCTCAGTACCGCAGTCAGCTCCATACACCGTGTAGTGGTCGTTCTCAGTACTGCAGTCAGCTCCATACACCGTGTAGTGGTCGTTCTCAGTACCGCAGTCAGCTGCATACACCGTGTAGTGGTCGTTCTCAGTACTGCAGTCAGCTCCATACACCGTGTAGTGGCCGTTCTCAGTACTGCAGCTCAGCTCCATACACCGTGTAGTGGCCGCTCTCAGTACTGCAGTCAGCTCCATACACCGTGTAGTGGTCGTTCTCAGTACTGCAGTCAGCTCCATACACCGTGTAGTGGTCGTTCTCAGTACCGCAGTCAGCTCCATACACCGTGTAGTGGTCGTTCTCAGTACTGCAGTCAGCTCCATACACCGTGTAGTGGCCGTTCTCAGTACTGCAGCTCAGCTCTATACACCGTGTAGTGGCCGCTCTCAGTACTGCAGTCAGCTCCATACACCGTGTAGTGGCCGTTCTCAGTACTGCAGTCAGCTCCATACACAGTGTAGTGGTCGTTCTCAGTACTGCAGTCAGCTCCATACACCGTGTAGTGGCTGTTCTCAGTACTGCAGCTCAGCTCCATACACCGTGTAGTGGCCGCTCTCAGTACTGCAGCTCAACTCCATACACCGTGTAGTGGCCGTTCTCAGTACTGCAGCTCAGCTCCATACACCGTGTAGTGGCCGTTCTCAGTACTGCAGTCAGCTCCATACACCGTGTAGTGGCCGTTCTCAGTACTGCAGTCAGCTGCATACACCGTGTAGTGGCCGTTCTCAGTACTGCAGTCAGCTCCATACACCGTGTAGTGGTCGTTCTCAGTACTGCAGCTCAGCTCCATACACCGTGTAGTGGCCGCTCTCAGTACTGCAGTCAGCTCCATACACCGTGTAGTGGTCGTTCTCAGTACTGCAGCTCAGCTCCATACACCGTGTAGTGGCCGCTCTCAGTACTGCAGTCAGCTCCATACACCGTGTAGTGGCCGTTCTCAGTACTGCAGCTCAACTCCATACACCGTGTAGTGGCCGTTCTCAGTACTGCAGTCAGCTCCATACACCGTGTAGTGGCCGCTCTCAGTACTGCAGTCAACTCCATACACCGTGTAGTGGCCGTTCTCAGTACTGCAGTCATCTCCATACACCGTGTAGTGGCCGTTCTCAGTACTGCAGGCAGCTCCATACACCATGTTATAGCCGTTGTCAGTACTGCAGCTCAGCTCCATACACCGTGTAGTGGCCGTTCTCAGTACTGCAGTCAGCTCCATACACCATGTTATAGCCGTTGTCAGTACTGCAGTCAGCTCCATACACCGTGTAGTGGCCGCTCTCAGTACTGCAGTCAGCTCCATACACCGTGTAGTGGCTGTTCTCAGTACTGCAGTCAGCTCCATACACCGTGTAGTGGCCGCTCTCAGTACTGCAGTCAGCTCCATACACCGTGTAGTGGCCGTTCTCAGTACTGCAGTCAGCTCCATACACCGTGTAGTGGCCGTTCTCAGTACTGCAGTCAGCTCCATACACCGTGTAGTGGTTGTTCTCAGTACTGCAGTCAGCTCCATACACCGTGTAGTGGTTGCTCTCAGTACTGCAGTCATCTCCATACACCGTGTAGTGGCCGTTCTCAGTACTGCAGTCAGCTCCATACACCGTGTAGTGGCCGTTCTCAGTACTGCAGTCAGCTCCATACACCGTGTAGTGGCCGTTCTCAGTACTGCAGTCAGCTCCATACACCGTGTAGTGGTTGCTCTCAGTACTGCAGTCATCTCCATACACCGTGTAGTGGCCGCTCTCAGTACTGCAGCTCCTATTGAAGTGAATGGGATCTTAGCTGCAGTACAGAGAATGGCCACTATGCGGTGCACAGCTTCAGCTCTGTACCATGTACTTCCAGTGGCCACAAGTCCTGCAGTCAGCTGATAATGGCGGTCCTGAGTGTTGGACCCCCGCAGATCTGCTGGCCTGTCCTGATCATCAGGGTCTTCATTCTGGACAAGCCCTTTAAGGTCACACATCGTGTCTGAGACTCGTGGGTTCTCCTGGCACCAGCACTTTACGCTTCGCACTTTTATGCTGAGATCAAAGCGAAAAACCACAAGAGCTGCATTCCTTCCATCCCTGGCAAGTAAGAGTAAACAGAAATAATTCAGCGAGACTGATCGCAGCGCCTGGGAGATAATGTAGGGATCTGGCCGCCGCTCCCGCCCTCCTCTTCCTCTTTTACGGGATTTGGGGAGATAACTGTATAATAAATATTGTCACGGTTGAGGGATATCTACAGACGATCACACCAGCATCTGGCGCAGGCCGGGGGGCTGTCAGCGCGGCCTGCGGGGTCCGGGACGTGCCGTGCTCCAGTCTGGGACGCCGTCCAGAAATGGTTTTCACAATGTGGACTCAGCAGTTTTCTTCCCTGTCCTACAAGCTGGGAAACACAAAGCACCACACCTTAAAATGTTCAGCCCCAGAGCTGTACACGCCGGCGGCGGAAAAAGCCGAAACGCTCCCACCCCTCCCCCGTCTGTAATAGAAATGAGGACAGATTCACCCCAAATGTCTGCAGGAGGCTGTGACCCAGCGGCAGGGCCTTTATGGCAGGGATGTCTTAAGAAATATTTGGAATTTGGCAGTTTCTTAATATTTATATGAAACTGTCCTATCAGCGACAACAGAAAACAGTGGAGGAATTGCTGCTGTAATACTCTGTGCTGCTGCTGGATTGCAGGCGTCAGTGTGATCTAGATGTATCTGTGACCAGATTAAAGGGAAACTCCAGGGAAATTCTGAAGATGCCCATAAATATGAGAACATTGTCCAAATCCAATGATTTCCACCGGAGCAGACAATGTAATGTGTCTCGAGTCTCCACTGATAGCAGATGTCAGGGAAACACAGATCAGACATGTCTGATTTCAATATGCTTGATCCTTGTAAGCCAGCGCTAGAAGAGCTTGGAAGAAGTGTTAGGAGCCCGGAGGAAGTGAGAGGAGCCCGGAGGAAGTGAGAGGAGCCCGGAGGAAGTGAGAGGAGCCCGGAGGAAGTGAGAGGAGCCCGGAGGAAGTGAGAGGAGCCCGGAGGAAGTGAGAGGAGCCCGGAGGAAGTGAGAGGAGCCCGGAGGAAGTGAGAGGAGCCCGGACGAAGTGAGAGGAGCCCGGAGGAAGTGAGAGGAGCCTGGAGGAAGTGAGAGGAGCCTGGAGGAAGTCTGAGGAGCCCGGAGGAAGTGAGAGTAGCCCGGAGGAAGTGAGAGGAGCCCGGAAGAAGTGAGAGGAGCCCGGAGGAACTGAGAGGAGCCCGGAGGAACTGAGAGGAGCCTGTTGGAGGAAGTGAGAGGAGCCTGTTGGAGGAAGTGAGAGGAGCCTGCTGGAGGAAGTGAGAGGAGCCTGCTGGAGGAAGTGAGAGGAGCCTGCTGGAGGAAGTGAGAGGAGCCTGCTGGAGGAAGTGAGAGGAGCCTGCTGGAGGAAGTGAGAGGAGCCCGCTGGAGGAAGTGAGAGGAGCCCGCTGGAGGAAGTGAGAGGAGCCCGCTGGAGGAAGTGAGAGGAGCCTGCTGGAGGAAGTGAGAGGAGCCTGCTGGAGGAAGTGAGAGGAGCCTGCTGGAGGAAGTGAGAGGAGCCTGCTGGAGGTAGTGGGAGGAGCCTGCTGGAGGAAGTGAGAGGAGCCTGCTGGAGGAAGTGAGAGGAGCCTGCTGGAGGAAGTGAGAGGAGCCTGCTGGAGGAAGTGAGAGGAGCCTGCTGGAGGAAGTGAGAGGAGCCTGCTGGAGGAAGTGAGAGGAGCCCGTAGGAAGTGAGAGGAGCCCGTAGGAAGTGAGAGGAGCCTGTAGGAAGTGAGAGGAGCCCGTAAGAAGTGGGAGGAGCCCAGATGAAATGGGAGGAGCCCGGATGAAGTCTGAGGAGCCTGGAGGAAGACTGAGGAGCCCGGGGGAAGACTGAGGAGCCTGGAGGAAGACTGAGGAGCCCGGAGGAAGACTGAGGAGCCCGGAGGAAGACTGAGGAGCCCGGAGGAAGACTGAGGAGCCCGGGGGAAGACTGAGGAGCTTGGAGGAAGTCTGAGGAGCCCGAATGAAGTGAGAGGAGCCTGGAGGAAGTCTGAGGAGCCTGGAGGAAGTCTGAGGAGTCCGGAGGAAATCTGAGGAGTCCGGAGGAAATCTGAGGAGTCCGGAGGAAATCTGAGGAGTCCGGAGGAAATCTGAGGAGTCCGGAGGAAGTCGGTGGAGCCCGGAGCAAGTCGGTGGAGCCCGGAGGAAGGCAGGGGAGCCCGCAGAAAGTCAGAAGGGACCAGACCAAGACGGAGGAAGCCAGCGGAGCCCAGAGGGAAACAGAGGAGTGTGTAGGGACAGAGGTCTGGCAGTGGCCTTTTCCCCTCTCCCCATTGAGCACTTGTGCCCCCTCAGCAGAGCTCGGCCTTTATGTATTTGGGGAGATCAGTCATGGGCAGTTCAGGTTTTCACCATTTTTAGGGCTGAATCTGCAGCTTTTTATTGAGTTCACCGGACATTGAGCGGTTCATTCTTGCAGGTTATTTTTTGTTTTATTTTTGCTCTGTATGAGCCAATTCTCGCAGTTTTTCCAGCGCATGTGTTTGGGATGTGTAATACCCGCATCAATGCTGATCAGATCTGGGATTGTGCACTGACCCTTCAGGAAGGAAAGCCGCCAGATTTCATTACCAATCTTTGCCGGCTCCGGTCTTGCCGGCTGCACTTTGGTATATGGGTGATGTCCTCCGCCGGGGATGTCTATGTTAGTAGGGGGCTAGGAGTCCGGAGTACAGAGCAATATGCCTGCTGGCCCCGGCCCTGATCTATGCGCCTGTGACCATAGGACTATCCGTGAAATCCCCGTCCAGCAGAGAATGAGTTAATCAGTACAGTCCCGGATCACTCCCTGGATATTTTCACTGGTGTTTAGTTGCTGGGAAATGAATGCCAGCGAAGCCCCAGACAAAGCATATGCTGTATACACAACTGGTGTCTGCTGGAACCAGCACGGCCCTTTACTGGAAGCAGCGCATTCTCTACTGGTGCATCTGGAACATTCCTGGTCCACCGCTGACCGGCCGCCCCCGAGAGGAGCCTGCCAGACGGATGACACCGGCCCCGTCTCCGGACTGTCTACACTTATATCAGCCTGGCTCTCCAGCTCGTGCTGTACTACTACTCCCAGCATGCCCGCAGGTGTACGTGTGGAGGCCGCAGGTTGCCTCATCCCCTGGAATATACAGCCACAGGATGGAAAGCAGGGGGCGCTCCATTCCTACTAATACACACTGATGGGAGGCAGTCACTACATGTGCCCAGTGATGACGATGTAGAGGTTCTGCAGCAGCTGAGTCCTTAGCTGCACTCTCTGCTACAGAACCACTCCCTCTGCCCTACATATTACGCTGATATATTGCTAGGATTGCAGTACGGCTGATCATGCTCTTCACCATCATCCCTCACTATCCTCCCATACACATGCGCGCTCAATTCAGTGGAGTGTGCATGTGCTCCTCAAGAGAAGGGAATAAACAATTTAAAAACACTTCTGGCTTCACCAGATCTCCCCAAGAGTAACCGGATCTCACAGATTATCAATGTATAAAGGCCCCGTTACACGCTACGATATATCTAACGATAGCGTGTGACTCCTCCGAGCGACTGTGAACGTGCAAAAATACTCACCTTGTCATTCATCATTGACACGTCGCTCATTTTCATAATGTCGTTCCTCCTTCTGCGCGCCGGTTGTTCATTGTTCCCGAGGCAGCACACATCGCTCCGTGTGACACCCCAGGAACGACGAACACCGCTTACCTGCGTCCCGCCGGCAATGCAGAAGGAAGGAGGTGGGTGGGATGTTACGTCCCGCTCATCTCCGCCCCTCCGCTTCTATTGGCCGGCCGCTGTGTGACGCCGAACGTCCCTCCCCCTTCAGGAAGAGGATGTTCGCCGCCCACAGCGAGGTCGTTTGGAAGGTAAGTGCGCGTGACGGGGGTTACCAACTAATTGCCCATGACGTACAAACGACGGGGGCGGGTATGATCGCACGAGAAATTGCAGCGTGTAAAGCAGGCTTAAGGCCGGCGTCACACGGTACGATTTCTCGTGCGATCATACCCGCCCCCGTCGTTTGTACGTCACGGGCAATTAGTTGGTAACCCCCGTCACACGCACTTACCTTCCAAACGACCTCGCTGTGGGCGGCGAACATCCTCTTCCTGAAGGGGGAGGGACGTGCGAAGTCACAGCGACGTCACACAGCGGCCGGCCAATCAAAGCGGAGGGGCGGAGATGAGCGGGACGTAACATCCCGCCCACCCCCTTCCTTCCGCATTGCCGGCGGGACGCAGGTGAGCTGTGTTCATCGTTCCCAGGGTGTCACACGGAGCAATGTGTGCTGCCTCGGGAACAATGAACAACCGGCGCGCAGAAGGAGGAACGACATTATGAAAATGAGCGACGTTTCAACGATGAACGAGAAGGTGAGTATTTCTGCTCATAGCTGTCACTCGCTACAATATCACTAACGACGTGACCCCGCCGACATCTCGTTAGATATATCGTAGCGTGTAAAGCCCGCTTTAGTGGTAGATCTCCCTCACTGCATCGCAGCAATGCTCAGGGGCACGGAGGCTGCCATTGAGCTGAGGAGCCGCCGGCAGCCAGACCCTTTTGTGTTGGCTAGTAGATAATAACTATATCCCTGGTGCCTTGTGGGTAATAACTATATCTCTGGTGTCTTGTGGGTAATAACTATATCCCTAGTGCCTTGTGGGTAATAACGATATCCCTGGTGTCTTGTGGATAAAAACTATATCCGTAGTGTCTTGTGGGTAATAACTATATCCCTGGTGTCTTGTGGGTAATAACTATATCCCTAATGCCTTGTAGGTAATAACTATATCCCTGGTGTCTTGTGGGTAATAACTATATCCCTAGGGCCTTGTGGGTAATAACTATATCCCTAGTGCCTTGTGGGTAATAACTATATCCCTGGTGTCTTCTGGGTAATAACTATATCCCTAGGGCCTTGTGGGTAATAACTATATCCCTAGTGCCTTGTGGGTAATAACTATATCCCTGGTGTCTTCTGGGTAATAACTATATCCCTGGTGCCTTGTGGGTAATAACTATATCCCTGGTGTCTTCTGGGTAATAACTATATCCCTAGTGCCTTGTGGGTAATAACTATATCCCTGGTGTCTTCTGGGTAATAACTATATCCCTAGTGCCTTGTGGGTAATAACTATATCCCTGGTGTCTTCTGGGTAATAACTATATCCCTAGGGCCTTGTGGGTAATAACTATATCCCTAGTGCCTTGCGGGTAATAACTATATCCCTGGTGTCTTGTGGGTAATAACTATATCCCTAGTGCCTTGCGGGTAATAACTATATCCCTGGTGTCTTGTGGGTAATAACTATATCCCTAGTGCCTTGTGAGTAATAACTATATCCCTAGTGCCTTGTGGGTAATAACTATATCCCTGGTGCCTTGTGGGTAATAACTATATCCCTGGTGTCTTGTGGGTAATAATCGAGCATTTCCTGGTGTCTTGTGGGTACAATCTCATTCATTTCTAGCAATCCCCTGGTGTCTAGTGGGTAGTACCTGTGTCCCTGGTGTCTAGTGGGTAGTACCTGTGTCCCTGATGTCTTGTGGGTAGTACCTGTGTCCCTGGTGTCTAGTGGGTAGTACCTGTGTCCCTGGTGTCTAGTGGGTAGTACCCGTGTCCCTGGTGTCTAGTGGGTAGTACCTGTGTCCCTGGTGTCTAGTGGGTAGTACCTGTGTCCCTGGTGTCTAGTGGATAGTACCTGTGTCCCTGGTGTCTAGTGGGTAGTACCCGTGTCCCTGGTGTCTAGTGGGCAGTACCTGTGTCCCTGGTGTCTAGTGGGTAGTACCTGTGTCCCTGGTGTCTAGTGGATAGTACCTGTGTCCCTGGTGTCTAGTGGGTAGTACCAGTGTCCCTGGTGTCTAGTGGCTAGTACCTGTGTCCCTGGTGTCTAGTGGCTAGTACCTGTGTCCCTGGTGTCTAGTGGCTAGTACCTGTGTCCCTGGTGTCTTGTGGGTACTCCTCTAGCATTCTCCTGGTGTCTAGTGGGTAGTACCTGTGTCCCTGGTGTCTAGTGGCTAGTACCTGTGTCCCTGGTGTCTTGTGGGTACTCCTCTAGCATTCTCCTGGTGTCTAGTGGGTAGTACCTGTGTCCCTGGTGTCTAGTGGGTAGTACCTGTGTCCCTGGTGTCTAGTGGGTAGTACCTGTGTCCCTGGTGTCTTGTGGGTACTCCTCTAGCATTCTCCTGGTGTCTAGTGGGTAGTACCCGTGTCCCTGGTGTCTAGTGGGTAGTACCCGTGTCCCTGGTGTCTAGTGGGTAGTACCCGTGTCCCTGGTGTCTAGTGGGTAGTACCCGTGTCCCTGGTGTCTAGTGGGTAGTACCTGTGTCCCTGGTGTCTAGTGGGTAGTACCCGTGTCCCTGGTGGCTAGTGGGTAGTACCAGTGTCCCTGGTGTCTAGTGGGTAGTACCTGTGTCCCTGGTGTCTTGTGGGTACTCCTCTAGCATTCTCCTGGTGTCTAGTGGGTAGTACCCGTGTCCCTGGTGTCTAGTGGGTAGTACCTGTGTCCCTGGTGTCTTGTGGGTAGTACCCGTGTCCCTGGTGTCTAGTGGGTAGTACCCATGTCCCTGGTGTCTAGTGGGTAGTAACCGTGTCCCTGGTGTCTAGTGGGTAGTACCTGTGTCCCTGGTGTCTAGTGGGTAGTACCTGTGTCCCTGGTGTCTAGTGGGTAGTACCTGTGTCCCTGGTGTCTAGTGGGTAGTACCTGTGTCCCTGGTGTCTTGTGGGTAGTACCTGTGTCCCTGGTGTCTAGTGGGTAGTACCCGTGTTTCTGGTGTCTAGTGGGTAGTACCTGTGTCCCTGGTGTCTAGTGGATAGTACCTGTGTCCCTGGTGTCTTGTGGGTACTCCTCTAGCATTCTCCTGGTGTCTAGTGGGTAGTACCCGTGTCCCTAGTGTCTAGTGGGTAGTACCCATGTCCCTGGTGTCTAGTGGGTAGTACCCGTGTCCCTGGTGTCTAGTGGGTAGTACCCGTGTCCCTGGTGTCTAGTGGGTAGTACCCGTGTCCCTGGTGTCTAGTGGGTAGTACCCGTGTCCCTGGTGTCTAGTGGGTAGTATCTGTGTCCCTGGTGTCTTGTGGGTACTCCTCTAGCATTCTCCTGGTGTCTTGTGGGTAGTACCTGTGTCCCTGGTGTCTTGTGGGTAGTACCTGTGTCCCTGGTGTCTAGTGGGTAGTACCCGTGTCCCTGGTGTCTAGTGGGTAGTACCCGTGTCCCTGGTGTCTAGTGGGTAGTACCCGTGTCCCTGGTGTCTAGTGGGTAGTACCCGTGTCCCTGGTGTCTAGTGGGTAGTACCCGTGTCCCTGGTGTCTAGTGGGTAGTACCCGTGTCCCTGGTGTCTAGTGGGTAGTACCCGTGTCCCTGGTGTCTTGTGGGTAGTACCCGTGTCCCTGGTGTCTAGTGGGTAGTACCCGTGTCCCTGGTGTCTTGTGGGTACTCCTCTAGCATTCCCCTGGTGTCTCGGTTTAGTAATGCCGTGGGTCACAGACAATCATGCGTTCTCATTGCCAGTCTTATACACATTGATACCCCAGAAGTCTAGTGGTTTAGTATCATCGTCCCTGGTCTGTAGTGGGATATCGTCCCCCTTGGTGTCTTCTCCTCCTTTCTCACAGGGGGCGCTCTCGCAGCCATTCCCAGTTCTCCTCCCCCAGTATGAGTCCAGCAGAGCTGGGGTTAGTGCAGAGCGCTGGCATTACAAGGTGTTGGCGGATTTTTCCTGGATCTGCGGTAATTCCGTTTTTTGCTGTTGTAGTTTGAATTCTTTCTCATGAGTCAGCAGTAATCTCGCGCCTGTCGGTGATGACTCATGCGTAATAATGAACCAAGCTTATAATAGATGACCGGTTAACCCCTTCATCCACACTCGTCCTGTGCTCATTCCTCCAGAGGCGGCAGACGATGGCGGCTTCTCTACACTGAGGTCTCCGCTCATCAGACTCGGGGATGTGGGGTGGAGTAGTTTAGGGGCCACACAGATTCATTTTCATCACTCGGGATGATTGCAAAATATGTCAGGTCTCCCCTGAAAACAAACTGGGGTTTATCTGCGCCTGAACCCGGCCACTCGCATTGAATTGTCACCTGAGCTTCCACAATTCACTTTGGCCACAGAAAACCTGCAGATTTATGATTGCAGCTCTGGCTGATCTAAACGAGCCGAGTTCCAATGTTTCAAAGTTTCCTCGTTTTCAGCATTTGTAGCTGCTATTACCATTTACTAACGACTGTGTGTTAACGAGCCACTTCATCTTGGGGTCCAGTGTGGCCTTCACCACGGACCTGCACTAGGGTTGGGGCCTTCACCATGGACCTGCACTAGGGTTGGGGCCTTCACCATGGCGTCACACTAGGGTTAGGACCTTCACCACGGCGTCGCACTAGGGTTGGGGCCTTCACCATGGACATGTACTAGGGTTGGGGCCTTCACCATGGACATGCACTAAGGTTGAGGCCTTCACCACGGACCCACACTAGGGTTGGGGCCTTCACCACGGACCCGCACTAGGGTTAGGGCCTTCATCACGGACCTGGACTAGGTTTCACCATGGACTCACACTTGGGCTGGGCCTTCACTATGGACCCGCACTAGGGTTTGGACCTTCACCATGGACCCGGACTAGGTTGGGGCCTTCACCATGGAGTCACACTAAGGTTTCGGCCTTTGCAACAGAGACGCACTAGAGTTGGAGCCTTCACGGAGTCGCAGTAGGGTTGGGGCCTTCACCACGGACCTGCTCTAGGGTTGGGGCCTTCACCATGGACCTGCATTAGGGTTGAGGCCTTCACCATGGACCTGCACTAGGGTTGGGGCCTTCACCACGGCGTCGCACTAGGGTTGGGTCCTTCTCCATGGAAATGCACTAAGGTTGGGGCCTTCTCCATGGACATGCACTACGGTTGGGGCCTTCACCATGGACATGCACTAAGGTTGGGGCCTTCTCCATGGATATGCGCTAAGGTTGGGGCCTTCTCCATGGACATGCACTAAGGTTGGGGCCTTCTCCATGGACATGCACTAAGGTTGGGGCCTTCTCCATGGACATGCACTAAGGTTGGGGCCTTCTCCATGGACATGCACTAAGGTTGGGGCCTTCACCATGGACATGCACTAAGGTTGGGGCCTTCACCATGGACATGCACTAAGGTTGGGGCCTTCACCATGGACATGCACTAAGGTTGGGGCCTTCACCATGGACATGCACTAAGGTTGGGGCCTTCACCACGGACCCGCACTAGGGTTTGGGCTAGGTTGTGGCTTTCACCATGGACTCACACTAGGGTTGGGCCTTCACCACGGACCCGCACTATGGTTTGGGCCTTCACCACGGACCCGGACTAGGTTGGGGCCTTCACTACAGAGTCGCACTAGGGTTGAGGCCTTCACCACGGACCCGCACTAGGGTTGGGGCCTTCACCATGGACCCGCACTAGGGTTGGGGTCTTCACCATGGACCCGTACTAGTGTTGGGGGCTTCACCACGGACCCGCACTAGGGTTGAGGCCTTCACCATGGACCCGCACTAGGGTTGGGGCTTTCCCACTGCGTCGCACTAGAGTTGGGGCCCTCACCACAGACACGCACTAGGGTTGGGGCCTTCACCACAGACCCACTCTAGGGTTGGGGCCTTCACCACAGACACGCACTAGGGTTGGGGCCCTCACCACAGGCACGCACTAGGGTTGGGACCACGCTCTGCTTATGTGAGGTCACTTTCAAGGTTTGTGTGTTTATTTTGCAAACTCCCATCCTCTTACGACTCCAGCAAATGCGGCTTTATCCTCCAACACATGGGGAGTG
Source organism: Anomaloglossus baeobatrachus (assembly GCF_048569485.1). Classification (NCBI taxonomy): domain Eukaryota; kingdom Metazoa; phylum Chordata; class Amphibia; order Anura; family Aromobatidae; genus Anomaloglossus; species Anomaloglossus baeobatrachus. The sequence continues at coordinate 18,624,970 of NC_134355.1, forward strand.
GATGTGACGAGCTCAGCCGAACCCAAAACTAAAGCCCTTAATTGGAGCTTGGTCCCTCCCGAATCACCGTAACCTCAGGATTAACGACTTCACCATTCTACCTCCATGATGTAAGTAGGTGGAGAGTCCGGAAAGACCTGAGAATAAGGGAGATCTACAAAAGATACCCAGGTTATACCGGCTGTACATATATAATTATATACAGGAGATGCCCAGGTTATACCAGCTGTACATATATAATTATATACAGGAGATGCCCAGGTTATACCGGCTGTACATATATAATTATATACAGGAGATGCCCAGGTTATACCGGCTGTACATATATAATTATATACAGGAGATGCCAAGGTTATACCGGCTGTACATATATAATTATATAGAGGAGATGCCCAGGATATACCGGCTGTACATATATAATAATATACAGGAGATGCCCAGGTTATACCAGCTGTACATATATAATTATATACAGGAGATGCCCAGGTTATACCAGCTGTACATATATAATTATATACAGGAGATGCCCAGGTTATACCAGCTATACATATATAATTATATACAGGAGATGCCCAGGTTATACCGGCTGTACATATATAATTATATACAGGAGATGCCCAGGTTATACCGGCTGTACATATATAATTATATACAGGAGATGCCCAGGTTATACCGGCTGTACATATATTATTATATACAGGAGATGCCCAGGTTATACCGGCTGTACATATATAATTATATACAGGAGATGCCCAGGTTATACCGGCTGTACATATATAATTATATAGAGGAGATGCCCAGGATATACCGGCTGTACATATATAATAATAAACAGGAGATGCCCAGGTTATACCAGCTGTACATATATAATTATATACAGGAGATGCCCAGGTTATACCAGCTGTACATATATAATTATATACAGGAGATGCCCAGGTTATACCAGCTATACATATATAATTATATACAGGAGATGCCCAGGTTATACCGGCTGTACATATATAATTATATACAGGAGATGCCCAGGATATACCGGCTGTACATATATAATTATATACAGGAGATGCCCAGGTTATACCGGCTGTACATATATAATTATATACAGGAGATGCCCAGGTTATACCAGCTATACATATATAATTATATACAGGAGATGCCCAGGTTATACCAGCTGTACATATATAATTATATACAGGAGATGCCCAGGTTATACCAGCTGTACATATATAATTATATACAGGAGATGCCCAGGTTATACCAGCTATACATATATAATTATATACAGGAGATGCCCAGGTTATACCGGCTGTACATATATAATTATATACAGGAGATGCCCAGGTTATATCAGCTATACATATATAATTATATACAGGAGATGCCCAGGTTATACCAGTTATACATATATAATTATATACAGGAGATACCCAGGTTATACAGGCTGTACATATATAATTATATACAGGAGGTGCCCAGGTTATACCAGCTGTACATATATAATTATATACAGGAGATGCCCAGGTTATACCGGCTGTACATATATTATTATATACAGGAGATGCCCAGGTTATACCGGCTGTACATATATAATTATATACAGGAGATGCCCAGGTTATACCGGCTGTACATATATAATTATATAGAGGAGATGCCCAGGATATACCGGCTGTACATATATAATAATATACATGAGATGCCCAGGTTATACCAGCTGTACATATATAATTATATACAGGAGATGCCCAGGTTATACCAGCTATACATATATAATTATATACAGGAGATGCCCAGGTTATACCGGCTGTACATATATAATTATATACAGGAGATGCCCAGGTTATACCGGCTGTACATATATAATTATATAGAGGAGATGCCCAGGATATACCGGCTGTACATATATAATAATATACAGGAGATGCCCAGGTTATACCGGCTGTACATATATAATTATATACAGGAGATGCCCAGGTTATACCAGCTATACATATATAATTATATACAGGAGATGCCCAGGTTATACCAGCTATACATATATAATTATATACAGGAGATGCCCAGGTTATACCGGCTGTACATATATAATTATATACAGGAGATGCCCAGGTTATATCAGCTATACATATATAATTATATACAGGAGATGCCCAGGTTATACCGGCTGTACATATATAATTATATACAGGAGATGCCCAGGTTATATCAGCTGTACATATATAATTATTTACAGGAGATGCCCAGGTTATACCACCTGTACATATATAATTATATACAGGAGATACCCAGGTTATATCAGCTGTACATGTATCATTACATTTTCTAGTAGGTGTTTTATCTTGCTCCAGAGCTGGATTCACATCTACAATACTTAGTACTGCTGCTGTATAATGTCCTCCATGCTGCTGCTGTATAATGTCTTCCATGCTGCTGCTGTATAATGTCCTCCGTGCTGCTGCTGTATAATGCCCTCCATGCTGCTGCTGTATAATGCCCTCCATGCTGCTGCTGTATAATGCCCTCCATGCTGCTGCTGTATAATGTCCTCCATGCTGCTGCTGTATAGTGTCCTCCATGCTGCTGCTGTATAATGTCCTCCATGCTGCTGCTGTATAATGTCCTCCATGCTGCTGCTGTATAATGCCCTCCATGCTGCTGCTGTATAATGTCCCCCATGCTGCTGCTGTATAATGTCCCCCATGCTGCTGCTGTATAATGTCCCCCATGCTGCTGCTGTATAATGTCCTCCATGCTGCTGTATAATGTCCTCCCTGCTGCTGTATAATGTCCCCCATGCCGCTGCTGTATAATGTCCCCCATGCTGCTGCTGTATAATGTCCCCCATGCTGCTGCTGTATAATCTCCTCCATGCTGCTGATGTATAATGTCCTCCATGCTGCTGCTGTATAATGCCGTCCATGCTGCTGCTGTATAATGTCCCCCATGCTGCTGCTGTATAATGTCCCCCATGCTGCTGCTGTATAATGTCCTCCATGCTGCTGTATAATGTCCTCCCTGCTGCTGTATAATGTCCTCCGTGCTGCTGCTGTATAATGTCCCCCATGCTGCTGCTGTATAATGTCCCCCATGCTGCTGCTGTATAATGTCCTCCATGCTGCTGCTGTATAATGTCCTCCATGCTGCTGCTGTATAATGTCCTCCATGCTGCTGTATAATGTCCTCCATTCTGCTGCTGTATAATGTCCCCCATGCCGCTGCTGTATAATGTCCCCCGTGCTGCTGCTGTATAATGTCCCCCGTGCTGCTGCTTCTGATCATGACCTACATAGAGGCAGGAGAGCAGGAATCCCTCATGTCTGTGTGTGCTGTGTATGGGAGACATCATAGCAGGGAGTCTGCATCCACCAGCTCAGAGACAACTGAGAGTTATAAGGGAAAACTGGTGGAAAATGCAGCTTACAATTCATATAATGGCCAGACATAGTGTTATTCCTCATGGACACACTGAGCGGATTATTCTGAGCAGTCACGTGAAATGATAGGTGGGCTTTAATCAGTTTGCCCACCTTGTACCATTGGAGCATGGCAGATGATGTGATCAGTGTGAGACCCCTCCGCCCCCCAGTATCTGTAGTGTGATTTGGGCTGCCATCGTATATGGGGGCACTGGTGGGGTCTCCGTCATGGCTTTGCCTCATTGTAATCGGAGCCCGTCTCCCTTCTCCGCAGTTATTGACACAGTTGGGTGGACTCCAGTGTATCCAGGGTGGGGCCCGCTCATTGCCAGGCTGGCACGCTCACCCCGGCCCCAGGTGCCCGGCATTCCTCACTAATGCCCTCCGTCACCGCTGACTTCTCCCCTCTGACGTGCGCAGCTCTTGTGCTGTTTTTAGATCCCGCAGCCTCGTATTGTTTGCTTTACAGTTGTAGCAAATCAAGAACCGTGTCTGTTATCTGCGTCCCGAGCAAACACGCCGGGAGTCATGTCAGGTCAGGCCTGCGCCGAGCAATGCTCCCCGAGAGAGCAGGAATCTGCCTCACATTTCACATCCATGTCTGCTACTGTCTGCGGCGTTATATAGGGTCAGGCGGGGGCTCTGTTCATGTCTGGCGTCGTGGCCCCCCTGGATCGGGCGTCGTGGCCCCGCTGGATCCGGCGTCGTGGCCCCGCTGGATCCGGCGTCGTGGCCCCCCTGGATCCGGCGTCGTGTGGCCCCGCTGGATTCGGCGTCGTGTGGCCCCGCTGGATCCGGCGTCGTGGCCCCGCTGGATCCGGCGTCGTGGCCCCACCGGACCCGTCACCGAACCAACCCTATAATGAGTCCCAACAAGGGGTTAATAGGGTTTAGTCTTTGAAGAATGGAGAGCTCTGTAACTTTCTTGTATACTTTGGCCTCGAGTCATCATCTGCTTTTTTTTTGTGACTTTTCTTTTTTGTCCTTCGTGATTCGTTGCTGTTTTTCACAGAAATTCTTCAATTCATGGATTTTGTGCACTTTTTTTGTCTTCTTTTCCAATCCTCTGGAGGGAATCTGTGAGCAGCCTTTTGCTATGTAATCTGAAGACAGCATGCTGCAAGGGTTAACACACAGATTTAAGCATGCGTCTCTTATCACACTGTGTGCTGTGGCTTACCTGCTAATTTTGTTTTAGCTCCAGGAGATTACCATTGCTGGGCAAAGTGAGCTAGTCCGGCATTCCCCTCTGCGTGATTAACAGCTCACAGTCTATAGACATTGTATGCAAAGAGCCTTTTGGGGGGGGCGGGGGCAGCTTTCTCAGTTCTGCTGCATTGCTAAATCCAAACACTGCTTTTATGAGAGCGGCTGCAGCCAGTAATCTAAGTGATACATCGTTGGATTCAGGATCTCTTTGCCGACATCATGCTGCTCTCAGATGAGGCAGCAAAAACCTGCTGACAGATTCTGTTTAAAATGTCGCACAATAAAATGAGACCCGGCACAGACATTAACACGTCGAAAAATGTCTCAAAATATGAATTTGGCTAAAACATCTGGATACGGAAAACAGCAGCCATAATGGAGAACAAAGGGGGAAAAAACAGAGCAAACCAATGAGTAAGGCACAGACCTAAGTCACTATTGCAACCATTTGTAAAGAGAATCTGTCAGCAGGTGTTGCTACCTCATCAAAGAGCAGCAAAGAGATTCTGAATCCAATGATGTATCACTTAGATTACTGGGTGCAGCCTTTCTGATACAACGTGCATTTTTAAATGTAGTGATGTAGCTGAGCGGAGAGAGCTGTCCCGCCCACACCAGTCTGTTTCAATACAGATTGTACATTGACAGTAGGCTGTCAATAGGAGGAGGGGGTGTGCCGTACTGCCGTGAGTATGCCGTACTGCCGTGAGCGTGTCGTACTGCTGTGAGCGTACCGGACTTTCTCATCTGAGAGCAGCAAAGAGCTTCTGAATCCAACGATGTATCACTTAGATTACTGGGTGCAGCCGTTCTGATACAACGTGCATTTTTAGATTTAGTGATGTAGCAGAGCTGAGAGAGCTGTCCCATCCACTCCAGGCTGTTTCAATATAGATTGTACATTGACAGTGAGCTGTCAATCGATGGAGGGGGCGTGCCGGACTGCCATGAGCGTGCCGGACTGCCGTGAGCGTGCCGGACTGCCGTGAGCGTGCCGTACTGCCGTGAGCGTGCCCGACTGCCGTGAGCGTGCCCGACTGCCGTGAGCGTGCCAGGCTGTTGTGAGCGTGCCGTGCTGCTGTGAGCGTGCCATGAGCGTGCCGTGCTGCCGTGAGCGTGACGGATTGTCGTGTGCGTGACGGATTGTCGTGTGCGTGACGGATTGTCGTGTGCGTGACGGATTGTCGTGTGCGTGACGGGCTGCCGTGTGCGTGCCGGGCTGCCAAGTGCGTGCCGGGCTGCCGTGTGCGTGCCGGGCTGCCGTGTGCGTGCCGGACTGCCGTGAGCGTGCCCGACTGCCGTGAGCGTGCCCGACTGCCGTGAGCGTGCCAGGCTGTTGTGAGCGTGCCGTGCTGCTGTGAGCGTGCCATGAGCGTGCCGTGCTGCCGTGAGCGTGACGGATTGTCGTGTGCGTGACGGATTGTCGTGTGCGTGACGGATTGTCGTGTGCGTGACGGATTGTCGTGTGCGTGACGGATTGTCGTGTGCGTGACGGATTGTCGTGTGCGTGACGGATTGTCGTGTGCGTGACGGGCTGCCGTGTGCGTGCCGGGCTGCCGTGTGCGTGCCGGGCTGCCGTGTGCGTGCCGGGCTGCCGTGTGCGTGCCGGGCTGCCGTGTGCGTGCCGGACTGCCGTGAGCGTGCCGGGCTGCCGTGTGCGTGCCGGGCTGCCGTGTGCGTGCCGGGCTGCCGTGAGCGTGCCGGGCTGCCGTGAGCGTGCCGGGCTGCCGTGAGCGTGCCGTGCTGCCGTGAGCGTGCCGTGCTGCCGTGAGCGTGCCGGACTGTCGTGAGCCTGTTGGACTGTCATGAGCGTGCCGGGCTGTTGTGAGCATTCCGGACTGCCTTGTGGATGTTGGACTGTCGTGTGCATGCCGGGCTGCCATGAGCATGCCGAACTGTTGTTTGCGTGCCAGACTGTCTTGAGCGTGCCGTGCTGCTGTGAGCATGTCGGACTGTCGTTAGCGTGCCGGACTGTTGTGTGCGTGCCGGGCTGCCATGAGCGTGCCGGATTGTCGTGTGCGTGCCGGATTGTCGTGTGCGTGCCGGGCTGTCGTGTGCGTGCCGGACTGCCGTGAGCGTGCCGGACTGCCGTGAGTGTGCCGGACTGTCGTGTGCGTGCCACACCGTCTTGTGCATGCCGGACCGTCGTGTGCGTGCCGGATTGTCGTGTGCATGCCGGACCGTCGTGTGCGTGCCGGATTGTCGTGTGCATGCCGGACCGTCGTGTGCGTGCCGGATTGTCGTGTGCATGCCGGACCGTCGTGAGCGTTACATTGTAGTCTGAGCAATGATAAGAGTTCTGCTGCTTAAACAACAGATCAGACCATGACAACACAGGCATCCATGAATTCTATGTGTTAACCCTTGCAGCACGCTAACTTCACCTTTCATAGCAAAAACCTGCAGAAAAAAGTTGCAAAAGCCAAGAGGAATTGTGGCCTTTGTTTGCATGCTGTACACCATCTCTGCTTACTGTGTATGAATGGAGACAGTCTCACATCCATCCTGTCCTGATCAGATGAAGAGATTTCTGGCCATAGACCTCCCTCATATAGCCATAGAGTGGTGTTGCCCTTTAAATCTGCTTTTTCCATGCGAGCACTTAGCGCACATTACTAATAATTACTGACGTTCGATAATTCCAACATTTAGAACTGCGACATCTGATTAAAGATTTGTTATTTCAGGTTTTTTTCTTTTTTTTTCCACGTTCTCCTGCCAGCGTACAGCGAGCGCCTCACTAGCCGGGGCCGCGAGCGCGTAATGAAGGCATTCTCGTTGTGCGCTTCGGGCTGTGGGCGTATTTTTATGTTCCTGATTAAGTCGATCATCTCCAGTAGTGGGAGAAAAATAGCTGCAGATTACAGAACATACGGTCCAGTCCTGACACACGCCGAGCCGACAGCGCTGCAGAGCGTTTCACCTTAAAGCGACACTGGCCTGCGGATACACAGGCGGGAGGCAGCGTGCGGGGGCGACAGGACGCGCCATAAAAGTGACCCGCAAAACCGCCAAGGACGGCTCAAGGGCTGACATTTATTGGCCATTATTGTTGTGCTAAAATGTTTAATAAGCTGGGAAATAAGTGCCCCCATCATCCCGTGTCCTCCTGTAATGGAGCTCGTCCTTCCTGCATCCTACCGCGAGTCCGCGCTGCGATATAATAATGATAATCAGCCCATACCGTGACATATAATTAGCCATGAAGGATATCATTACCTGTAAGTGGATGACGTCAGCACATAGCAGCCTCCATACCTGTGTAACCTGTGCGGAGGGCGCCCATCACAGGAGGCAGAGCGCGCGCAGGTGACCTTAAAGGACATTTCCACATTTACACAACATTTTACTGCTTATATCGAAATATAATGCACGAGTTACTGAGAAATCAGCCATAGAGAGGGAAAGAGATACACAAGCTTATTGCATCCTATTAGAGCAGGATTCACAGCTACACTGCTCAGGATAACCTTATAATGTCCTCCATGCTGCTGTTTACTAGTAAATGTTTCCCTCTCCATTGCTGGATTCATAGCTACACTGCTGAGGATACCCTTATAATGTCCTCCATGCTGCTGTTTACTAGTAAATGTTTCTCCATTGCTGGATTCACAGCTACACTGCTCAGGATAACCTCATTATGTCCTCCATGCTGCTGTATATTAGTAAATGTCTCTCCATTGCTGGATTCACAGCTACACTGCTGAAGATATCCTTATAATGTCCTCCATGCTGCTGTTTACTAGTAAATGTTTCTCCATTGCTGGATTCACAGCTACACTGCTGAGGATACCCTTATAATGTCCTCCATGCTGCTGTTTACTAGTAAATGTTTCTCCATTGCTGGATCCACAGCTACACTGCTGAGGATATCCTTATAATGTCCTCCATGCTGCTGTTTACTAGTAAATGTTCCTCCATTGCTGGATCCACAGCTACACTGCTGAGGATACCCTTATAATGTCCTCCATGCTGCTGTTTACTAGTAAATGTTTCTCCATTGCTGGATTCACAGCTACACTGCTGAGGATACCCTTATAATGTCCTCCATGCTGCTGTTTACTAGTAAATGTTTCTCCATTGCTGGATCCACAGCTACACTGCTGAGGATATCCTTATAATGTCCTCCATGCTGCTGTTTACTAGTAAATGTTCCTCCATTGCTGGATCCACAGCTACACTGCTGAGGATACCCTTATAATGTCCTCCATGCTGCTGTTTACTAGTAAATGTTCCTCCATTGCTGGATCCACAGCTACACTGCTGAGGATACCCTTATAATGTCCTCCATGCTGCTGTATACTAGTAAGTGCTTCCCTCTCCATTGCTGGATCCACAGCTACACTGCTGAGGATACCCGTATAATGTCCTCCATGCTGCTGTTTACTAGTAAATGTTTCTCCATTGCTGGATCCACAGCTACACTGCTGAGGATATCCTTATAATGTCCTCCATGCTGCTGTTTACTAGTAAATGTTTCTCCATTGCTGGATCCACAGCTACACTGCTGAGGATACCCTTATAATGTCCTCCATGCTGCTGTTTACTAGTAAATGTTCCTCCATTGCTGGATCCACAGCTACACTGCTGAGGATACCCTTATAATGTCCTCCATGCTGCTGTATACTAGTAAGTGCTTCCCTCTCCATTGCTGGATCCACAGCTACACTGCTGAGGATACCCGTATAATGTCCTCCATGCTGTTGTATACTAGTAAATGTTTCTCCGTTGCTAGATTCACAGCTACACTTCTGAGGATAACCTCATAATGTCCTCCATGCTGCTGTATACTAGTAAATGTTTCTCCATTGCTGGAGTCACAGTTACACTGCTGAGGATACCCTTATAATGTCCTCCATGCTGCTGTATACTAGTAAATGTTTCTCTGTTGCTGGATTCACAGCTACACTGCTCACTATTCTGCACAATGTCCTCCTTGCAGCAGCTCTTTAGCTTTCGTTTTATTTTCCCTCGGTGCTGAATTCCTAGCTACACTGATTTGAACCGCTTTATAATATCCTTGTAGCACCAGTGTCGTTGCAGAGACACCGACATACTCTCCACCTCGGCTGGGTGTCATCCTCCCCCGCACTTCCCCGATCATTCATGTGTGCTGCTGCCTCCTTCCCCTCTCGGGGGCTGTACATGCCGCACAGGGTTCCCGTGAGCGCTCCTAAGATGCATGCACACCGGCCCTCCTCATAAAGGGCCAGTGTGCCATTTCCCAGAAATGCCTCTCAGCTTATGGATGAGAGGCACTGTGTTTGTAAGGCACCCTCCCTTTAGGGGAGGTGCCTGTGCAACATCTTTACTTAGTCAGTCTACTACGTAGCTGGTTGTCAGGTCCTGAGCTTCTACCTTAGCCCTGTGTCCGTTTCCAGTACCTGCCTGCCTGTCTGCCCCGGTCATCCTACCGGTACCTGCCTGCATCTGTGTCTGTACCCCAGTGTTACTCCACAACATCTGATAAGTAACAGGTGGAGCGCTGCTCATCCTGGGCCTCATGATGCATAATAAGAAGGCTTGAACTATGGTCAGGACTGACTCAGGCAGAGGTGACATATTCTGACACCTCTTCACTGGTGGTGTTGTCACCCAGCGTCTGTGTACATCTGTATCTTATAAGCGCAGAGGCCAGAGCAGTGCCCTGCGCAGACCCCGAGCCCCCCCATGTAACATCCCGGTCTCCATCCTTTCTCCATGATGTGATATGGAACCTGCAATTTGACAAGTATCCTGACCTCATCCATATGTTGCTCCGCGCCCTTGCATATTTGCCGGCTGAGTCAGCGCCCGTCCACACCCCGCACTATAAACGTATGGGTTAATGCAGATAAGCGGACGCCCGCCTTATAATGAGCGCGTAGGAACAGTCTCGCATTGTGCCTCCAAATATTATCCCGGACGGGTTCAGCCCACGAATTCCACCTGCACCGGCCCTAATAAAATAGATCAGTACAAGGCGGTGTTCATTGCGGCATTTGCTGGTAATAGAGGGGGCGCCTGATTTATCTCCCTCCATTTCTGGATTCACAGACACACTGCTCAGTACTGCATCCACCCATCATATACTGTATTAGAGGATGGGGGACATGTATAATGTGACAATATGAGACACAGAGCTGGTGATGGGGCCCCTGATTTATCTCGCTCCAGTTCTGGATTCACAGATACACTGCTCAGTACTGCCTCCACCCATCATATACTGTATTAGAGGATGGGAAGACATGTATAATGTGACAGCATGAGAGAGAGCTGGTGAGGGGGCCCCTGATTTATCTCACTCCAGTTCTGGATTCACAGATACACTGCTCAGTACTGCCTCCACCCATCATATACTGTGTATTAGAGGATGGAGGACATGTATAATGTGACAGTATGAGACACGGAGCTGCTGAGGGGAGCCTGATTTATCTCACTCCAGTTTTGGATTCACAGACACACTGCTCAGTACTGCTTCCACCCATCAGCTACTGTATTAGAGGATGGGAGGACATGTACAGTGCCTACAAGTAGTATTCAACCCCCTGCAGATTTAGCAGGTTTGATAAGATGCAAATAAGTTAGAGCCTGCAAACTTCAAACAAGAGCAGGATTTATTAACAGATGCATAAATCTTACAAACCAACAAGTTACCATATTTTTCGCTTTATAAGACGCACCTGATTATAAGACGCACCTAGGTTTTAGAGGAGGAAAATTAAAAAAAAAAGAATTGAGCCAAATAGTGTGCTAAAACATTTTAATAAAATTAAAAAAAACATTATTTTAACAATTTAGACTCAACAGGAGGGTCTGTTATGGGGGGATCTGTGGATGATGCACTGCTGTGGGGGACCTGTGGATAACGCACTGCTATGGGGGACCTGTGGATGACACTGCTATGGGGGACCTGTGGATGACACTGCTATGGGGAATCTGTGGATGGCGCACTGTTATGGGGGACCTGAGGATGATGCACTATTATTGGGGACCTGTGGATGACACTGCTGTGGGGGATCTGTGGATAACGCACTGCTATGGGGGACCTGTGGATGACACACTGCTATGGGGGACCTGTGGATGACACACTGCTATGGGGGACCTGTGGATGACACACTGCTATGGGGGACCTGTGGATGACGCACTATTATGGGGGACCTGTGGATGACGCACTATTATGGGGACCTGTGGATGACGCACTATTATGGGGGACCTGTGGATGACGCACTATTATGGGGGACCTGTGGATGACGCACTATTATGGGGACCTGTGGATGACGCACTATTATGGGGGACATGTGGATGACGCACTATTATGGGGGACCTGTGGATGACGCACTATTATGGGGGACCTGTGGATGTTGCACTGTTATGTGGGATCCGTGGATGACACGGCTATGAGGGACCTGCATGATGCACTTTTATGGGGATCTGGGACTACCACCCCCCTCATCCTTAGGAATACACCCATGTACTGTATACCATACATGGCTGTATTCTGAAAGATGAGGGGGGTGGTAGTCACATTTACACTTTGGCCACTACATTAGTCCCTCCCTGGAGTGTTTACACTAAAGGACTACAGCCCCCATCATCCTTCTGAATACACCGATTGATACAGTATATTCTGAAGGCTGATGATGGGGGTTGTGTTCCCCTTCAGTGTTTTTTGCTCACCTATTAGGACCCTTCGTTCAACTGATAACATTTGTCAGGCTCAGATCACTGATTGGTGGAGGCAGCTCTACAGAAGTTGTCTCCACCAATCAGCATCCAGCCCTAGCGAGGAGAGGGAGAATCGTTCTTCTCTCTCTTCTCTTTCTTATGATAGTCTCCGGCTGCTGCGGAGATCTAAAATGGAGCCCGCGCATGCGCAGTTCGCGATCTTTGAGAGCCGCGATCTCTATCTGCGCCTGCGTAGCCTCCGACGCGATGGACTTCAGGAAAATGGCTACGGAAGGCAGCGCATGCGCAGATGGAGATCTCGCTTCTCCGAGATCTCCATCTGCGCCTGCGTCACCTCCGCAGCCATTTTCCGGAAGTCGCGTTGGAGGCAGCGCAGGCGCAGATAAAGATTTCAGCTATGGTGACCGCCACCGCAGCCGATTGCCGGGGGATCCATGGCGGCCGCCACCGCAGCCGATTGCCGGGCGATCCATGGCTGCCGCCACCGCAGCCAATTGCTGGGGGATCAATGGCGGCCGCCACCGCAGCCGATTGCCGGGGGATCCATGGCGGCTGCCACCGCAGCCGATTGCTGGGGGATCCATGGCTGCCGCCACCGCAACCGATTGCCGCGGGATCCATGGCGGCCGCCTCCGCAGCCGATTGCCGGGGATCCATGGCGGCCGCACCAGCCTCCTGTGACTCACTCCACCGCCGCATTACTGCCCGGTAAGTTACAGTCACTTTGTAAGACGCACCCCTATTTTCCCCACAATTTTGGGGGAAAAAAAGTGCGTCTTATAAAGCGAAAAATACGGTATGTTGCTCAGTTAAATTTTAATAAATTTTTAACATAAAAGTGTGGGTCAATTATTATTCAACCCCTAGGTTTAATATTTTGTGGAATATAGTGCAATTACAGCTAATAATCGTCTTTTATAAGACCTGATCAGGCCGGCACAGGTCTCTGGAGTTATCTTGGCCCACTCCTCCATGCAGATCTTCTCCAAGTTATCTAGGTTCTTTGGGTGTCTCATGTGGACTTTAATCTTGAGCTCCTTCCACAAGTTTTCAATTGGGTTAAGGTCAGGAGACTGACTAGGCCACTGCAACACCTTGATTTTTTCCCTCTTGAACCAGGCCTTGGTTTTCTTGGCTGTGTGCTTTGGGTCGTTGTCTTGTTGGAAGATGAAATGACGACCCATCTTAAGATCCTTGATGGAGGAGCGGAGGTTCTTGGCCAAAATCTCCAGGTAGGCCGTGCTATCCATCTTCCCATGGATGCGGACCAGATGGCCAGGCCCCTTGGCTGAGAAACAGCCCCACAGCATGATGCTGCCACCACCATGCTTGACTGTAGGGATGGTATTCTTGGGGTCGTATGCAGTGCCATCCAGTCTCGAAACGTCACGTGTGTGGTTGGCACCAAAGATCTCGATCTTGGTCTCATCAGACCAGAGAACCTTGAACCAGTCTGTCTCAGAGTCCTCCAAGTGATCATGAGCAAACTGTAGACGAGCCTTGACATGACGCTTTGAAAGTAAAGGTACCTTACGGGTTCGTCTGGAACGGAGACCATTGCGGTGGAGTACGTTACTTATGGTATTGACTGAAACCAATGTCCCCACTGCCATGAGATCTTCCCGGAGCTCCTTCCTTGTTGTCCTTGGGTTAGCCTTGACTCTTCGGACAAGCCTGGCCTCGGGATGGGTGGAAACTTTCAAAGGCTGTCCAGGCCGTGGAAGGCTAACAGTAGTTCCATAAGCCTTCCACTTCCGGATGATGCTCCCAACAGTGGAGACAGGTAGGCCCAAGTCCTTGGAAAGGGTTTTGTACCCCTTGCCAACCTTGTGACCCTCCACGACCTTGTCTCTGATGGCCTTGGAATGCTCCTTTGTCTTTCCCATGTTGACCAAGTATGAGTGCTGTTCACAAGTTTGGGGAGGGTCTTAATTAGTCAGAAAAGGCTGGAAAAAGAGATAATTAATCCAAACATGTGAAGCTCATTGTTCTTTGTGCCTGAAATACTTCTTAATACTTTAGGGGAACCAAACAGAATTCTGGTGGTTTGAGGGGTTGAATAATAAATGACCCTCTCAATAAACTTTTCACAATTTAAAAAAAAAAATAAAAAAAAGAAATAACATTCTTTTTTGCTGCATTTCACACTTCCAGGCTGATCTACAGTCCAAATGTCACAATGCCAAGTTACTTCCGAATGTGTAAACCTGCTAAATCTGCAGGGGGTTGAATACTACTTGTAGGCACTGTATAATGTGACACCATGAGACACAGAGCTGGTGAGGCGGCCCCTGATATATCTCCCCAGTTCTGGATTCACAGATGCACTGCTCAGTACGGCTTCCATTCATCATATACTGTATTAGAGGATGGGAAGATGTTATGATTCAGGGACCGAGGAGGATCAAAAAATGTGGAATCCCAAAAAGTTAACAGAGTGGCTGGATACAAAATAGGAATCATGCATTAGTATCAAAGCAGAAAAAGCAACAAGAAAGTGGAAAACAAACAGCAGAGGTACAAAGACCACTTATCTGAGAGGAGTTCTGGTTGTGAGCAGAGCTGGTTACAGAATGTCCTTAACACACAGGAGACACTGGCAAGTAACAAGAGAAAGCTACTCAGTTATATAGTCCCAATCTGACGCTGATTGCCAGTCCTCTACAGGTGTGTGGCTTTCACTCCACACATCAACTGCACCGCCAGCACTGACCACAAGAGGGAGCCCCAAACTGGAAAACGTATTCACAACAGGAAGACATGTATAATGTGACAGTATGAGAGAGAGCTGGTGATGGGGCCCCTGATTTATCTCACTCCAGTTCTGGATTCACAGACACACTGCTCAGTACTGTGTCCATCCATCATATACTGTATTAGAGGATGGAGGACATGTATAATGTGACAACATGAGACAGAGCTGGTGAGGAGCCCCTGATTTATCTCGCTCCAGTTCTGGATTCACAGATACACTGCTCAGTACGGCTTCAACCCATCATATACTGTATTAGAGGATGGAGGACATGTATAATGTGACAGTATGAGACAGAGCTGGTGTAACGTGACATCACCCGGTGCAGGTCACACCGATGAGTCAGCCATGTTTGTATACACTGACTAATCCACACACCGTGCCGCCTCCTCCGCCGCTCACACGGACCCTGATCCCGTGTAAACACGCCGTGCATCCTCGCCTCACTCCTTAAAGGGACAGTACATCTGTATTTAGCCTTCGTTTCTTTGTCGCTCCATTGGGAGACCCAGACAATCGGGTGCTGGGTCTCCCAATAGGAGCTAGAAGAAAAGGAATTTACGGTAAGTAAACAAAATTCCCTTCTTTCTGCTGTAATCCTGCTCCAACAGCTGGAGGTTTGCTACAGTGTAGCATTGAGCTGCCATCCTATAGACCTCGGCAGGTTTGTGCTGCTCCTGTGATTGCTGTCAGATTTGTGCATAAGTCGATCAGGACAAGTTTTAGCAAAGAATGTTTCTGTTCATTAACAGCAAGCAGAGATCTTGAAAGCATCGTGATTTTTTTTTTAAATAAAAGTACAATAGAAAGGTACTGGACCACCATAGTTAAGTTGTTCTGTTGCACTATACAGTGATATAACATACCGCAGGAGACCCCCTGCTTGTTCAGCGGCTGCATGCTTGCTGATGGTTTCCGGTGGGTGTTAAGCTTTCAGCTCTGCAGTAACTGTGGATCATGCAGTAATGTGAATGCCCTGTATGCCTGATGTATGATGACAGATATATCCTGTAATGTAACCGGGGGACATGTGTTGTCTTTGCAGCGCTCTCGGGGGATCCTCCGCTCTTCACATCCCGGCATTCCCAAGCGGTGGCTGCCTGATTGATTACGTGCCTCAGATCTGCCAGCTACTGACCAATAAGGTAAGTCCAAATCACGTGTAATAACATTTATTTATTGGAAGGCAAAGCTGTTCTCCACCTCTTTTTAATGGGAATCTTTCTCCATTTTTATCCTTCCCATCTAAAAGCAGCATGATGTAGAGGCAGAGCTCCTGATTCCAGTGATATGTCACTTACTGGGCTGCTTGCTGCAGTTTTGATTAAATCACAATTTTTTCTACTGCAGGTCGCACGGAATGTTGAGCTTTGTATAACCCCGTCCACACACACTGATTCTAATTGGCAGCTTTCTGTGTACCCTGTGCATAGGCAGAAAGTTGACAATCAGTGGTAGGCAGCGGGGTTATACAAAGCTCAAGTATACAAGTCCTCTAGTAATAATCTGCTGATTTTAACTATGCTTTTCTCAAAACTACAGCTAGCAGCCCAGTAAGTCACTGGAATCAGGGTTTTTGTCCCTAAATCATGCTGCTCAGATTGTGTGGCAAAAACCTGGTGATTCTCTTAAAAGAGGAATTTTCCCTATTGAAGCAGGTTAAACTGTCCACATCATGAAAGTGCGGCTGCAGAGTTGAATGAAATACAGGGTTTTTAATTTCTCCTCTCCATTGCGAGATATTAGCTCTGAAAGGTTAGTTATAATTTATGCTAAGTCCAATGAGGCATTATCAGAGGTTTTCGGGGGCGTGTACTTCTCCTGCATGAGATTGACCAATCATAACCAGGCATCAATATACAGGGGAACAAGAACACACCCCCACAGTAGAGGCTTTCTCCTGTTTGAGACATGTAATGACTACAAAGTGTTAGTAGTGCTCAGTATCGATTAGTAACACCTTCAGCTTTTGTCTCAGGGCACTCAGTGTGGGGGAAGGGGCAGTACAGCAGAGCTGAGCTTTGTTTCATTACACACACAGTTCCTCCAGAGCTGCACTCACTATTCTGCTGGTACAGTCACTGTGTACATACATTACATTACTGATCCTGAGTTACATCCTGTATTATACCCCAAAGCTGCACTCACTATTCTGCTGGTGCAGTCACTGTGTACATATATTACATTACTCATCCTGAGTTACCTCCTGTATTATACTCCAGAGCTGCACTCACTATTCTGCTGGTGCAGTCACTGTGTACATACATTTCATTACTGATCCTGAGTAACCTCCTGAATTATACTCCAGAGCTGCACTCACTATTGTGCTGGTGCAGTCACTGTGTACATACATTTCATTACTGATCCTGAGTAACCTCCTGAATTATACTCCAGAGCTGCACTCGCTATTCTGCTGGTGGAGTTTCTTAGTCTGAGATCAGACTGCGCTGGGATTTGTTTGTAGTCTGTTACCATGGAGACATATAGTTTTGTGTGGGGAATTCTGGGGACGGCACAGTTTTTGTTGTGTTGTGATGATTTTTTGTATTGTGGCCGCGGCCTGTATCTTCTTAGCAGTGGCTACTCCTGCCCTTCTTCTCGCAGACACTTGCCCTTGGCCGCTCTCCACCGTCCTCAGATGACAGGATTACAGCCCCTCTCCACCGTCCTCAGATGACAGGATTACGGCCGCTCTCCATCGTCCCGCAGATGACAGGATTACGGCCGCTCTCCACCGTCCGCAGATGACAGGATTACAGCCGCCCTCCACCGTCCGCAGATGATAGGATTACAGCCGCCCTCCACCGTCCGCAGATGACAGGATTACGGCCGCTCTCCACCGTCCGCAGATGACAGGATTACAGCCGCTCTCCACCGTCCGCAGATGACAGGGGTACGGCCGCTCTCCACCATCCCGCAGATGACAGGATTACGGTAGCACTCCACCGTCCGCAGATGACAGGATTACGGCCGCTCTTCACCGTCCGCAGATGACAGGATTATGGCCGCTCTCCACTGTCCACAGATGACAGGATTACGGCCGCTCTCCATCGTCCGCAGATGACAGGATTCCAGCCGCTCTCCACCGTCCGCAGATGGCAGGATTACAGCCGCTCTCCACCGTCCGCAGATGACAGGATTACGGCCGCTCTCCACCGTCCGCAGATGACAGGATTACAGCCGCTCTCCACCGTCCGCAGATGACAGGATTACGGCCGCTCTCCACCGTCCACAGATGACAGGGTTACGGCCGCTCTCCACCGTCCGCAGATGACAGGGTTACGGCCGCTCTCCACCGTCCGCAGATGACAGGGTTACGGTAGCACTCCACCGTCCGCAGATGACAGGATTACGGCCGCTCTTCACCGTCCGCAGATGACAGGATTATGGCCGCTCTCCACTGTCCACAGATGATAGGATTCCAGCCGCTCTCCATCGTCCGCAGATGACAGGATTCCAGCCGCTCTCCACTGTCCGCAGATGACAGGATTCCAGCCGCTCTCCACCGTCCGCAGATGACAGGATTCCGGCCATTCTACACCGTCCTCAGATGACAGGATTACGGCCGCTCTCCACTGTCCGCAGATAACAGGATGCCAGCCGCTCTCCACCGTCCGCAGATGACAGGATTCCAGCCACTCTCCACTGTCCGCAGATGACAGGGTTACGGCCGCTCTCCACCATCCGCAGATGACAGGATTCCAGCCGCTCTCCACTGTCCGCAGATGACAGGATTCCAGCCGCTCTCCACTGTCCGCAGATGAAAGGATTCCGTCCATTCTCCACCGTCCTCAGATGACAGGATTACGGCTGCTCTCCACCGTCCGCAGATGACAGGATTACGGCCGCTCTCCACCATCCGCAGATGACAGGATTCCAGCCGCTCTTCACTGTCCGCAGATGACAGGATTCCGGCCGCTCTCTACCATCCGCAGATGACAGGATTCCAGCCGCTCTACACTGTCCGCAGATGAAAGGATTCCGTCCATTCTCCACCGTCCTCAAATGACAGGATTACGGCCGCTCTCCACTGTCCGCAGATAACAGGATTCCGGCCGCTCTCCACTGTCCGCAGATAACAGGATGCCAGCCGCTCTCTACCATCCGCAGATGACAGGATTCCAGCCGCTCTCTACCATCCGCAGATGACAGGATTCCGGCCACTCTCCACCGTCCGCAGATGACAAGATTCAACAACAGCATGTGGGATCCCAATGGGATCCCAATGGGTAGTTTAGTCTTGTCATTAAGAAGGTGTCCTCAGGATCTTTTGCACTTGTAGGTTGTATTGGACAATTGCTTAACAGGCAGTTCCTGCTCCGCTCTTCACCGCCTACAGATGACAAGATTCCGGCCGCTCTCCACTGTCCGCAGCTGACAGGATTCCGGCCGCTCTCCACCGTCCGCAGATGACGACAGGATTCCGGCCGCTCTCCACCGTCCGCAGATGACCGGATTCCAGCCGCTCTCCACCGTCCGCAGATGACCGGATTACGGTCGCTCTTCACCGTCCGCAGATGACAGGATTCCGGCCACTCTCCACCGTCCGCAGATGACAGGGGTACAGCCGCTCTCCACCGTCCGCAGATGACAGGGGTACGGCCGCTCTCCACCGTCCCGCAGATAACAGGGGTACGGCCACTTTCCACCATCCGCAGATGACAGGATTACAGCCGCTCTTCACCGCCCGCAGATGACAGGATTCCGGCCGCTCTCCACTGTCCGCAGATGACAGGATTATGGCCGCTCTCCACTGTCCGCAGATGACAGGATTACGGCCGCTCTCCACTGTCCGCAGATGACAGGATTACGGCCGCTCTCCACTGTCCGCAGATGACAGGGTTACGGCCGCTCTCCACCTTCCGCAGATGACAGGATTCCAGCCGCTCTCTACCATCCGCAGATGACAGGATTCCGGCCGCTCTCCACCGTCCGCAGATGACAGGATTCCGGCCGCTCTCCACCGTCCGCAGATGACAGGATTCCAGCCGCTCTCCACCGTCCGCAGATGACAGGATTCCAGCCGCTCTCCACCGTCCGCAGATGACAGGATTCCGGCCGCTCTCCACCGTCCGCAGATGACAGGATTCCGGCCGCTCTCCACTGTCCGCAGATGACAGGATTCCAGCCGCTCTCCACCGTCCGCAGATGACAGGATTCCGGCCGCTCTCCACCGTCCCGCAGATGACAGGATTCCAGCCGCTCTCCACCGTCCGCAGATGACCGGATTACGGTCGCTCTCCACCGTCCCGCAGATGACAGGATTCCGGCCGCTCTCCACCGTCCCGCAGATGACAGGATTCCAGCCGCTCTCCACCGTCCGCAGATGACCGGATTACGGTCGCTCTCCACCGTCCCGCAGATGACAGGATTCCGGCCGCCCTCCACCGTCCCGCAGATGACAAGATTACGGCCACTCTCCACCGTCCACAGATGACAGGATTCCGGCCGCTCTCCACCGTCCGCAAATGACCGGATTACGGTCACTCTCCACCGTCCGCAGATGACAGGATTCCGGCCGCTCTCCACCGTCCGCAGATGACAGGATTCCGGCCGCTCTCCACCGTCCACAGATGACAAGATTACGGCCACTCTCCACCGTCCACAGATGACAAGATTACGGCCACTCTCCACCGTCCGCAGATGACAGGATTCCAGCCGCTCTCCACCGTCCGCAGATGACAGGATTCCGGCCGCTCTCCACCGTCCGCAGATGACAGGATTCCAGCCGCTCTCCACCGTCCGCAGATGACAGGATTCCAGCCGCTCTCCACCGTCCACAGATGACAGGATTCCAGCCGCTCTCCACCGTCCGCAGATGACAGGATTACGGCCACTCTCCACCGTCCGCAGATGACAGGATTCCGGCCGCTCTCCACCGTCCGCAGATGACAGGATTACGGTCGCTCTCCACCGTCCGCAGATGACAGGATTCCGGCCGCTCTCCACCGTCCGCAGATGACAGGATTCCAGCCGCTCTCCACCGTCCGCAGATGACAGGATTCCAGCCGCTCTCCACCGTCCGCAGATGACAGGATTCCGGCCGCTTTTCTCAGACTCTCCTCTCCTCGGCTGTAATTTATCCTGTAACGTATCCTCGCAGCTGAGGAAATCCAGCGCTCCTCTGCCAGAGAAAACACATGACATGGTCTTCCCCGGCGCCTGCCAAGTTCATAGAGAACTTCTCAAGAAAAATCTGGGTCAGACTGCGGCCGAGAAATGGAAAACGGCTCGATGGAGTCCTGAGATTTACTGTTCCCTGAGACAATGTCGCAGGTGTTTCCGAGCCATAATGTGTACGTGGCACCTGTGGTGGGCACTCGGCCTGTACCCTGTACTAACACTGTGCCATCTACAGGGGCACACGGCCCAGACCCCGTACCAACACTGTGCCATCTACAGGGGGCACACGGCCCGGACCCCGTACCTACACTGTGCCATCTACAGGGGCACACAGCCCGGACCCCGTACCAACACTGTGCCATCTACAGGGGCACACGGCCCGGACCCCGTACTAACACTGTGCCATCTACAGGGGCACACAGCCCGGACCCCGTACCAACACTGTGCCATCTACAGGAGCAAACGGCCTGGACCCCGTACCAACACTGTGCCATCTACAGGAGCACACGGCCCGGACCCCGTACCAACACTGTGCCATCTACAGGGGCACATGGCCCGGACCCCGTACCAACACTGTGCCATCTACAGGGGGCACACGGCCCGGACCCCGTGCCAACACTGTGCCATCTACAGGGGCACACGGCCCGGACCCCGTACCAACACTGTGCCATCTACAGGGGCACACGGCCCGGACCTCGTACCAACACTGTGCCATCTACAGGGGCACACGGCCCGGACCTCGTACCAACACTGTGCCATCTACAGGGGCACACGGCCCGGACCCCGTACCAACACTGTGCCATCTACAGGAGCACACGGCCCAGACCCCGTGCCAACACTGTGCCATCTACAGGAGCACACGGCCCAGACCCCGTACCAACACTGTGCTATCTACAGGGGCACACGGCCCGGATCCCGTACCAACACTGCGCCATCTACAGGGGCACATGGCCCGGATCCCGTACCAACACTGCGCCATCTACAGGGGCACACAGCCCGGACCCCGTACTACCACTGTGCCATCTACAGGGGCACACAGCCCAGACCCTATACTAACACTGTGCCATCTACAGGGGCACACGGGCCGGACCCCGTGCCAACACTGTGCCATCTACAGGGGCACACAGCCCAGACCCCATACCAACACTGTGCCATCTACAGGGGCACACGGCCCGGATCCCGTTCCAACACTGCGCCATCTACAGGGGCACATGGCCCGGATCCCGTACCAACACTGCGCCATCTACAGGGGCACACAGCCCGGACCCCGTACTACCACTGTGCCATCTACAGGGGCACACAGCCCAGACCCTATACTAACACTGTGCCATCTACAGGGGCACACAGCCCGGATCCCGTACCTACACTGTGCCATCTACAGGGGCACACAGCCCAGACCCCGTACCTGCAGCATGTGGGATCCCAATGGGTACAGTTTTGTCTTGTGATTAAGAAGGTGTCCTCAGGAGCTTTGCACTTGTAGGTTGTATTGGACAATTGCTTAACAGGCAGTTCCTGCTCCTCTGGATGCTCCTGGATTGTTTTTACATTCTGTGATTTTATTTTTTAGTTGTATCTTCTTGTACACACGGCAGCCTGTACGGTGCCCAACTAGCCCAGACTCCTGATAAGATGGACATCATTATGTTTCTTCTGTTCCGCTCCATAGGTGCAGTATGTCATCCAGGGATACCACAAAAGAAGGGAGTACATAGCTGCTTTTCTGAGCCATTTTGGAACGTGAGTACATTCCCATCCTCCACTCTCTGTAATGCATTCTTTTCCATTGTTTGTTGTCCACAATTTTTTTTTTATAGAAAATCCCCTTCATAGTTCTGCAAGTAGAATTTATTTATCTGTGTCTCAATCATTTACAAGGAGAACAAGGAGAGCAGTACTATCTGTGCTTATATCATTGTATAGAGATACAGAGTGGCAGTACTATGTGTGTTTACATCATCATAAAGAGAGACAGGTAGACAGTACTATCTGTGCTTACTTTATTATCTAGAGACACATGGAGGTAGTGCTATGTGTCTTTACCTCATCATAGAGATAGAGGCAGGAAGGCAGTACTATGTGTGTTTACATAATCATAGAGAGGGAGGCAGTACTATCTGTGTATACATTATTACATGCAATGCTCGGGAGGTAGTACTATTTTTGGCTGCATTATTACATTGAGTGACCAGGAGGCAGTACTATCTGTACCTGCATTATTACATGCAGTGACTGGGAAGCAGTACTATCTGTGCCTGCGTTATTACATGCAGTGACCAGGAGGCATTACTATCGGTGTCTGCATTATTACATGTAGTGACTGGGAGGTAGTACTATCTGTGTCTGCTTATTTACATGGAGAGACCGGGAGGCAGTACTATCTGTGTCTGCATTATTATATGCAGTGAACGGGAGGCAGTACTATCTGTGTCTGCATATTTACATGGAGAGACCGGGAGGCAGTACTATCTGTGTCTGCGTTATTACATGGAGAGACCGGGAGGCAGTACTATCTGTGTCTGCATTATTATCTGCAGTGAACGGGAGGCAGTACTTTCTGTGCCTGCATTATTACATGGAGAGACCAGGAGGCAGTACTATCTGTGTCTGCCTTATTACATGGAGAGACCGGGAGGCAGTACTATCTGTGTCTGCATTATTATATGCAGTGATCGGGAGGTAGTACTATCTGTGTCTGCATACTTACATGGAGTGACCGGGAGGCAGTACTATCTGTGTCTGCATTATTATATGCAGTGATCGGGAGGTAGTACTATCTGTGTCTGCATATTTACATGGAGTGACCGGGAGGCAGTACTATCTGTGCCTGCATTATTACATGTAGTGACCGGGACGTAGTACTACCTGTGCCTCAGCATAGACCCCTATGTGACCAGTGAGGGACCCCTGGCAGATGCATGTACTCCTGCCGCCGGTGTGCGCTCGTTCCTGATGGGTGCAGTTGTCCTTACGTGTTGTCCTCTCTCGCAGGGGGGTGGTGGAGTACGACGCCGAGGGCTTCACGAAGCTCACCCTGCTCCTGACATGGAAAGACTTCTGCTTCCTGGTGCACAGTGAGTACAACGGCCCCCGCCGCACGCTCATCTCTCACCTGCTGTGACTGAGCGGATCAGCGCAGGTCCTAATGATATCTGACTGCGCCCTGCAGTGTCCCCCCCAACAAGGGGACCCCACTAAGCTGCGGGCACGCGATGGTCTGCAGCGGCCCCACCCTGAGTGCCCCCAGACCCTCCGCGCGCCCCTGTACTTATACGCTGCAGACGTTTGCTGGATGATCTACATCTTTCCATTCCCACACCCAGGGGCTGCGGCGCACGGGGCACAGGGCCGGTGTTTTGGGTCTTGTTTTCATTGTCATGGAGACCTGGATCCTATAAACGCCTTAGATTCCAGAAGAAGAGGAGAAGACGAGGCCGAAGGCTCCTACCCGTGTGCCCACATGTCCGAAAGAAGGAGCGGCCCGATGGAGAGAGGTGCTGCGGTGCTGTACACAGAACCAGCACCCCCTGATCTACTGCACAGAACCAGCACCCCCTGATCTACTGCACAGAACCAGTACCCCCCGATCTACTACACAGAACCAGCACCCCCCAATCTACTACACAGAACCAGCACCCCCCATCTACTACACAGAACCAGCACCCCCTGATCTACTGCACAGAACCAGCACCCCCCGATCTACTACACAGAACCAGCACCTCCCGATCTACTACACAGAATCAGCACCCCCTGATCTACTGCACAGAATCAGCACCCCCTGATCTACTGCACAGAACCAGCACCCCCTGATCTACTGCACAGAACCAGCACCCCCTGATCTACTGCACAGAACCAGCACCCCCCCGATCTACTGCACAGAACCAGCACCCCCCCATCTACTACACAGAACAAGTACCCCCCGATCTACTACACATTTCCAGCACCCCCCGATCTACTGCACAGAACCAGCACCCCCCGATCTACTACACAGAACCAGCACCCCCAATCTACTACACAGAACCAGCACCCCCCGATCTACTACACAGAATCAGCACCCCCCGATCTACTACACAGAACCAGCACCCCCGATCTACTACACAGAACAAGTACCCCCCGATCTACTACACATTTCCAGCACCCCCCGATCTACTACACATTTCCAGCACCCCCCGATCTACTGCACAGAACCAGCACCCCCCCATCTACTACACAGAACCAGCACCCCCGATCTACTACACAGAACCAGCACCCCCGATCTACTACACAGAACCAGCACCCCCGATCTACTGCACAGAACCAGCACCCCCCGATCTACTGCACAGAACCAGCACCCCCCCATCTACTACACAGAACCAGCACCCCCGATCTACTACACAGAACCAGCACCCCCGATCTACTACACAGAACCAGCACCCCCGATCTACTGCACAGAACCAGCACCCCCTGATCTACTGCACAGAACAAGCACCCCCGATCTACTGCACAGAACCAGCACCCCCCGATCTGCTGCACAGAACAAGCACCCCCCGATCTACTGCACAGAACCAGCACCCCCTGATCTACTGCACAGAACCAGCACCCCCGATCTACTACACAGAACCAGCACCCCCGATCTACTACACAGAACCAGCACCCCCGATCTACTGCACAGAACCAGCACCCCCCAATCTACTGCACAGAACCAGCACCCCCCGATCTACTGCACAGAACCAGCACCCCCTGATCTACTGCACAGAACCAGCACCCCCCAATCTACTGCACAGAACCAGCACCCCCCAATCTACTGCACAGAACCAGCACCCCCCGATCTACTGCACAGAACCAGCACCCCCCGATCTACTGCACAGAACCAGCACCCCCCGATCTACTGCACAGAACCAGCACCCCCTGATCTACTGCACAGAACCAGCACCCCCCGATCTACTACACAGAACCAGCATCCCCCGATCTACTGCACAGAACCAGCACCCCCCAATCTACTGCACAGAATCAGCACCCCCCGATCTACTGCACAGAATCAGCACCCCCCGATCTACTGCACAGAACCAGCATCCCCCGATCTACTACACAGAACCAGCACCCTCCGATCTACTGCACGGAACCAGCACCCCCCGATCTACTACACGGAACCAGCACCCCCCGATCTACTACACGGAACCAGCACCCCCCGATCTACTACACGGAACCAGCACCCCCCATCTACTGCACAGAACCAGCACCCCCCGATCTAATGCACAGAACCAGCATCCCCCGATCTACTGCACAGAACCAGCACCCCCCATCTACTACACAGAACCAGCACCCCCCGATCTACTGCACAGAACCAGCACCCCCCATCTACTGCACAGAACCAGCACCCCCCGATCTACTACACAGAACCAGCACCCCCCGATCTACTGCACAGAACCAGCACCCCCCGATCTACTGCACAGAACCAGCACCCCCCGATCTACTACACAGAACCAGCACCCCCCGATCTACTACACAGAACCAGCACCCTCTGATCTACTGCACAGAACCAGCACCCCCCGATCTACTACACAGAACCAGCACCCCCCGATCTACTGCACAGAACCAGCACCCCCCGATCTACTACACGGAACCAGCACCCCCGATCTCATAGCCCGCCATCTTGCGCCCTGCCCCCGCACTCTGCCCCCCCTCCCCCCTCTGTTGCTGCTGTTACTTATCACATAGAATCTTTGTACATTTTTGCTTTACAGCCGGGTTAACTCTTTGTTTTCCTGACGTTTCGGCTGTAACTTTCCCCTGCACTGATCCTCTCGGCTGCAGGACGGCTGCACATTCTGCCGCGCTCCGCTCTGCACATCTCACTATTGCACAGCTTTTATTCATTTAGATGTTTATTTTTCAGTTTTTCAGACTCTGCTTTTTGACGTTTTGTCGCTGTTACTGCAGAGCTGCGCTCCTGGGGTCCATAGAACTCGCTCCAGGAAAATGTTGCACCGATAAATGACTTTAGCATCAGGAGGCCTGAGAGTCCGGCAGACGCGTAAACCATCGCTTCCAACAACTGTTCTATACTCTGCAGATCTCTGACAATAAGATTAGAAAACATCCCCCCAGACCACCAGGGAAATCCATACCATAGACCACCAGGGAAATCCATACCCTAGACCTCCAGGGATATAAACACCATAGACTACCAGAGAAGTCTATACCCTAAACCACCAATAAACTCAATAGCCTAGACCACCTGGGATATCAATACACTAGACCACCCAGGAAATCCATACCCTAGCCCACCAAGAAACTCAATACCCTAGCCCACCTGAGATATCAATACACTAGACCACCAGAGAGGTCTATACCCTAAATCACCAATAAACTCAATAGCCAAGACCACCTGAGATATCAATACCCTAGACCACCAGGGAAATCCATACCCTAGACCTCCAGAGAAGTCTATACCCTAAATCACCAAGAAACTCACTAGCCAAGACCACCTGATATATCAATACCCTAGACTACCAGGGAAATCCATACCCTAGACTACCAGGGAAATCCATACCCTAGACTACCAGGGAAATCCATACCCTAGACCACCAGGGAAATCCATACCCTAGACCAACAGAGACGTCTATACCCTAAACCACCAAAAAACTCAATAGCCTAGACCACTTGAGATAGCAATACCCTAGATCACC
This sequence comes from Anomaloglossus baeobatrachus, assembly GCF_048569485.1. Lineage (NCBI taxonomy): Eukaryota > Metazoa > Chordata > Amphibia > Anura > Aromobatidae > Anomaloglossus > Anomaloglossus baeobatrachus. The sequence goes on from NC_134355.1 coordinate 18,652,803, forward strand.
AGGGAAATCCATGCCCTAGACTACCAGGGATATAAGCACCCTAGACCACCAGGGAAATCCATACACTAGGACACCAGGGAAATCCATACCCTAGACCACCAGGGAAATCCATACCCTAGACTACCAGGGATATAAGCACCCTAGACCACCAGGGAAATCCATACCCTAGACCACCAAAAAACTCAATACCCTAGACCATCTGGGATATCAAAACACCAGACCACTAGGGAAATCCATACAGTAGACCACTAGGGAAATCCATACCCTATAACACCAGTGACGTCAATAGCCTAGACCACCAGGGAAATCCATACAATAAGCCACCACGGAAATCCATACCCTCGACCAACAAGAAACTCAATACCCTAGAGCGTTTTGGATATCAATACACTAGACCACCAGGGATATCCATACAATAGACGACCAGGGAAATCCATACCCTAGACCACCAGTGAAGTCAATAGCCTAGACCACGAGGCAAATCCATCCCCTAGACCATCAGGGAAATCCATACACTAGCCCACCAGGGAAATCCATCCCCTAGACCACGAGGGAAATCCATCCCCTAGACCAGCAGGGAATTAAAGTCAATACCCTAGACCACCAGGGAAATCCATACAATAGACCACCAGTGAAGTCAATACCTATTGACCACCAGGGAAATCAGACAGCCTGGGAAATTAATACTCTAGTCAACCACAACCCTAGATAACCAGGGAAGCCCCTACTGTAGACCTCCAGTGGAATTGGCATGAACTGTTTCACTGTTCTACACCACCAGGGAACCTCCCATTATCTTAACGCTGACATCTAGCGCTGCACAATGTAGCACCATCTCACATGTGCATCAACTACATTATTCCATTGCGGGAATTTATTACGCCACTTTTTTAAGACAGTGGAAGTCAGACCCGTGGATAGGTGAAATCATGCTGAGATGCTGAAACCCCTTAACTTCATGACCTCACACCACCAGGAACGATATCCATAAACTCTCCGCTACCCTAGACCAGAAGAAATGCTTACATTAACCCTTCAGACAAGCAGTTGTTCCTTTTTAACTTCCTTACAACATGATAGAATTCAGGGTAACTAATTGATGTTGGCACCGATCCCTCCACCTCTCTAGGTCACCAGGGAAGATAGTATCACATCTCAGGTGCCCACTGACGGAGAAAGACATCACCATGTTCCCAACCCTGGACCACCTTAGTATTAACTCCTTCACCCCTCTACACTAGAAGGGGAGCTGACCGTTCTCCTTCACCACCCTAGATTTATAGAATAGCTTAAACACTTTACTACCCTAGACCACCAGGGAAGATTCATTAAGAAGCCAACGACAACCTCCACTACCCTAAAACACCAGGGATGCTGGCATAAACTGTCTACTACTCCGCCACCAAGAAGCTAACAATATACCATTCACTACCCTGGACCACCAGGGATACTGCCATTAACATTATATTACCCAATACAATAAAGCAAACAACAATAATGCCTCCAATACCCTAGACCACCAGGGATGCCTTCACTAACTATTTACCCTCCTGGACCACTATAGATCCAGCAATGAATTCTCCACTACCCTAGACCACCAGGAAAAATGTCATTAATTTTTTACCACCCTGGATTACCAAAGAACCCTGCAAAAAAAATAACCCTCCACCACCTTTGACCACCAGGGATGCTGGCATTAGCTATTTACCATCTGGAGCACCATAGAAGCTAAACATAAACTCTCAACCACCCTAGACCACCAGGGAAGCTTCTTAACAAAGGAGCCAACAATCAACCCTTCACTACCCTAGACCACCAGGGATGCTTGCCTTAACTTTTAACTACCATAGGCCACCAAGGAAGCTAACATTGAATTATCCAATCCTAAATACACTATTCTAGACCACCAGGGATGCTGGCATTAACAAGGATGCCAACAATAAACCTTCCACCACCCTAGACCACCAGGAGTGTGTCAGTGACGTTTAGATAATAGAAATTGTCAGTCTTCTCCTTTTCTACAATGTAAACTTGATTCCGTCTTATGGAGTGAAAGGAAAAATGAGTCTAGAAAAGTATAATGTGGACTCGACATTTCTCTCCGCACACCGCGCATGTGAGAAAAGTGTCCATAGAAAGAAAATTGGGGGCGGATGAACCTGGAAGAGATTTATCATTGTTGGGCAGCCATAGATCTGTGTCCGGTGCGGATCCTCGGTGTTGTGGATGGATCCGTGGGGTCGTGGATTGATATTCGGGGTTGCGGATAGATCCTCAGGGTCGCGGATGGCTTTTCATGGTTGCAGGTAAATCCTCGGGGTCGCGGACGGTTTCTCGGGGTCGCGGATGGTTCCTCGGGGTTGCAATGAATCTTCGGTATTGCGGATAGATCCTTGGGGTCGTGGATTGATCTTCAGGGTTGAGGATAGATCCTCGGGGGCACGGATGGCTTTTTGTGATTGCGGATGGATCCTCGGGGTCACTGATGGATCCTCGGGATTGTGGATGGATCTTCGGGGTCGCAGATGGATGCTTGGAGTCACCGATGGATCCATAGTGTGCTGGATGGAACCTCGGGGTCGCGTCTAAATCCTCGGGGTCGGTGATGGTTCCTCGGGGTCGGTGATGGATCCTCGGGGTCGCGGATGGCACTTCGGGGTCGCGGATGGCACTTCGGGGTCGCGGATGGCTTCTCGGGGTCACGTGTGGATCCTTGGGGTCGCGTGCGGATCCTCGGGGTCGCGTGCGGATCCTCGGGGTCGCGTGCGGATCCTCGGGGTCGCGTGCGGATCCTCGGGGTCGTGTGTGGATCCTCGGGGTCGCGTGTGGCTCCTCGGGGTCGTGTGTGGATCCTCGGGGTCACAGCGCCTCCTGTGCCGCTCACCTGCCATGCACCTATCCTCTTACTAAATAATATGACAGTTCACATGCCGGTTATATAAACACGCTGCGCCGGCGGCTCCTGATAGCGGGTGAATCACCACTACAGCTGGGCTATTTTTAGGCCCCGGAGTGTTGTGCGCTGCCATAAAAAGACGCAGCTCAGATAAAAGCATTGTAATCGCTCCCAGAAGCAGCAGAGCCGGATGAGTAAGCGCGGGGTCTGCTGACACTCTCCCTCCTGTGCAGACATTAGTCATCACCAGGCATTGTAGACAGCGTGAGTCAGCGAGGTGATGAAACCAGACCGGCCGTGCACAAGAAACAGCGCCACACCTGGCCACAGGCTGTGCGCGGTACTGCAGCCTTGTCCCATTCACTCTTAATAGAGCCGATCTGCAACAACCTGTGGACAGGGAGGGAGCGGGCGCTGCGCGTGGGACCAAGCAGCCGCATGTTACCAGTCCTGGACTTTGGGCTTTAGGCTACGTTCACACGTTGCATTTTTGCAATGTTGTGTTTTTTTGCAGCGTTTTTTTCTGAAACTGCTGAATTGTGAGCGCAGCTCCGGAGAATAGATACAGATTCACGCCCAGCAAGTTAGTTGCAGGATTTTTTTGAATAGTGATATTTTGGCAGGAAACACTTTTACCGGCTGCACTGTCTGCTGGGACCGCCTGTCTCCAATGCTGCGGCTCTTTTGTTTCTCGCCATGCTTTACACTGCAGCTCTTCTTTAGGTGGTGAGACTCCACAGCTCCCATATTAGCCTCCTGCTTCTTCCGGTGCATTGGCCCCGGGGGGTCTGCACAGAGGGTCCTGTCTGGTGGCCGCTGGAATCTGTGGGACCGAGGTGGTCTCTCTCCAGTTTCCCATCAGATCCTAACAATGGGCCCCTTTCTGGAGGAGCGGATTCCTGCGCTAATGATTGACCAAAGGGTTAATTGCCGGGGGGCCATGATATGGACGGTCTCCGCAGCGTCTCTGTTTTGGGTTCTCAAAATCCTTCCTAAAAGTCATTGTTCTTATGTATCGCCCTCGTCCATTACATGCGGCTTTCCCAGGCTCCTGAGGGCCCGGTGTGGCCACCCGCGGGGCCCCTGTACAGCCGCGTTGTCTCAAACTCATCCACCAATCAGAGCTTTACATTACAAGGGTTTAACGGTAACCAATACTCACCTCCTAGCACCCCCCATAGATCCAGCACTGGACGCTCTGGAATGATCGGCTGCAGTGGTCAGATGGCTAGAACATTGCATCATCAGAAAAACATCTGGTGACATTCTCTTCTAGTCACCTGACCGCTGCAGCCAATCCTTCCGTAAGGAGCAGACACCACGTCCGGAGCAGCCTGCACTTATTATTTTGAAAACATTTTTGTCTTTCACTGTCGGACAAGCTATAAATCTGCGCCTCCAGCTTTGCCGCTCTCTCTGATGGTGTCTGAGATTGGCCAAACTCATCTATGCCCTTGTTACAATCCTCTCATTCTTTACACTGCAGCGCTGCTCTCTTGGAGGAGTGGCTTTGACCTGTGACTCCAGCCCGGCTGCAGTGTCTGTTGGAGGCTGCAGTAGTCAGAGAGGTCTGTGCGGGTTATCAGGACCCGGTCCATGTATGCGGTGTATGAGGCAGGTGGCCGTCCGTCGCCTGCTCCCGATAGTGACCGCCGCCTCGGCTCCTGATAGTGACCACCGCCCCGGCTCCCAACAGTGACCGCCGCCCCGGCTCCCGATAGTGACCGCCGCCCCGGCTCCCGACAGTGACCGCCGCCCCGGCTCCCGATAGTGACCGCCGCCCCGGCTCCCGACAGTGACCGCCGCCCCGGCTCCCGATAGTGACCGCCGCCCTGGCTCCCGACAGTGACCGCCGCCTTGGCTCCCGACAGTGACCGCCGCCCCGGCTCCCGAAAGTGACCGCCGCCCCGGCTCCCGATAGTGACCGCCGCCCCGGCTCCCGATAGTGACCGCCGCCCCGGCTCCCGATAGTGACCGCCGCCCCGGCTCCCGATAGTGACCGCCGCCCCGGCTCCCGATAGTGACCGCCGCCCCGGCTCCCGATAGTGACCGCCGCCCTGTCTTCCGATAGTGACCGCCGCCGTGGCTCCCGATAGTGACCGCCGCCCTGTCTTCCGATAGTGACCGCCGCCCTGGCTCCCGATAGTGACCGCTGCCCCGGCTCCCGATAGTGACCGCCGCCCCGTCTTCCGATAGTGACCGCCGCCCCGTCTTCCGATAGTGACTGCCGCCCCGGCTCCCGATAGTGACCGCCGCCCCGGCTCCCGATAGTGACCGCCGCCCCGGCTCCCGATAGTGACCGCCGCCCTGGCTCCCGATAGTGACCGCCGCCCTGGCTCCCGATAGTGACCGCCGCCGTGGCTCCCGATAGTGACCGCCGCCCTGGCTCCCGATAGTGACCGCCGCCCTGGCTCCCGATAGTGACCGCCGCCCTGGCTCCCGATAGTGACCGCCGCCCTGGCTCCCGATAGTGACCGCCGCCGTGGCTCCCGATAGTGACCGCCGCCGTGGCTCCCGATAGTGACCGCCGCCCTGGCTCCCGATAGTGACCGCCGCCCTGGCTCCCGATAGTGACCGCCGCCGTGGCTCCCGATAGTGACCGCCGCCCTGGCTCCCGATAGTGACCGCCGCCCTGGCTCCCGATAGTGACCGCCGCCCTGGCTCCCGATAGTGACCGCCGCCGTGGCTCCCGATAGTGACCGCCGCCTCGGCTCCCGACAGTGACCGCCGCCCCGGCTCCCGAAAGTGACCGCCGCCCTGGCTCCCGATAGTGACCGCCGCCCTGGCTCCCGATAGTGACCGCCGCCCTGGCTCCCGATAGTGACCGCCGCCGTGGCTCCCGATAGTGACCGCCGCCCTGGCTCCTGATAGTGACCGCCGCCCTGGCTCCCGATAGTGACCGCCGCCCTGGCTCCCGATAGTGACCGCCGCCGTGGCTCCCGATAGTGACCGCCGCCTCGGCTCCCGACAGTGACCGCCGCCCCGGCTCCCGAAAGTGACCGCCGCCCCGGCTCCCGATAGTGACCGCCGCCCCGGCTCCCGATAGTGACCGCCGCCCCGGCTCCCGATAGTGACCGCCGCCGTGGCTCCCGATAGTGACCGCCGCCTCGGCTCCCGATAGTGACCGCCGCCCTGGCTCCCGATAGTGACCGCCGCCCTGGCTCCCGATAGTGACCGCCGCCGTGGCTCCCGATAGTGACCGCCGCCTCGGCTCCCGGCAGTGACCACCGCACATTCCTGCTGGTGAGATGTTTTCCTCACTGTCCGTGTTCAGCTGTCAGTCCTACTAGCCGACAAACAATATGTCTGCCGTGGCTGGTCCAGGAGGGGCTGTCACCCACCTTTCCCATATCTGGGGGTGCACTAGGCAGACGTTTGGTTTAGGTTTTCTGAGGGCCGGGTGACCCCTCTTGGGGCGGCCATATTGGCTCCTCATCTGATACGTGACAGCCGTGATGTGCGGCCCCCGTGCCTGGCGGAGCACTGCGTCCAGGGGAGTCAGATTTGACGTCTCCCATGTTTTGTGATTTCCTTATCTGTGTCCGGGGCTGCGCCCGGTAACTATTTACTCTGCTGCTTTTCTTCCAAATACAAAGTGGCTGGAAACTCTGCCAAGAATTGTAAAGGTGCAGATAACAAGGTGAGGAGCAGCCAGAGCCAGCGAGGAGCGTGACTGCCAGCGAGGGCGACTGAGCCAGCGAGGAGCGTGACTGCCAGCGAGGGCGACTGCACACAGCGAGGGCGACTGCACACAGCGAGGGCGACTGCACACAGCGAGGGCGACTGCACACAGCGAGGGCGACTGCACACAGCGAGGGCGACTGCACACAGCGAGGGCGACTGCACACAGCGAGGGCGACTGCACACAGCGAGGGCGACTGCACACAGCGAGGAGCTGTGACTGCCGGCGAGGGCAACTGCACACGGCGAGGGCGACTGCACACGGCGAGGGCGACTGCACACAGCGAGGAGCTGTGACTGCCGGCGAGGGCGACTGCACACGGCGAGGGCGACTGCACACGGCGAGGGCGACTGCACACGGCGAGGGCGACTGCACACGGCGAGGGCGACTGCACACGGCGAGGGCGACTGCACACAGTGAGGAGCTGTGACTGCCGGCGAGGGTGACTGCCAGCGAGGAGCTGCGACTGCCGGCGAGGGTCACTGCCGGCGAGAACGACTGCACACTAAGAGGGCGACTGCACACAGCGAGGGCGACTGCACACAGCGAGGGCGACTGCACACAGCGAGAACAACTGCCAGCGAGGGCGACTGCACACAGCGAGGGCGACTGCACACAGCGAGGGCGACTGCACACAGCGAGGGCGACTGCACACAGCGAGGGCGACTGCACACAGCGAGGAGCTGCGACTGCACACGGCGAGGGCGACTGCACACGGCGAGGGCGACTGCACACGGCGAGGGCGACTGCACACGGCGAGGGCGACTGCACACGGCGAGGAGCTGTGACTGCCGGCGAGGGTGACTGCCAGCGAGGAGCTGCGACTGCCGGCGAGGGTGACTGCCAGCGAGGAGCTGCGACTGCCGGCGAGGGTGACTGCCAGCGAGGAGCTGCGACTGCCGGCGAGGGTGACTGCCGGCGAGAACGACTGCACACAGCGAGGGCGACTGCACACAGCGAGGGCGACTGCACACAGCGAGGGCGACTGCACACAGCGAGGGCGACTGCACACAGCGAGGGCGACTGCACACAGCGAGGGCGACTGCCAGCGAGGGCGACTGCACACAGCGAGAACGACTGCCAGCGAGGGCGACTGCACACAGCGAGGGCGACTGCACACAGCGAGGGCGACTGCACACAGCGAGGGTGACTGCACACAGCGAGGTCGACTGCACACAGCGAGGGCGACTGCACACAGCGAGGGCGACTGCACACAGCGAGGGCGACTGCCCACAGCGAGGGCGACTGCACACAGCGAGGGCGACTGCACTCAGCGAGGAGCGGCGACTGCACACAGCGAGGGCGACTGCACACAGCGAGGGCGACTGCACACAGCGAGGGCGACTGCACACAGCGAGGGCGACTGCCCACAGCGAGGGCGACTGCCCACAGCGAGGGCGACTGCCCACAGCGAGGGCGACTGCCCACAGCGAGGGCGACTGCACACAGCGAGAACGACTGCCAGCGAGGGCGACTGCACACAGCGAGGTCGACTGCACACAGCGAGGAGCTGCGACTGCCAGCGAGGTCGACTGCACACAGCGAGGAGCTGCGACTGCCAGCGAGGGCGACTGCACACAGCGAGGGCGACTGCACACAGCGAGGGCGACTGCACACAGAGTCCACCTGCGAGCCGCCGACGGATCCTTACACCACGAACACCATTGATGGGACCTGATGAACTTACGTCGCGGTGTCTGACATGTTACTGCATGTTTTTTTTATAATGTATTACAAATCAGTGACGCATTATAAATCCCGAGACCCAGAACCTGTGCAAAATTATTAATACACGCTGTGCAAACAAAAACCACACTGGACCAGTAGTAGTCACAGCGGCTACTTAATCCCCCAAATAGTCACAGCGGCCCCTCTATGCCCCCTGACCTCGCCTTGTGCCTCCCTGGCCCCCTGACCTCGCCCTGTGCCTCCTGACTTCTACATATGTAACCCCTGACCTTGCCCTGTGCTCCAATAACCTCGCCCTATGCTCTCAAATATTGTTCAGTGCCTCCTGTGCCCCTGACCTTGCCCTGTAACCCTGACCTTGGCCTGTAACCCTGACTACGCCCTGTACCTCTGACTTTGCCCTGTGGCCCCTGACTTTGCCCTGTGGCCCCTGACTTTGCCCTGTGGCCCCTGACTTTGCCCTGTGGCCCCTGACTTTGCCCTGTGCCCCCTGACTTTGCCCTGTGCCCCCTGACTTTGCCCGGTGCCCCCTGACTTTGCCCGGTGCCCCCTGACCTCGCCTGGTGCCCCCTGACCTTGCCTTGTACCCCTTTTCCTCTCTCTGTCCCCCCTGACCTCACCCTGTAACCCCTGACCTGACCTATGCTCCCAAATATTGTTCTGTGACTCCTGACCACACCCCGTGCATCCTGGGTCCCCTAACCTCGCCCCGTTCTTCCTAGGCCCCCTGACATCGCCCCGTGCCTCCTGATCTCGCCTCGCCCTGTGCCTCCTGACCTCGCCCCGTGCCTCCTGACCTCGCCAGTGCCTCCTGACCTCGCCTTGTGCCTCCTGATCTCGCTCCGTGCCTCCTGACCTCGCCTTCTGCCTCCTGATCTCGCTCCGTGCCTCCTAATCTCGTCTTGTGCCTCCTGACCTCGCCCTGTGCCTCCTGACCTTGCCCCGTGCCTCCTGACCTTGCCCCGTGCCTCCTGACCTCGCCCCGTGCCTCCTGACCTCGCCCGTGCCTCCTGACCTCGCCTTGTGCCTCCTGATCTCGCTCCGTGCCTCCTGACCTCGCCTTGTGCCTCCTGATCTCGCTCCGTGCCTCCTAATCTCATCTTATGCCTCCTGACCTCGCCCCGTGCCTCCTGACCTTGCTCCGTGCCTCCTGACCTTGCCCCGTGCCTCCTGACCTTGCCCCGTGCCTCCTGACCTTGCCTCGTGCCTCCTGACCTTGCCTCGTGCCTCCTGACCTTGCCCCGTGCCTCCTGACCTTGCCCCGTGCCTCCTGACCTTGCCCCGTGCCTCTTGATCTCACCCCGTGCCTCCTGATCCGTGCCTCCTGATCTCGCTCCGTGCCTCCTGACCTTGCCCCGTGCCTCCTGACCTTGCCCCGTGCCTCCTGACCTCGCTCTGTGCCTCCTGACCTCGCTTCGTGCCTCTTGATCTCGCCCTGTGCCTCCTGATCTTGCTCCGTGCCTCCTGACCTCGCCTTGTGCCTCCTGACCTCGCCTTGTGCCTTCTGACCTCGCCCCGTGCCTCCTGACCTTGCCCCGTGCCTCCTCACCTCGCCCCGTGCCTCTTGACCTCGCCCCGTGCCTCCTGACCTCGCCCCGTGCCTCCTGATCTCGCTCCGTGCCTCCTGATCTCGCCTTGTGCCTCCTGATCTCGCCCCGTGCCTCCTGATCTCGCCTCATGCCTCCTGACCTTGCCCCGTGCCTCCTGACCTTGCCCCGTGCCTCCTGACCTCGCCCCGTGCCTCCTGACCTCGCCCCGTGCCTCCTGACCTCGCCCCGTGCCTCCTGACCTCGCCCCGTGCCTCCTGACCTCGCCCCGTGCCTCCTGATCTCGCCCCGTGCCTCCTGACCTCGCCTTCTGATCTTGCCTCGTGCCTCCTGATGTTGCCCTGTGCCTCCTTACCTCGCCCCGTGCCTCCTGACCTCGCCCCGTGCCTCCTGACCTCGCCCCCCGTGCCTCCTGACCTCGCCCCGTGCCTCCTGACCTCGTCCCGTGCCTCCTGACCTCGCCCCGTGCCTCCTGGGCCTCCTGATCTCGCCCCGTGCCTCCTGGGCCTCCTGATCTCGCCCGTGCCTCCTGATCTCGCCCCGTGCCTCCTGGGCCCCCTGATCTCGCCCCGTGCCCCCTGACCTCGCCCCGTGCCTCCTGGGCCTCCTGATCTCGCCCCATGCCTCCTGGGCCTCCTGATCTCGCCCGTGCCTCCTGATCTCGCCCGTGCCTCCTGATCTCGCCCCGTGCCTCCTGGGCCCCCTGATCTCGCCCCGTGCCTCCTGACCTCGCCCAGTGCCTCCTGATCTCGCCCCGTGCCTCCTGACCTCGCCCCGTGCCCCCTGACCTCGCCCCGTGCCTCCTGACCTCGCCCCGTGCCCCCTGACCTCGCCCCGTGCCTCCTGACCTCGCCCAGTGCCTCCTGATCTCGCCCCGTGCCTCCTGACCTCGCCCCGTGCCCCCTGACCTCGCCCCGTGCCTCCTGACCTCGCCCCGTGCCTCCTGACCTCGCCCCGTGCCTCCTGATCTCGCCCCGTGCCTCCTGATCTCGCCCCGTGCCTCCTGATCTCGCCCCGTGCCTCCTGATCTCGCCCCGTGCCTCCTGACCTCGCCCCGTGCCTCCTGACCTCGCCCCGTGCCTCCTGATCTCGCCCCGTGCCTCCTGATCTCGCCCCGTGCCTCCTGACCTTGCCCCGTGCCTCCTGGGCCCCCTGATCTCGCCCCGTGCCTCCTGACCTCACCCCGTGCATTCTGGGCCTCCTGACCTCGCCCCGTGCCTCCTGGGCCCCCTGATCTCGCCCCGTGCCTCCTGGGCCTCCTGATCTCGCCCGTGCCTCCTGATCTCGCCCCGTGCCTCCTGGGCCTCCTGATCTCGCTCGTGCCTCCTGATCTCGCCCCGTGCCTCCTGACCTCGCCCCGTGCCTCCTGGGCCCCCTGATCTCGTCCCGTGCCTCCTGACCTCACCCCGTGCATTCTGGGCCTCCTGACCTCGCCCCGTGCCTCCTGGGCCCCCTGATCTCGCCCCGTGCCTCCTGGGCCTCCTGATCTCGCCCGTGCCTCCTGATCTCGCCCCGTGCCTCCTGGGCCTCCTGATCTCGCTCGTGCCTCCTGACCTCGCCCCGTGCCTCCTGACCTCGCCCCGTGCCCCCTGATCTCGCCCCGTGCCTCCTGACCTCGCCCCGTGCCCCCTGATCTCGCCCCGTGCCTCCTGACCTCGCCCCGTGCCTCCTGACCTCGCCCCGTGCCCCCTGATCTCGCCCCGTGCCTCCTGACCTCGCCCCGTGCCCCCTGATCTCGCCCCGTGCCTCCTGGGCCTCCTGGGCCCCTGTGCTCAGGCATCGGATGTAGATGGCTCTGGTCCTTTGTCTCCTCTGTAGGAGGATGAAGCAGATGCATATACAGCAGCTCTGAGTCGCCCTGTGCCGCCCCCGGCGCCTCTGTCCTCTGGTAACCCCGTTGTGGTGCACAGAGAGGCGGCATGTATCGCGCAGCATTCCCCGCAGTGTCCTGGAAACACCCCGGCCCTCGCTGGAGCTTTGTGTACTTGGAGCCGGTGTTGTGTAGACTGCGCTGCCGTCCTCAGCGCCTCTCGCCCGCGGGTGATTCCAGGTGACTTCCTGTCTGAATTCCAGGCATGACTGATAGCAGCGCTCCGTGCTGCTCCGCTCCTGCCCTCCGCAGAGGAGGCGACTGCAGGGGGCGGCGCGGGGGCACATTCTGGGATATAACAGCATGTAAAATCCGCACAGAACCGCTGCAGCCAGCGCTGTGTAAACATTGCAGAGTTTTTCTATTTTCTATATGTGGATATTTTTGGGGTTTTTTAGGTGAACGTGCTGTCAGATTTTTCCGTTCTAAACCATATAGTGTCCCAAGCCCAAACGGAGAATGGAAAAACCTGATCACAGGATCCCTTTAAAAAGACGATAAATTCAGCCATGTTGGAAACTTTTTAACATGAACTTCCCCTTTAAGGTTCTGCTATTGCAGCCGGAGGAGGTGAGTAATAATGCTCCTCCATCGCTCCCAAATGTGCATCTAATGCTTTCTAGGCCTTTCAGACGTATAGGATGGGCGATAAGCAGCGGCAGGTCAGCAGCGTGCGGGGGACGCGGTCAGCAGCGTGCAGGGGATGCGGTCAGCTGTGTGCGGGGGACGCGGTCAGCAGCGTGCAGGGGATGCGGTCAGCTGTGTGCGGGGGACGCGGTCAGCAGCGTGCAGGAGACGCGGTCAGCAGCGTGCAGGAGACGCGGTCAGCAGTGTGCGGGGGACGCGGTCAGCAGCGTGCGGGGGACGTGGTCAGCAGCGTGCGGGGGGCGCAGTCAGCAGCGTGCGGGGGACGCGGTCAGCAATACAGGGGACGCGGTCAGCTGTGTGCGGGGGACGCGGTCAGCAATACAGGGGACGCAGTCAGCAGCGTGCGGGGGACGCGGTCAGCAGTGTGCGGGGGACGCGGTCAGCAATATAGGGGACGCGGTCAGCATCAGCAGTGTGCGGGAGACGCGGTCAGCAGCGTGCGGGGGACGCGGTCAGCAGTGTGCAGGGGACGCGGTCAGCAATATAGGGGACGCGGTCAGCATCAGCAGTGTGCGGGGGACGCGGTCAGCAATACAGGGGACGCGGTCAGCAGCGTGCGGGGGATGTAGTCAGCTGTGTGCGGGGGACGCGGTCAGCAGTGTGCGGGGGACGCGGTCAGCAGTGTGCAGGGGACGCGGTCAGCATTGCGGCCATTTGTAAGATAACAGAGTGGTACTCCCCTGTAAGATGTCGGCAGCAGTGGCCGCTGTGGGTGAGACCTCAGCCGGTGTGCGGGCGGTGTAGAGCGTCACGGTGACTTGTTGTCCCTGGCATGAGACGTTCTGCTTCAGGAGATGGCAGTAATTATCTGTACAGAATCGGTCATTAATAACCTGCACGGTTTTCAAGCCGTAGAAAAGCCCCCGTGAAGGTCGAGAGTAGGACGCCGCGTCCCTGCCGCTGAGGGTCCTACACACTGACGACTGCGGGGGCCGCGGGTAACTACAGGACGCAGTCATCACCTTTGCTATGAGAAGGGCAGAATATATCAGTAAATGTGCAGATATTCTATGTAACTACTGTCAGAATTCGGGGTGCAGGACGTCACAGCGGGGCCTACAGGGGCCGTACACTTATTGGGTGTTGGCTAATATTTTAGGATCGCGTCTGTCAGGTTCAAATGGGTTTCAGGGGTTAAATTCCCATGCAGCTTTGGGTGTGATTGGAGTATCGGCCGGATTGCTGCACAATGACTGGATTTGGAGTATCAGGTTTGTGTCTCCCGTCGTTTGCTCTCAGCATCAGCCGTGTGCAGTTCTGTGTCCGGACGCTGGATGGTGCAGCGCTCTCTCCCCCTCTCCTAGCACCGTCTGTGAATTGCCCTCGGTGATGTAGAGGGAGGGTTGTGCTCTTGTCCAGCAGGGGGCAGGTTTTCTGCTCATCTGTCCATACTGATCTTTCCCTGATTGTCGTCTTCTGTCTGTGTCTTCGCAGTTGACCTCCCTCTGTTCTTCCCCCGGGATCAGCCCATGCTGACGTTCCAGTCCGTCTACCACTTCACCAACAGCGGGCAGCTGTACTCGCAGGCCCAGAAGAACTATCCGTACAGCCCCCGCTGGGACGGCAACGAGATGGCAAAGAGAGCAAAGTAAGAAACACACCGCCCCTTTAATGTTTATTGTTATCCAGTACTATGACCATTAGTATATCATTAATATCAGATCAGTGGGGGACAACCACCAGCACCCCCATAAATCAGCTGTTAGTACGCTCCGCGGCGGGGTCAGACAGCGCCCTACACTGTGCAGTGGCCGTTCTCGGTACTGCAGCTCTGATCCATTGCAGTGAAGGGTATCTGAGCATGATGAGTACTCCCAGCAGCCGCGGGACCTGCTACAACCAGGTGCCGGACCCTTAACACTCGGATATTCATGTCCCCCTAAAGGAACTGCCCATAATATCATAGTTCTGCACAACCCCTTTAATTGTTGATATGAATGTTTCCCCCAGTCATCAGCCGCACATTGCAATGCCGTGAGTTCTGGCCCAACTATTAGAAGGGTCCCCAGACTATTAGCAGATGATCCATATGGATGAGTGGCGGTAAAAGGTCAGTATCTCTACAGCGCCCCCGCAGGAGATGTGAAGCATTGCGCACTGATCACATATCCATCTCTCTATAACTGACCTCCCCTTTAATGCAGACACACAGCACACCTCTCCCCCGGCAGATACAGCGCTCACTGCTGGATCACTGTAATCACTATGTATAAGGCAATGGCCGACACCCGGCTTTTACAGGATGGAATAATCTTAGGATCGGTGCTGTCGGCTTATCTGTAACAGGTGAGTATCCCCGACCCAACTATGGGGGCTGCAGACCCAGCGCCAAGACCCCCATCACCACCATTCACCCTGAGGATGCCCCCACCATGAGGAGCTGCGGACCCAGCAACAAGACGTGTACCGGTATCTGAACCCTCAGCTTCACCATTCACCCCAAGGATTCCCCCACCATAAGGAGCTGCAGACCCAGCAACAATACATGGACCTGCATCTGAGCCCTCAGCTCCACCATTCACCTTGAAGATGCCCCCACCACAAGGAGCTGCGGACCTAGCAACAAGACGTGTACCTGCATCTGAGCCCTCAGCTCCTCCATTCACCCCGAGGATACCCCCACCATAATGAGATGCGGACCCAGTAACAAGACGTGTACCTGCATCTGAGCCCTCAGCTCCTCCATTCACCCCGAGGATACCCCCACCATAATGAGATGCGGACCCAGTAACAAGACGTGTATCTGCATCTGAGCCCTCAGCTCCACCATTCACCTTGAAGATGCCCCCACCACAAGGAGCTGCGGACCTAGCAACAAGACGTGTACCTGCATCTGAGCCCTCAGCTCCACCATTCACCCCGAGGATTCCCCCACCATAAGGAGCTGCGGACCCAGCAGCAAGACGTGTACCTGCATCTGAGCCCTCAGCTCCTCCATTCACCCCGAGGATACCCCCATCATAAGGAGCTGCAGACCCAGCAACAAGACGTGTACCTGCATCTGAGCCCTCAGCTCCTCCATTCACCCCGAGGATGCCCCCACCATAAGGAGCTGCAGACCCAGCAACAAGACGTGTACCTGCATCTGAGCCCTCAGCTCCACCATTCACCCCGAGGATTCCCCCACCATAAGGAGCTGCGGACCCAGCAGCAAGATGTGTACCTGCATCTGAGCCCTCAGCTCCTCCATTCACCCCGAGGATACCCCCATCATAAGGAGCTGCGGACCCAGCGCCAAGACATGTACCTGCATTTGAGCCCTCAGCTCCTCCATTCACCCCGAGGATACCCCCACCATAAGAAGCTGCGGACCCAGCGGCAAGACGTGTACCTGCATCTGAGCTCTCAGCTCCTCCATTCACCCCGAGGATACCCCCACCATAAGAAGCTGCGGACCCAGCGGCAAGATGTGTACCTGCATCTGAGCCCTCAGCTTCACCATTCACCCCGAGGATGCCCCCACCATAAGGAGCTGGGGACCCAGAACCAAGACGTGTACCTGCATCTGAGCCCTCAGCTCCTCCATTCACCCCGAGGATGCCCCCACCATAAGGAGCTGCGGTCCCAGCAACAAGACGTGTACCTGCATCTGAGCCCTCAGCTCCTCCATTCACCCCGATGATGCCCCCACCATAAGGAGCTGCGGACCCAGCAACAAGACGTGTACCTGCATCTGAGCCCTCAGCTCCACCATTCACCCCGAGGATGCCCCCACCATAAGAAGCTGCAGACCCAGCAACAAGACGTGTACCTGCATCTGAGCCCTCAGCTCCTCCATTCACCCCAAGGATACCCCCACCAAATGAGCTGCGGACCCAGTAACAAGACGTGTACCTGCATCTGAGCCCTCAGCTCCTCCATTCACCCCGAGGATTCCCCCACCATAAGGAGCTGGGGACCCAGAACCAAGACGTGTACCTGCATCTGAGCCCTCAGCTCCACCATTCACCTTGAAGATGCCCCCACCACAAGGAGCTGCGGACCTAGCAACAAGACGTGTACCTGCATTTGAGCCCTCAGCTCCACCATTCACCCCGAGGATACCCCCACCATAAGAAGCTGCGGACCCAGCGGCAAGACGTGTACCTGCATCTGAGCCCTCAGCTTCACCATTCACCCCGAGGATGCCCCGACCATAAGGGGCTGCGGACCCAGCGCCAAGACATGTACCTGCATCTGAGCCCTCAGCTCCTCCATTCACCCCAAGAATACCCCCACCAAATGAGCTGCGGACCCAGTAACAAGACGTGTACCTGCATCTGAGCCCTCAGCTCCTCCATTCACCCCAAGGATTCCCCCACCATAAGGAGCTGGGGACCCAGAACCAAGACGTGTACCTGCATCTGAGCCCTCAGCTCCACCATTCACAACGAAGGATTCACCCACCATAAGGAGCTGCGGACCCAGCAGCAAGATGTGCACCTGCATCTGAGCCCTCAGCTCCTCCATTCACCCCGAGGATACCCCCACCATAAGGGGCTGCGGAGCCAGCAACAAGACATGAACCTGCATCTGAGCCCTCAGCTCCACCATTCACCCTGAGGATTCCCCCACCATAAGGAGCTGTGGACCCAGCAGCAAGACGTATACCTGCATCTGAGCCCTCAGCTCCACCATTCACCCCGAGAATTCCCCCACCATAAGGAGCTGCGGACCCAGCAGCAAGATGTGTACCTGCATCTGAGCCCTCAGCTCCTCCATTCACCCCGAGGATACCCCCACCATAAGGGGCTGCGGAGCCAGCAACAAGACATGTACCTGCATCTGAGCCCTCAGCTCCACCATTCACCCCGAGGATCCCCCATCATAAGGAGCTGTGGACCCAGCGCCAAGACATGTACCTGCATCTGAGCCCTCAGCTCCTCCATTCACCCCGAGGATACCCCCACCATAAGAAGCTGCGGACCCAGCGGCAAGACGTGTACCTGCATCTGAGCCCTCAGCTTCACCATTCACCCCGAAGATGCTCCCACCATAAGGGGCTGCGGACCCAGCGCCAAGACATGTACCTGCATCTGAGCCCTCAGCTCCTCCATTCACCCCGAGGATACCCCCACCATAAGAAGCTGCGGACCCAGCGCCAAGACGTGTACCTCCATCTGAGCCCTCAGCTTCACCATTCACCCCGAGGATGCCCCCACCATAAGGGGCTGCGGACCCAGCAACAAGACATAGACCTGCATCTGAGCCCTCAGCTCCTCCATTCACCCCAAGGATACCCCCACCAAATGAGCTGCGGACCCAGTAACAAGACGTGTACCTGCATCTGAGCCCTCAGCTCCTCCATTCACCCCAAGGATTCCCCCACCATTAGGAGCTGGGGACCCAGAACCAAGCCGTGTACCTGCATCTGAGCCCTCAGCTCCTCCATTCACCCCGAGGATGCCCCCACCATAAGGAGATGCAGACCCAGCAACAAGACGTGTACCTGCATCTGAGCCCTCAGCTCCACCATTCACCCCGAGGATGCCCCCACCACAAGGAGCTGCGGACCCAGCAACAAGACATGGACCTGCATCTGAGCCCTCAGCTCCACCATTCACCCCGAGGATGCCCCCACCATAAGGAGCTGCAGACCCAGCAACAAGACGTGTACCTGCATCTGAGCCCTCAGCTCCACCATTCACCCCGAGGATGCCCCCACCACAAGGAGCTGCGGACCCAGCAACAAGACGTGTACCTGCATCTGAGCCCTCAGCTCCACCATTCACCCCGAGGATGCCCCCACCATAAGGAGCTGCGGACCCAGAACCAAGACGTGTACCTGCATCTGAGCCCTAAGCTCCTCCATTCACCCCGAGGATGCCCCCACCACAAGGAGCTGCGGACCTAGCAACAAGACGTGTACCTGCATCTGAGCCCTCAGCTCCACCATTCACCCCGAGGATTCCCCCACCATAAGGAGCTGCGGACCCAGCAGCAAGACGTGTACCTGCATCTGAGCCCTCAGCTTTTCCATTCACCCCGAGGATACCCCCACCATAAGGAGCTGTGGACCCAGCGCCAAGACATGTACCTGCATCTGAGCCCTCAGCTCCTCCATTCACCCCGAGGATCCCCCATCATAAGGAGCTGTGGACCCAGCGCCAAGACATGTACCTGCATCTGAGCCCTCAGCTCCTCCATTCACCCCGAGGATCCCCCATCATAAGGAGCTGTGGACCCAGTGCCAAGACATGTACCTGCATCTGAGCCCTCAGCTCCTCCATTCACCCCGAGGATCCCCCATCATAAGGAGCTGTGGACCCAGTGCCAAGACATGTACCTGCATCTGAGCCCTCAGCTCCTCCATTCACCCCGAGGATACCCCCACCATAAGAAGCTGCGGACCCAGCGGCAAGACGTGTACCTGCATCTGAGCCCTCAGCTTCACCATTCACCCCGAGGATGCCCCCACCATAAGGGGCTGCAGACCCAGCGCCAACACATCTGAGCCCTCAGCTCCCCCATGCGCCCACCACAGACCTTACTGATCGGCCCCTTTAAGGTTTTTTTATGATGTTTGCAGTAATTACTCTTTATGGAGCCGGCGCCGCCCCTCGTGCGAGGAAGCATCTGTGTGTAATTTGGTGTACCCGGACCCTCTGCCAGCAGACTGCATGCACGGTGCCTGGGTTCACGGGTTAATTTGCTGACAGATGTAACAGCGCGAGGGTTAACGAGAGCAGACAGCCGCCGACATCACACGGCGCTAATCCGGAGCGTGCAAGGACCTGTACACGCCCGCCATGGAAATGCCCGCTGCTTGTCACTGCGCCGGCGGGATGAAGGGGTTAATGCCGCGATCTGGTGGCCCCTCGTAGGGACGTTCACACCAGCGGCTTCTTCCCCAGCAGATGCCGAGCGCTGACGGTCCCCAGCAAGTCACGTCTCGTGCCGCGAAGCGTATAATTACGCCGCGCTGTGACAGCGCTATTTTAGGAGCAGCTTTCACTTCCAGCTCCAGGAGGAGCGGAGGATTAGGCCTTAATTATCCCGTCCTCATTGTATCACTGATAGCCTTCACCCATAATCCTCCACTTACATGACACTAATGCCGGCTGTGCGCGCCGCCCCCGCGCCTCACCAGAGGCTGCGAACAACAAAGAGCCCGGAATCTCGACAAAGAGCCCGGAATCTCGACAAAGAGCCCGGAATCTCGACAAAGAGCCCGGAATCTCGACAAAGAGCCCGGAATCTCGACAAAGAGCCCGGAATCTCGACAAAGAGCCCGAATCTCGACAACAGCCCAGAATCTCGACAGAGAGCCCGGAATCTCGACAGAGAGCCCGGAATCTCGACAGAGAGCCCGGAATCTCGACAGAGAGCCCGGAATGTCGACAGAGAGCCCGGAATGTCGACAGAGAGCCCGGAATCTCGCCAAACAACCCGGAATCTCGCCAAAGAGCCCGGAATCTCGACAGAGTGCCCGGAATCTCGACAGAGTGCCCGGAATCTCGACAGAGAGCCCGGAATCTCGACAGAGAGCCCGGAATCTCGACAGAGTGCCCGGAATCTCGCCAAAGAGCCCGGAATCTCAACAGAGCCGGCATCTTGTTTTTGCATTTGCGATTTTGTTGCAAAGCAAAAAAAATAAAGTGTGGATCGGTTGCAAATCGTTGTTTGCGCGGTCGGTAAAAACTGCACAATCTGCAAAACGTCTTCTGCAGCGGCGGTAAAAAAAACGCGGAAGATTTTATCGCGGAGCGGCATCTGAAATCCGCAGTGACTGCGCAGCGCACTTACAATATATTTCCCATTTTTCAGCAAATTGTGCGGTAATATACACAGATTACCGTATTTTCGAGCCCTCGAGTGAGCGGATGGGAAGTCACGGCTCTTGGAAGAAAGGGAAAAGTATAAAAATTGGCACCGACAGGACGGGGTTAAAAATAACTATTACCCCCTTCCCCTAGAGCAGTGGTGCGGCCGTGCATGCTGGGAGTTGTAGTTCCTCCGGAGAGGTGTAGTTCAGGATCGCCACCTTTTTTTTTTTTTTTTGTTCTGTCTTTTCCCCTTTTTGTTATTTTTTCGGCTCTTGCTCCGACTTGTCCCGAGACCTGGAAAACTTGTTTGTGATTATACCGAACACCCAAAACAACCTGTTCTTGGCCGCGTGACAGGAGGGTTTGCCCCGGCCGCGGATGCCGTGATTATCACAGCTGGGCTGGTGTTTGCGTTCAACTCCCAAGAAGTAACCTTTAGACTCGGCTCCGGGCCCCCGGGGCTCCGAAAAGCCAGCGGGGGTCACGGAGCTTCTATATCCAGAGGTCGAATGGTCGGAGGTCTCCCGTACAGGTCGGAGGTTCCCTGTACTGGTCGGAGGTCCCCTGTACTGGTCGGAGGTCCCCTGTACTGGTCGGAGGTCCCCTGTACTGGTCGGAGGTCCCCTGTACAGGTCGGCGGTCCCCTGTACAGGTCGGCGGTCCCCTGTACAGGTCGGAGGTCCCCTGTACAGGTCGGAGGTCCCCTATACAGGTCGAAGGTCCCCCGTACTGATCTGGGAGGTCTCCCGTACTGGTCTGAGGTCCCCCGTACTGATCTGAGGTCCCCCGTACTGGTCTGAGGTCCCCCGTACTGGTCTGAGGTCCCCCGTACTGGTCTGAGGTCCCCCGTACTGGTCTGAGGTCGCCCGTACTGATCTGGGAGGTCGCCCGTACTGGTCTGAGGTCCCCCGTACTGGTCTGAGGTCCCCCGTACTGGTCTGAGGTCCCCCGTACTGGTCTGAGGTCCCCCGTACTGGTCTGAGGTCGCCCGTACTGGTCTGAGGTCGCCCGTACTGGTCTGAGGTCGCCCGTACTGGTCTGAGGTCGCCCGTACTGGTCTGAGGTCGCCCGTACAGGTCGGAGGTCCCCCGTACAGGTCGGAGGTCCCCCGTACAGGTCTGATGTCCCCCGTACTGGTCTGAGGTCGCCCGTACAGGTCTGAGGTCGCCCGTACTGGTCTGAGGTCGCCCGTACTGGTCTGAGGTCGCCCGTACTGCTCTGAGGTCGCCCGTACTGCTCTGAGGTCGCCCGTACTGGTCGGGGAGGTCGCCCGTACTGGTCAAGGAGGTCGCCCGTACTGGTCGGGGAGGTCGCCCGTACTGGTCGGGGAGGTCGCCCGTACTGGTCGGGGAGGTCGCCCGTACTGGTCGGGGAGGTCGCCCGTACTGGTCGGGGAGGTCGCCCGTACTGGTCGGGGAGGTCGCCCGTACTGGTCTGAGGTCGCCCGTACTGGTCTGAGGTCGCCCGTACTGGTTGGGGAGGTCACCTGTGCTTGTCATAGTCAATAAAGCTTGGAAAATGAACGAGAGTCACAGCAGTGGCCGCACATGCTCAGTAGTGCTTCTTTCACACATGGCGGTTTCGGACCCCTATTTGTTCTGCTCAGGGGGAATCCCAGTAATAAGACATCTGCATAGGTTATATATGTTGTTTATAGAACAAGCCTTTTAATCATATTTTTGTATGGAATCCCCCTTTAAGATTTAAAGGTACACTTCCAAAGATTGCTTTGTATTACGCCCTTTACTCCAGTCACAACCAGAGCTGCAGTCAAAGTTCTACTAATTGGCCTTTAGACCTCAGGCCTGTACACCTCGGTGCGGCCCACTGCTGGGGCAGTGTCTATATACACCCCGCTGCAGTGCATCCAGGCTATGCACAGTGCCGACGTATAGAGATAAAGAATCACAGTGCGGTAAAGTGAAATACAGGGACTTGTGTCTGAACATAGTCATGTGTCCAACTACACAGCAGAGAGGAACACCAAGAGGCATTCAGCAGAATAGTGACCGCAGCTCTGGAGGATAAGACATGATGTAACAGCAGAATGGTGAATGCAGCTCTGGAGGATAAGACATGATGTAACAGCAGAATTGTGAGTGCAGCTGTGGAGGTGACTGGAGGATAAGACCTGATGTAACAGCAGAATAGTGACTGCAGCTCTGGAGGATAAGACATGATGTAACAGCAGAATGGTGAATGCAGCTGTGGAGGTGACTGGAGGATAAGACCTGATGTAACAGCAGAATAGTGACTGCAGCTCTGGAGGATAAGACCTGATGTAACAGCAGAATGGTGAATGCAGCTGTGGAGGTGACTGGAGGATAAGACCTGATGTAACAGCAAAATGGTGAATGCAGCTCTGGAGGATAAGACATGATATAACAGCAGAATGGTGAGTGCAGCTGTGGAGGATAAGTCATGATGTAACAGCAGAATGGTGAGTGCATCTCTGGAGGATAAGACATGATGTAACCAGAATGGTGAGTGCAGCTGTGGAGGTGACTGGAGGATAAGACCTGATGTAACAGCAGAATAGTGATTGCAGCTCTGGAGGTGACTGAAGTACAAGACATTATATAATTATTATTATTTTTATTAATTAAACCTTGCTCCGTACAGTATAAGCACGGCCGGTGCTATATATAAACTTCATAAAATTTCAGCTAATTATGTATCTAGGTTACATTACAAAACAGAGCGAACCCATAATCTAACAAATAACAAGTGCATGTGATCATCTGATCTGACCCGGAGTGGAACCGACGCTCAATACCCCCGGACAGTCCACTCCTAATACAGAGAGCAAACCCTGAACAGCAGAAGAATACCCAGAGGAGACCACGAAATGCCCAGAGACGGACGATAGAAAGCTCACGCCATGCAGAAAGAGCAAGAGAGAAAGGACCGGAGAGAGAGAAAGGACAAGAGAGATAAGAGGGAGAGGATCGGAGAGGGAGAAAGAGGACTGGAGAGAGAGAGAGAGAAGGGACCTGGAGAGAGAGAGGACAAGAGAGAGAGAGGGGAGGAACGGAGAGAGAAGGGACCTGGAGAGAGAGAGGACCGGAGAGAGAAGGGACCTGGAGAGAGAGAGGACCGGAGAGAGAAGGGACCTGGAGAGAGAGAGGACCGGAGAGAGAGAGGACCGGAGAGAGAAGGGACCCGGAAAGAGAAGGGACCTGGAGATAGAGAGGACCGGAGAGAGAAGGGACCTGGAGAGAGAGAGGATCGGAGAGAGAGAGAGAAGGGACCTGGAGAGAGAGAGGACCGGAAAGAGAAGGGACCTGGAGAGAGAGAGGACCGGAGAGAGAAGGGACCTGGAGAGAGAGAGGACCGGAGAGAGAAGGGACCCGGAAAGAGAAGGGACCTGGAGAGAGAGAGGACCGGAGAGAGAAGGGACCTGGAGAGAGAGAGGATCGGAGAGAGAGAGAGAGAAGGGACCTGGAGAGAGAGAGGACCGGAGAGAGAAGGGACCCGGAAAGAGAAGGGACCTGGAGAGAGAGAGGACCGGAGAGAGAAGGGACCCGGAGAGAGAAGGGACCCGGAGAGAGAAGGGACCCGGAGAGAGAAGGGACCCGGAGAGAGAAGGGACCCGGAGAGAGAAGGGACCCGGAGAGAGAAGGGACCCGGAGAGAGAAGGGACCCGGAGAGAGAAGGGACCCGGAAAGAGAAGGGACCTGGAGAGAGAGAGGACCGGAGAGAGAAGGGACCTGGAGAGAGAGAGGACCGGAGAGAGACGGGACCCGGAGAGAGAAGGGACCTGGAGAGAGAGGACCGGAGAGAGAAGGGACCTGGAGAGAGAGAGGACCGGAGAGAGAAGGGACCCGAAGAGAGAAGGGACCCGGAAAGAGAAGGGACCCGGAGAGAGAAGGGACCCGGAGAGAGAAGGGACCCGGAGAGAGAAGGGACCCGGAAAGAGAAGGGACCCGGAGAGAGAAGGGACCCGGAAAGAGAAGGGACCCGAAAAGAGAAGGGACCCGGAGAGAGAAGGGACCCGGAGAGAGAAAGGACCCGGAAAGAGAAGGGACCCGGAAAGAGAAGGGACCCGGAAAGAGAAGGGACCCGGAGAGAGAGAGGACCGGAGAGAGAGAGGACCGGAGAGAGAAGGGACCTGGAGAGAGAGAGGACCGGAGAGAGACGGGACCCGGAGAGAGAAGGGACCTGGAGAGAGAGGACCGGAGAGAGAAGGGACCTGGAGAGAGAGAGGACCGGAGAGAGAAGGGACCCGGAGAGAGAAGGGACCCGGAAAGAGAAGGGACCCGGAGAGAGAAGGGACCCGGAGAGAGAAGGGACCCGGAGAGAGAAGGGACCCGGAAAGAGAAGGGACCCGGAGAGAGAAGGGACCCGGAAAGAGAAGGGACCCGAAAAGAGAAGGGACCCGGAGAGAGAAGGGACCCGGAGAGAGAAAGGACCCGGAAAGAGAAGGGACCCGGAAAGAGAAGGGACCCGGAAAGAGAAGGGACCCGGAGAGAGAGAGGACCGGAGAGAGAAGGGACCTGGAGAGAGAGAGGACCGGAGAGAGAGAGAGAAGGGACCTAGAGAGAGAGAGGACCGGAGAGAGAAGGGACCCGGAGAGAGAAGGGACCCGGAGAGAGAAGGGACCCGGAGAGAGAAGGGACCCGGAAAGAGAAGGGACCTGGAGAGAGAGAGGACCGGAGAGAGAAGGGACCCGGAGAGAGAAGGGACCCGGAGAGAGAAGGGACCCGGAGAGAGAAGGGACCCGGAGAGAGAAGGGACCCGGAGAGAGAAGGGACCCGGAGAGAGAGAGGACCGGAGAGAGAAGGGACCCGGAAAGAGAAGGGACCTGGAGAGAGAGAGAGGACCGGAGAGAGAAGGGACCTGGAGAGAGAGAGGACCGGAGAGAGACGGGACCCGGAGAGAGAAGGGACCTGGAGAGAGAGGACTGGAGAGAGAGAGGACCGGAGAGAGAAGGGACCTGGAGAGAGAAGGGACCCAGAGAGAGAAGGGACCCGGAGAGAGAAGGGACCCGGAGAGAGAAGGGACCCGGAGAGAGAAGGGACCCGGAGAGAGAAGGGACCCGGAGAGAGAAGGGACCCGGAGAGAGAAGGGACCTGGAGAGAGAAGGGACCTGGAGAGAGAAGGGACCCGGAGAGAGAAGGGACCCGGAAAGAGAAGGGACCCGGAAAGAGAAGGGACCCGGAAAGAGAAGGGACCCGGAAAGAGAAGGGACCCGGAGAGAGAAGGGACCCGGAGAGAGAAGGGACCCGGAGAGAGAAGGGACCCGGAAAGAGAAGGGACCCGGAGAGAGAGAGAGGACCGGAGAGAGAAGGGACCTGGAGAGAGAGGACCGGAGAAAGAAGGGACCGGAGAGAGAGAGAAGGGACCAGAGAGAGGAAATCCAAGAGAGAATAGACCATGGGAGCAGGGAAACACAAAGAGAGAATGTACTATAATACTGCTCCTATGTTCAATAATATAACTACTATAATACTGCCCCTATGTACAAGAGTAGAACTACTATAATACTGCCCCCTATATACAAGAATATAACTACTATAATACTGCCCCCTATGTACAAAAATATAACTACTATAATACTGCCCCCTATGTACAAGAATATAACTACTATAATACTGCCCCTATGTACAAGAATATAACTACTATAATACTGCTCCTATGTTCAATAATATAACTACTATAATACTGCCCCTATGTACAAGAATATAACTACTATAATACTGCCCCTATGTACAAGAATATAACTACTATAATACTGCCTCCTACATACATGAATATAACTACTATAATACTGCCCCTATGTACAAGAATATAACTACTATAATACTGCCCCCTATATACAAGAATATAACTACTATAATACTGCCCCTATGTACAAGAATATAACTACTATAATACTGCCTCCTACATACATGAATATAACTACTATAATACTGTCCCTATATACAAGAATATAACTACTATAATACTGCTCCCTATGTACAAGAATATAACTACTATAATACTGCCTCCTACATACATGAATATAACTACTATAATACTGTCCCTATATACAAGAATATAACTACTATAATACTGCCCCCTATGTACAAGAATATAACTACTATAATACTGTCCCTATGTACAAGAATATAACTACTATAATACTGCCCCCTATGTACAAGAATATAACTACTATAATACTGCCCCCTATATACAAGAATATAACTACTATAATAATGCCCCCTATATACAAGAATATAACTACTATAATACTGCCCCCTATATACAAGAATATAACTGCTACAATGTATTAGTTTTTGCACCTCCTATGCACAGTGACAAGCTGCGGTATTTCGGATGGAGTCATCATTAATGTGAGGTGACTCCTTATTTCGGGCACTCTGGAGATTAGGAGCGTTTACCTGTTAATCCTGTTATTATAAGGTGGAAATGCTGTTGTCTCACAAATCTGTAATTCTCCTTATTAATGTGACTCTGCGCTGTGTAGGATTAGGGGCTGTGCAGGTTACGTATTTCCTCTGCTCTTTTTGCCACTGATCACTTCACGCTGATGATGATGATGATGATGATGATTCACTGCGCTCCGTCTTTATGGTCTTGATGGGCCGGTCTATGCCATATTAGCCATTAGCCCTATAGGGACATTAATGTGTCCTTTATAGATGATTAAACTCCTCAGTTTTGCTGTCTATCCTCCATACTGCTTTTAGTAAGTATTTATCTCGCCTCAGTGCTGGATGCACAGTTACACTGCTCAGTGTGTATGTACATTTTCCTCCATACTGCTGCAGTTTTCTAGTAAGTGCTTGTGTTACCCTAATGCTAGATTCACAGCTACACTGCTCAGTATAATGGCCTTCTTGCTGTTGCTGGATTCCCAACTATATGGCTCAGTGCTGCTGTATGATGTCCTCCATGCTGCTGCTTCTAGTAAGTGATTTATCTCACCCAGTGCTGGATTCAAAGATACAATGCTCAGTACTGCTGTATAGTGTCCCCTGTGTACTGCTGCTCACTAGTGTTTTATCTCACCCAGTGCTGGATTCACATCTACACTGCTCAGTACTGCTGTGTAATGTCCCCTGTGTACTGCTGCTCACTAGTAAGTGTTTTATCTCACCCAGTGCTGGATTCACATCTACACTGCTCAGTACTGCTGTGTAATGTCCCCTGTGTACTGCTGCTCACTAGTAAGTGTTTTATCTCACCCAGTGCTGGATTCACATCTACACTGCTCAGTACTGCTGTGTAATGTCCCCTGTGCTACTGCACCTTACTAGTTAGTGCTTTATCGCACCCAGTGGTTGATTCACGTCTACACTGCTCAGTACTGCTGTATAATGTCCTCCATGCTATTGCTCTATAATGTCCTCCATGCTGCTGCTGTATAATGTCCTCCATGCTGCTGCTGTATAATGTCCTCCATGCTGCTGCTGTATAATGCCCTCCGTGTTGCTGCTGTATAATGCCCTCCATGCTGCTGCTGTATAGTGTACTCCGTGCTGCTGCTGTATGGTGTACTCCGTGCTGCTGCTGTATAATGTCCTCCATGCTGCTGCTGTATAATGTCCTCCATGCTGCTGCTGTATAATGTCCTCCATGCTGCTGCTGTATAGTGTACTCCGTGCTGCTGCTGTATAATGTCCTCCATGCTGCTGCTGTATAATGTCCTCCATGCTGCTGCTGTATAGTGTACTCCGTGCTGCTGCTGTATAGTGTCCTCCATGCTGCTGCTGTATAATGTCCTCCATGCTGCTGCTGTATAATGTCCTCCATGCTGCTGCTGTATAATGTCCTCCATGCTGCTGCTGTATAGTGTACTTCGTGCTGCTGCTGTATAATGTCCTCCATGCTGCTGCTGTATAGTGTACTTCATGCTGCTGCTGTATAATGTCCTCCATGCTGCTGCTGCTTCTCACCATGAGCTACATAGAGTCAGGAGCGCAGGAATCCCTCATGTCTGTGTGTGCTGTGTATGGGAGACATCATAGCAGGGAGTCTGCACCCACCAGCTCAGAGACAACTGAACATTAGCTAGCACCCCCGATAGTCTCCTGAATCTGCAGGCGTGGGTCGAGCAGGGGGATGTGGCCGATCTGATCAGTTTTTCTATCACACAGCCGTGTCAGGGGCGATGATGTCTCTGCACCGATCCTTTGTCCTTCTCTCTGTTTTCTCTTCTGGTTGGTAACCCCCCCTCCCCCCATTTCTTTCTTTTCAGGGCTTATTTCAGAAGTTTTGTGCCTCAGTTCCAAGAAGCCGCATTTGCCAACGGGAAGCTGTAATCGACCAGACAAAGCGCTCCGGGGTCCTCCGTAAACTATTATGATTTTTTTTTGTACAAAAATAAATAAAAATAAGAAACAATATCTCCTGTCTTTGTTTTCCTGCAGCTGCATCCCCCTATTCCCCCGTACCCCTCCGCAGTCCCCGGGACATCGCAGTCTCATGGCTGCACATACAGTATATGTATACTACACACCCGCCTCTGCAGTGTACCAGGATATAAGAAGTTAATTCCGCTCTGCCAATGGAGGAGACCCGGATAGAAGAATAAGTAGACTATTAGTCTCCGCGTTTCGGAGCGAAAGCTTCTTCTTCTTCAGGACAAAAAACTGCAAAATCATCCAGACATTACTCCTGTTTAACCCTTTAAGGGATCGTCCATATTCAGGGTCAAAATGGAGAAGAATGACCCAAGTCCTAAAATTTGTGGAAGACGAGAATCCAGAAATCTTTATATTGGTAAAGGCTTCTTAAAGGAGAACAGAGCCTGTTATTATATACAGTCATATGAAAAAGTTTGGGCACCCCTATTAATGTTACCCTTTTTTCTTTATAACAATTTGGGTTTTTGCTATTTCAGTGTCATATATCTAATAACTGATGGACTGAGTAATATTTCTGGATTGAAATGAGGTTTATTGCACTAACAGAAAATGTGCAATCCGCATTTAAACAAAATTTGACCGGTGCAAAAGTATGGGCACCTCAATATAAAAGTGACATTGATATTTTGGAGATCCTCCTTTTGCAGAAATCACAGCCTCTAGTCGCTTCCTGTAGCTTTTAATGAGTTCCTGGATCCTGGATGAAGGTAGATTTGACCATTCCTGTTTACAAAACAATTCCAGTTCAGTTAAGTTTGATGGTCGCCGAGCATGGACAGCCGCTTCACATCATCCCACAGATTTTCAATGATATTCAGGTCTGGGGACTGGGATGGCCATTCCAGAACATTGTAATTGTTCCTCTGCATGAATGCCTGAGTAGATTTGGAGCGGTGTTTTGGATCATTGTCTTGCTGAAATATTCATCCCCTGCGTAACTTCAACTTCGTCACTGATTCTTGCACATTATTGTCAAGAATCTGCTGATACTGAGTTGAATCCATGCGACCCTCAACTTTAACAAGATTCCCGGTGTCGGCATTGGCCACACAGCCCCAAAGCATGATGGAACCTCCACCAAATTTTACTGTGGGTAGCAAGTGCTTTTCTTGGAATGCCGTGTTTTTTTGCCTCCATGCATAACGCCTTTTTGTATGACCAAACAACTCAATCTTTGTTTCATCAGTCCACAGGACCTTCTTCCAAAATGTAACTGGCTTGTCCAAATGTGCTTTTGCATACCTCAGGCGACTCTGTTTGTGGCGTGCTTGCAGAAACGGCTTCTTTCGCATCACTCTCCCATACAGCTTCTCCTTGTGTAACGTGCGCTGTATTGCTGACCGATGCACAGTGACACCATCTGCAGCAAGATGATGCTGCAGGTCTTTGGAGGTGGTCTGTGGATTGTCCTTGACTGTTCTCACCATTCTTCTTCTCTGCCTTTCTGATATATTTCTTGGCCTGCCACTTCTGGGCTTAACAAGAACTGTACCTGTGTTCTTCCATTTCCTTACTATGTTCCTCACAGTGGAAACTGACAGTTTAAATCTCTGAGACAACTTTTTGTACCTTCCCCTGAACAACTATGTTGAATAATCTTTGTTTCCAGATCATTTGAGAGTTGTTTTGAGGAGCCCATGATGCCACTCTTCATAGGAGATTCAAATAGGAGAACAACTTGCAAGTGGCCACCTTACATACCTTTTCCCATGATTGGATACACCTGCCTATGAAGATCAAAGCTCAATGAGGTTACAAAACCAATTTAGTGCTTTAGTAAGTCAGTAAGAAGTAGTTAGGAGTGTTCAAATCAAGAAATTGATAAGGGTGCCCATACTTTTGCACCGGTCAAATTTTGTTTAAATGCGGATTGCACATTTTCTGTTAGTGCAATAAACCTCATTTCAATTCAGAAATATTACTCAGTCCATCAGTTATTAGATATATGAAACTGAAATAGCAAAAACCCAAATTGTTATAAAGAAAAAAGGTTACATTAATAGGGGTGCCCAAACTTTTTCATATGACTGTACACTGCATCTATTATACGATGTAGCAGAGCTGAGTGCGTCAAGTAATATTGTACTGTTTTACATGGGACTGCAGGAAACCCTGTTATCACCGTGTGTTATTGGGCCCAGGAGAGAGGCGACTGACAACTTCGGCTCTGCTACATCCAGTTCGTGGTTCTGAGTCTCGGCCGCTCCTCTGCTGCACGGTCTATGGGAGTCTGATCTCCTGCCTCCTTACAGGCTCAGAGAGCTGCTCGATCCGTCCACCATGCTTTACACTGAAACTTCTCATTTAAAATGACAGTCTGCTGCAGTTTTTATTATGTGACCCCTGGAAACAATGAATGTGGTACAGTCGTGGGGAAACCAAAGTCTTTACTTCTTTCCGGACGGTCTGAACCCCATATACAAATATACAAGTTTCCAGGATATTGGTGGAGGTTTTATCTTCCTCATTACCATTTGTAAGCGTCACAATCATTGCAGGTTTCCCGCTACTGTTTTGGGTATTTTTATGCAGTAGGAGAAAAAAAAATGAAAATGGAAACCATCAGCAAGCAGCTGTGTAATATTCTTTAGTTGTTCTTATTGATTTCGGGGGTGATTGGCTCATTCGCAGCCATACTGGAGATCGGTCACCGGACTGAGGGAAGGTTCTTGTGTTAATGATCGTCAATAAAATCAGTCAACAGCAAGTGCCCTGCTTACTGATGGTTTCCATTGAGCATCATATTGTATTCTACATTGCAGAGAGTGAAAACCTTCAATTGCAGAGCTGCGGGGTGTTATATCCCTGCCCTGCTCTCTAGAGGACAGCACCCCGGCCATTACACCGACGCGTCCCTTTAATTAACCACCTGTAGTCCCCCACCCCATCATCCCCTGAAAAGACACACTCTGACATTGTAGCAATTGGTTTTATCTGTTACTAGCAAAGCTATCACGATGGCCTCCACTCACCGTCACAAGCCTCACCCAGCCTCCTACAGTCCTGAACACGCTGTTATAGTGATACATGGATGTAACAGCAACCAGAGAGCTTCACCAGTACATCACAAGCCAAATCTTATCCTGTATCTCTGTATACAGGGAGCTCCCCCTAGTGGTGGCTGCAGACAGGATCTTATCATGTATCTCTGTATACAGGGAGCTCCCTCTAGTGGTGACTGCAGACAGGATCTTATCATGTATCTCTGTATACAGGGAGCTCCCCCTA
This sequence comes from Anomaloglossus baeobatrachus, assembly GCF_048569485.1. NCBI lineage: Eukaryota > Metazoa > Chordata > Amphibia > Anura > Aromobatidae > Anomaloglossus > Anomaloglossus baeobatrachus. The sequence goes on from NC_134355.1 coordinate 18,684,480, forward strand.
GTGGTGGCTGCAGACAGGATCTTATCATGTATCTCTGTATACAGGGAGCTCCCCCTAGTGGTGGCTGCAGACAGGATCTTATCATGTATCTCTGTATACAGGGAGCTCCCCCTAGTGGTGGCTGCAGACAGGATCTTATCATGTATCTCTGTATACAGGGAGCTCCCCCTAGTGGTGGCTGTAGACAGGATCTTATCATGTATCTCTGTATACAGGGAGCTCCCCCTAGTGGTGGCTGCAGACAGGATCTTATCATGTATCTCTGTATACAGGGAGCTCCCCCTAGTGGTGGCTGCAGACAGGATCTTATCATGTATCTCTGTATACAGGGAGCTCCCCCTAGTGGTGGCTGCAGACAGGATCTTATAATGTATCTCTGTATACAGGGAGCTCCCTCTAGTGGTGGCTACAGACAGGATCTTATCATGTATCTCTGTATACAGGGAGCTCCCCCTAGTGGTGACTGCAGACAGGATCTTATCATGTATCTCTGTATACAGGGAGCTCCCCCTAGTGGTGACTGCAGACAGGATCTTATCATGTATCTCTGTATACATGGAGCTTCCCCTAGTGGTGGCTGCAGACAGGATCTTATCATGTATCTCTGTATACAGGAAGCTCCCCCTAGTGGTGGCTGCAGACAGGATGTTATCATGTATCTCTGTATACAGGGAACTCCCCCTAGTGGTGGCTGCAGACAGGATCTTATCATGTATCTCTGTATACAGGGAGCTCCCCCTAGTGGTGGCTGCCGACAGAATCTTATGTATCTCTGTATACAGGGAGCTTCCCCTAGTGGTGGCTGCAGACAGAATCTTATCATGCATCTCTGTATACAGGGAGCTCCCCTAGTGGTGGCTGCAGACAGGATCTTATCATGTATCTCTGTATACAGGGAGCTCCCCCTAGTGGTGGCGCAGACAGGATCTTATCATGTATCTCTGTATACAGGGATCTCCCCCTAGTGGTGGCGGCAGACAGAATCTTATCATGTGTCTCTGTATGCAGGGAGCTCCCCCTAGTGGTGGCTGCAGACAGGATCTTATCATGTATCTCTGTATACAGGGCGCTCTCCCTAGTGGTGGCTGCAGATAGGATCTTATCATGTATCACTGTATACAGGGATCTCCCCCTAGTGGTGGCGGCAGACAGGATCTTATCATGTATCTCTATATACAGGGAGCTCCCCCTAGTGGTGGCTGCAGACAGGATCTTATCATGTATCTCTGTATACAGGGAGCTCCCCCTAGTGGTGACTGCAGACAGAATCTTATCATGTATCTCTGTATACAGGGAGCTCCCCCTAGTGGTGACTGCAGACAGGATCTTATCATGTATCTCTGTATACAGGGAGCTCCCCCTAGTGGTGACTGCAGACAGGATCTTATCATGTGTCTCTGTATACAGGGAGCTCCCCCTAGTGGTGGCTGCAGACAGAATCTTATCATGTATCTCTGTATACAGGGAGCTCTCCCTAGTGGTGGCTGCAGACAAGATCTTATCATGTATCTCTGTATACAGGGAGCTCCCCCTAGTGGTGGCTGCAGACAGGATCTTATCATGTATCTCTGTATACAGGGTGCTCCCCCTAGTGGTGGCTGCAGACAGGATCTTATCATGTATCTCTGTATACAGGGTGCTCCCCCTAGTGGTGGCTGCAGACAGGATCTTATCATGTATCTCTGTATACAGGGAGCTTCCCCTAGTGGTGGCTGCAGACAGGATCTTATCATGTATCTCTGTATACAGAAAGCTCCCCCTAGTGGTGGCTGCAGACAGAATCTTATCATGTATCTCTGTATACAGGGAGCTCCCTCTAGTGGTGGCTGCAGACAGGATCTTATCATGTGTCTCTGTATACAGGGAGCTCCCCCTAGTGGTGGCTGCAGACAGGATCTTATCATGTATCTCTGTATACAGGGAGCTCCCCCTAGTGGTGGCTGCAGACAGGATCTTATGTATCTATATACAGGGAGCTCCCCCTAGTGGTGGCTGCAGACGGGATCTTATCATGTATCTCTGTATACAGGGAGCTCCCCCTAGTGGTGGCTGCAGACAGGATCTTATCATGTATCTGTATACAGGGAGCTCCCCCTTGTGGTGGCTGCAGACAGGATCTTATCATGTATCTCTGTATACAGGGAGCTCCCCCCAGTGGTGACTGCAGACAGGATCTTATCATGTATCTCTGTATACAGGGAGCTCCCCCTAGTGGTGACTGCAGACAGGATCTTATCATGTATCTCTGTATACAGGGAGCTCCCCATAGTGGTGACTGCAGACAGGATCTTATCATGTATCTCTGTATACAGGGAGCTCCCCCTAGTGGTGGCTGCAGACAGGATCTTATCATGTGTCTCTGTATACAGGAGCTCCCCCTAGTGGTGGCTGCAGACAGGATCTTATCATGTATCTCTGTATACAGGGAGCTCCCCCTAGTGGTGGCTGCAGACAGGATCTTATCATGTATCTTTGTATACAGGGAGCTCCCCCTAGTGGTGGCTGCAGACAGAATCTTATCATGTATCTGTATACAGGGAGCTCCCCCTAGTGGTGGCTGCAGGCAGGATCTTATCATGTATCTCTGTATACAGGGAGCTCCCCCTAGTAGTGGCTGCAGGCAGGATCTTATCATGTATCTCTGTATACAAGGAGCTCCCCCTAGTGGTGGCTGCAGGCAGGATCGTATCATGTATCTCTGTATACAGGGAGCTCCCCCTAGTGGTGGCTGCAGACAGGATCTTATCATGTATCTCTATACAGGGAGCTCCCCCTAGTGGTGGCTGCAGACAGGATCTTATCATATATCTCTGTATACAGGGAGCTCCCCCTAGTGGTGACTGCAGACAGGATCTTATCATGTATCTCTATGCAGGGAGGTCCCCCTAGTGGTGGCTGCAGACAGGATCTTATCATGTATCACTGCATACAGGGAGCTCTCCCTAGTGGTGGCTGCAGACAGGATCTTATCATATATCTCTGTATGCAGGGAGCTCCCCCTAGTGGTGGCTGCAGACAGGATCTTATCATGTATCACTGCATACAGGGAGCTCCCCCTAGTGGTGGCTGCAGACAGGATCTTATCATATATCTCTGTATGCAGGGAGCTCCCCCTAGTGGTGGCTGCAGACAGGATCTTATCATGTATCACTGTATACAGGGAGCTCCCCCTAGTGGTGGCTGCAGACAGGATCTTATCATGTATCTCTGTATACAGGGAGCTCCCTCTAGTGGTGACTGCAGACAGGATCTTATCATGTATCTCTGTATGCAGGGCGCTCCCCCTAGTGGTGACTGCAGACAGGATCTTATCATGTATCTCTGTATACAGGGAGCTCCGCCTAGTGGTGGCTGCAGACAGGATCTTATCATGTATCACTGTATACAGGGAGCTCCCCCTAGTGGTGGCTGCAGACAGGATCTTATCATGTATCTCTGTATACAGGGAGCTCCTCCTAGTGGTGGCTGCAGACAGGATCTTATCATGTATCACTGTATACAGGGAGCTCCCCCTAGTGGTGGCTGCAGACAGGATCTTATCATGTATATCTGTATACAGGGAGCTCCCCCTAGTGGTGGCTGCAGACAGGATCTTATCATGTATCTCTGTATGCAGGGAGCTCCCTCTAGTGGTGGCTGCAGACAGGATCTTATCATGTATCACTGCATACAGGGAGCTCCCCCTAGTGGTGGCTGCAGACAGAATCTTATGTATATCTGTATACATTTTTTTTCTATCTTGTGGAATTTCTTGATCATTTTATGTCATATTTTTCAAATTTGGGCACAAGGTTCATGAATTTTATGTATATTAAAAATGCTTTTTATTTTTGTCTTTAGAAGATAATCCGGTAACATAACCCAGTTTGCGCAAAAATATGTATTATTGGCTCCGCTTCTCTTCAGGCTGGTTGTGTGGATTCCTATAGATTTTTCTATACATGATGCATATGAAAGTCGAGTAATCCGACCGCCCAGAAGTCACCATTATAAAAGTCACCGCGCCTCCCTCGATCGGGCCATCATCCGCCTTTACGAGAGCTTCAAGATTTATGCTGTAATGCTTCTGTCTTCTTTACAGCCTGTAAATATACGTTTATGCGTTACACTAAAGACTTCTTAAAAATTCACTCCTTGAGTCCACCCTCACGTCCGGATCCTGCCCTCCACATCTTTCACCTCCTTTCCTATTCTTCTATTTTTCTTTCCTTTCCATCCCTCTTCCCCACTTTCCTTCCATCTTTTCATTCCTTCCTTCCTTCATTTCCACCATTCATTTTGCTTTCCTTTTCATTTCCTTCCTTTCCTTCAACATTCCTTTCACCTATTCCTTTCCTTTCCCCTTCATGTTTTTTCTCCCTTTCATTTTTTTTCTTTTCCCCTTAATTCCTTTCCGCCTTTCTTTTACCTCTTCTTCCTTTCGTTTCCCCTTCATTCATTCCCCCATTCCTTTTCATTCCTTCCTTTCCTTTCCCCTTCATTCTTTTCCTCCACTCCTTTTCTTCCTTTCCTTCCTTTCCCCTTCATTCCTTTCTTCTATTCCTTTCCTTTCTCCTTTATTACTTTCCTCCCTTCCTTCCTTTCCCTTTCTTTCTTTTTCTCCTTTTTTTTCCTTTCCCCTCATTCCTTTCCTCCATTCCTTTTCCTTCATTATTTTTTTTTCCTTTCTTTCTTTTCTTTCCCCTTCATATTTCCTCCATTCCTTTTACTTTTCTTACTTCCTGTTTTTCCTTTTCCCTTCATTCCTTTACTCAATTTATTTTCCCTTCCTTTCCACCATTCCTTTTGCTTTCCTTTTCTTTTCCTTCTTTTCACCTAATCCTTTTCCTTTACCCTTCATTCCTTTCCTTTCCCCTTCATTCATTTCCTCTTTCTTTTCCTTTCCTTCCTTCCTCACATCTTTACTTTCCCCCATTCCTTTTATCCTTCATTCCTTTCCTTTACCCTTCATTCCTTTTTTTATTGATCATTCCTTTCCTCCATTCCTTTTCATTTCTTTCCTTTCTTTCCTCTTCATGCCGCTAATCCATTCATTTTCTTGTTCATTCCTTTCCTTCTTTTTCTTTCCCCTTCATTAAATTCCTCCAATCCTTTTCCTTACCTTTGCCCTACGTTCCTTTCATCCCTTACTTTTCCTTCATTCCTTTCCTTTCCTCTTCATTCCTTTCCTTTCCTCTTCATTCCTTTCCTCCATTCCTATTCCTTCTCTTCCCCTTCTGCCTCTTCCTTCCTCTTCTGCCTCTTCCTTCCTCTTCTGCCTCTTCCTTCCTCTTCTGCCTCTTCCTTCCTTCCTCTTCTGCCTCCTCCTTCCTTCCTCTTCTGCCTCTTCCTTCCTTCCTCTTCTGCCTCTTCCTTCCTCTTCTGCCTTTTCCTTCCTCTTCTGCCTCTTTCTTCCTCTTCTGCCTTATCCTTCCTCTTCTGCCTCTTCCTTCTTCTTCTGCCTCTTCCTTCCTCTTCTGCCTCTTCCTTCCTCTTCTGCTCCTTCCTTCATCTTCCTTCCTTCTGCCTCTTCCTTCCTTCCTCTTCCTTCCTTTCTCTTCTGCCTCCTTCTTCCTCTTCTGTCTCTTCCTTCCTCTTTTATCTCTTCCTTCCTTCCTCTTCTATCCCTTCCTTTCTCTTCTGCCTCTTTTTTCCTTTCTCTTCTGCCTCTTCCTTCCTCTTCTGCCTCTTCCTTCCCCTTCTTCCTCTTCTTCCCCTTCCTTCCTCTTCTGCCTCTTCCTTCCTCTTCATTCCTCTTCTTCCTCTTCTGCCTCTTCCTTCCTTCCTCTTCTGCCTCTTCCTTCCTTCCTCTTCTGCCTCTTTCTTCCTCTTCTGCCTCTTTCTTCCTCTTCTGCCTCTTTCTTCCTCTTCTGCCTCTTCCTTCCTCTTCTGCCTCTTCCTTCCTCTTCTGCCTCTTCCTTCCTCTTCTGCCTCTTCCTTTCTTTCTCTTCTGCCTCTTCCTTCCTCTTCTGCCTTTTCCCTCCTCTTCTGCCTCTTCTTTCCTCTTCTGCCTCTTCCTTACTTCCTTTTCTGCCTCTTCCTTCCTCTTCTATCTCTTCCTTCCTTCCTCTTCTATCCCTTCCTTCCTCTTCTGCCTCTTTTTTCCTTTCTCTTCTGCCTCTTCCTTCCTCTTCTGCCTCTTCCTTCCCCTTCCTCTTCTTCCCCTTCCTTCCTTCCTCTTCTGCCTCTTCCTTCCTCTTCTTCCTCTTCTGCCTCTTCCTTCCTTCCTCTTCTGCCCCTTCCTTCCTCCCTCTTCTGCCTCTTCCTCCCTCTTCTGCCTCTTCCTTCCTCTTCTGCCTCTTCCTTCCTCTTCTGCCCCTTCCTTCCTCTTCTGCCTCTTCCTTCCTTCCTCTTCTGCCTTTTCCTTCCTTCCTCTTCTGCCTCTTCCTTCCTTTTCTACCCCTTTCTTCCTTCCTCTTCTGCCTCTTTCTTCCTCTTCCTTCCTCTTTCTTCCTCTTCTGCCTCTTCCTTCCTTCCTCTTCTGCCTCTTCCTTCCTTCCTCTTCCTCTTCCTTCCTTCCTCTTCCTTCCTTCCTCTTCTGCCCCTTCCTTCCTTCCTCTTCTACCTCTTTCTTCCTTCCTCTTCTGCCTTTTCCCTTCCTTCCTCTTCTGCCTCTTCCTTCCTCTTCTGCCTCTTCCTTCCTCTTCTGCCGCTTCCTTACTTCCTCTTCTGCCTCTTCCTTCCTTCCTCTTCTGCCTCTTCCTTCCTCTTCTGCCTCTTCCTTTCTTCCTCTTCCTTTCTTCCTCTTCTGCCTCTTCCTTCCTTCCTCTTCCTTCCTTCCTCTTCTGCCTCTTTCTTCCTCTTCTGCCTTTTCCTTTCTTCCTCTTCTGCCTCTTCCTTTCTTCCTCTTCCTTTCTTCCTCTTCTGCCTCTTCCTATCTTCTTCTGCCTCTTCCTATCTTCCTCTTCTGCCTCTTCCTTTCTTCCTCTTCTGCCTCTTCCTTTCTTCCTCTTCTGCCTCTTCCTTTCTTCCTCTTCTGCCTCTTCCTTTCTTCCTCTTCTGCCTCTTCCTTTCTTCCTCTTCTGCCATTTCCTTCCTCTTCTGCCTCTTCCTTCCTCTTCTGCCTCTTCCTTCCTCTTCTGCCTTTTCCTGCCTCTTCTACCTCTTCCTTCCTTCCTCTTCTGCCTCTTCCTTTCTTCCTCTTCTGCCTCTTCCTTTCTTCCTCTTCTGCCTCTTCCTTCCTCTTCTGCCTCTTCCTTCTTCTTCTGCCTCTTCCTTCCTCTTCTGCCTCTTCCTTCCTCTTCTGCCTCTTCCTTCCTCTTCTGCCTCTTCCTTCCTCTTCTGCCTCTTCTGCCTTTTCCTTCCTTCCTCTTCTGCCTCTTCCTTCCTTCCTCTTCTGCCTCTTCCTTCCTTCCTCTTCTGCCTCTTCCTTCCTTCCTCTTCTGCCTCTTCCTTCCTTCCTCTTCTGCCTCTTCCTTCCTCTTCTGCCTCTTCCTTCCTCTTCTGCCTCTTCCTTTCTTTCTCTTCTGCCTCTTCCTTCCTCTTCTGCCTTTTCCCTCCTCTTCTGCCTCTTCCTTACTTCCTCTTCTGCCGCTTCCTTACTTCCTCTTCTGCCTCTTCCCTTCCTTCCTCTTCTGCCTCTTCCTTTCTTCCTCTTCCGCCTCTTCCTTCACCCCTTTTTTCCTTCATCTTCACAGTAGTCGCTCCAGCTAATAACCAGCAGATGTGAACACAGATAGGAACGCTGGATCCATCAACAGCAGCGTGTCTATGATCCCATCTAACAAAAGGAGAGTGAAACCAATCTGCAGAAGTGCTCGTTGCCTTTCAGACTCGGCTGCGGGGACTTTGTCTTGTCTTCGGCCGCTCGTCCTTTGTGTGTTGCAGTCCTGGTCGGCCGCTTGTCCTTTGTGTGTTGCAGTCCTGGTCGGCCGCTTGTCCTTTGTGTGTTGTAGTCCTGGTCGGCCGCTTGTCCTTTGTGTGTTGTAGTCCTGGTCGGCCGCTTGTCCTTTGTGTGTTGCAGTCCTGGTCGGCCGCTTGTCCTTTGTGTGTTGCAGTCCTGGTCGGCCGCTTGTCCTTTGTGTGTTGCAGTCCTGGTCGGCCGCTCGTCCTTTGTGTGTTGTAGTCCTGGTCGGCCGCTTGTCCTTTGTGTGTTGTAGTCCTGGTCGGCCGCTCGTCCTTTGTGTGTTGCAGTCCTGGTCGGCCGCTCGTCCTTTGTGTGTTGTAGTCCTGGTCGGCCGCTCGTCCTTTGTGTGTTGCAGTCCTGGTCGGCCGCTTGTCCTTTGTGTGTTGTAGTCCTGGTCGGCCGCTCGTCCTTTGTGTGTTGTAGTCCTGGTCGTCCGCTCGTCCTTTGTGTGTTGTAGTCCTGGTCGGCCGCTCGTCCTTTGTGTGTTGTAGTCCTGGTCGGCCGCTCGTCCTTTGTGTGTTGCAGTCCTGGTCGGCCGCTTGTCCTTTGTGTGTTGTAGTCCTGGTCGGACGCTCGTCCTTTGTGTGTTGTAGTCCTGGTCGGACGCTCGTCCTTTGTGTGTTGCAGTCCTGGTCGGCCGCTTGTCCTTTGTGTGTTGTAGTCCTGGTCGGACGCTCGTCCTTTGTGTGTTGCAGTCCTGGTCGGACGCTCGTCCTTTGTGTGTTGTAGTCCTGGTCGGCCGCTCGTCCTTTGTGTGTTGTAGTCCTGGTCGGACGCTCGTCCTTTGTGTGTTGTAGTCCTGGTCGGCCGCTCGTCCTTTGTGTGTTGTAGTCCTGGTCGGCCGCTCGTCCTTTGTGTGTTGTAGTCCTGGTCGGCCGCTCGTCCTTTGTGTGTTGTAGTCCTGGTCGGACGCTCGTCCTTTGTGTGTTGTAGTCCTGGTCGGCCGCTCGTCCTTTGTGTGTTGTAGTCCTGGTCGGCCGCTCGTCCTTTGTGTGTTGTAGTCCTGGTCGGACGCTCGTCCTTTGTGTGTTGTAGTCCTGGTCGGACGCTTGTCCTTTGTGTGTTGTAGTCCTGGTTGGCCGCTCGTCCTTTGTGTGTTGTAGTCCTGGTCGGCCGCTCGTCCTTTGTGTGTTGTAGTCCTGGTCGGCCGCTCGTCCTTTGTGTGTTGTAGTCCTGGTCGGCCGCTCGTCCTTTGTGTGTTGTAGTCCTGGTCGGCCGCTCGTCCTTTGTGTGTTGTAGTCCTGGTCGGCCGCTCGTCCTTTGTGTGTTGCAGTCCTGGTCGGACGCTTGTCCTTTGTGTGTTGTAGTCCTGGTCGGCCGCTCGTCCTTTGTGTGTTGTAGTCCTGGTCGGACGCTCGTCCTTTGTGTGTTGCAGTCCTGGTCGGACGCTTGTCCTTTGTGTGTTGTAGTCCTGGTCGGCCGCTTGTCCTTTGTGTGTTGTAGTCCTGGTCGGCCGCTCGTCCTTTGTGTGTTGTAGTCCTGGTCGGCCGCTCGTCCTTTGTGTGTTGTAGTCCTGGTCGGCCGCTCGTCCTTTGTGTGTTGTAGTCCTGGTCGGCCGCTCGTCCTTTGTGTGTTGTAGTCCTGGTCGGCCGCTCGTCCTTTGTGTGTTGTAGTCCTGGTCGGCCGCTCGTCCTTTGTGTGTTGCAGTCCTGGTCGGCCGCTTGTCCTTTGTGTGTTGTAGTCCTGGTCGGCCGCTCGTCCTTTGTGTGTTGCAGTCCTGGTCGGCCGCTCGTCCTTTGTGTGTTGTAGTCCTGGTCGGCCGCTCGTCCTTTGTGTGTTGTAGTCCTGGTCGGCCGCTCGTCCTTTGTGTGTTGTAGTCTTGGTCGGCCGCTCGTCCTTTGTGTGTTGTAGTCCTGGTCGGCCACATGTGACATCCTCAGCTCTGCTACATATAACACCCTGCGTATAGATAAGACCTGACTCCTTCGTTTCCTCGCACTTTCACTTTTAGGGTCACTTTGGGACACCGCATCTTCCTAATAAATGTCACATCCGTCTCCATTAATAATGACGCGGATTTGTGGCCGTCATCAGAGAAGAGTCGCCAGGGTTTTTGCTCCCCTGGTAATTACCGCGCCATTAGTCTGATAATTATTCCTCATTACTGGATATTTATTAGGAAATCTGAGGCTTCTGCTGCACCTTGTAACCAGCAGCTTTATCTCTCACCGCCTGCAGTGTAAAGCATGGGGGTGTACACTGATACAAGAAAATCCTTTCTATGAATGTACAGGTTATCTAGTGTCGTTCGGCTCTGCTACATCTCATGATATTCTTTACTGTATTTTAACACCTGATTTTTTAATTTTTATTTTCTTTTATACTCAGATTTGTAGAAACCAAATAAATGGAAACCATCAGCAAGCAGCTGCTTCCGGATCTCGAATTCTTATTATGCTTCTATCTGTTAATAAAAATATATAGAAAAAGGCCGCGACGACTTTGTCGTATCGTCTACGAGCGCAGAAATTGGAGCCTTTTTTGTTTTTGTTCTCGCACTTGGATGTGAGACCCTTCGCTGTCAATCATCCGCAGACCCTGACACGGATCCGGCGGCGGCGCGGAGCCGGAGATCTGACGCTCCGAGGATTGACAGACGGGATTAGGTGAATTCTGCGCTCCACAAGAACCAGTTTTTCCGGCGGACTGACAAGTTGTGACAAAGACGAGGCGAATCCACGTTCCAGACACAAAAGACGCAGAGATCGCTCCTTCAAGCTCTCGTGTCAAGAAAGAATTTGGAGAGGGGCGAACCTCGCGCCCATCACCGGGGCAGGAAGGATCACCACACGGGGAAAAGTTCTGAAAAGTTCCAATATACTTTATACTTTAATTCCGTGTTTCTATCAAGATCTGTGCTTGCTGTCAGTGAAGGGAAACATCCAAACACGCCTTGTTACAATTGTATCCAGTCCAGACTAACACATTGTACCAACTCCTCAGAGCAGGACGGAAATATGGGCCTAATGTAGCAAACCCTCAGCTGTGACAGGGAGCAACCCAGAATGTTTCCTTCCAGCAAGCAGAGATCTTGAAAACTGCGGATTTGAGATACGAGTCAGTCATCATCATCATCATGGTGAGGATGTACGAGTCCTGCAGACCATGAATCTGCCCAGGCCCCATAGATATAATCCATGTCCCTCAGTGTTCGTAGTCGCCGGACCATCAGATTTCCGGATTACTGGACGGAGGACAGAAGTGTTTTCTTCTCGCTCATGTCTGAGCCCGGTAGTCGCACCACCCTGACCGGTCCTCCGTCCACCCTTCTAATGAGCCAAGATGAAGGCCGCCAATTAGCCTTTGATGTGAGTGACGCCGCCGCACCGTTCCCCTCTGATCATTCCCAGCGTAAGAATCAAAGGGACAATTGTCAAATCACTGACGAATAGAGGAAGCGGGAAAAGGAGCAAGCGGATCCTGCCACCACCTGCACCCCACGGCTGGTGCCGTACACGGCCCCGGCCACCATCGCCTAATCCCCTCTGCTAGACCCAGATGTAGCAGAGCCGGGCCTGTCACTCACCCCAGGGGTAACATTATGTATCCTGTGAAGCCTCAGCTAAGAAAATATAAGAAATACAACATATGGAGAAAAGTTTGTGCCCCCTCCAAGGGGCTTTTGTGTCCTTCCATCCTCCATCCATAGACCTTAATATCACAAGATTTTGGATTTGTCTGTGGGGTTTTTTACATAAATAAATGACTTCTATTAAGCCCCTTCTACCTGACTGTAGAAGGCGACCTCAGTACCCTAAGTGTCCAGGGGTGCAGGAAGGGGTCATGTGACCAGTTACATTACTGCCTGCCACTTTGAAAGGCTTTATATAGGGTCTACTGGTTCAGCCATATTAGGACTCTAGAATCCTGTGCCCGACGGGTGTGTGATGGCACAGAGGGGCCTAGCAGGTACGTTATGGTACAGAGTGGCCTGGTGGGTGCGTGATGGCACAGAGGGGTGGGCGGGTGCGTAATGGCCCAGAGTGGTCTGTCACTGGTGATGGTACAGATGGGCCCGGTAGGTACGTATAGAGGGGTCCGGTGGGTGCGTGATGGCACAGAGGGGTCCGGCACTGGGTGATGGTCCCATCTTACTCATTGTTCCTATGATCTCAAATTAAAAGTCCCAGAATGTTCCATCATCAGATATAAAACCTGGTACTTTCCAGCAGACGCCGGACACATCAGGACGTTATTAATATCCGCAGTTCCCTATTTCATGCAGGGGAGGATGTGATGTGCCCACAAAGTGACAGGAGTGAGGACGGGGGGACGTGCCCCCAATGCCAGGAGGGCACCAACAAGCCCTGACCACAGAATCCAGATCCGGGGCCAGTGCAGCAAACGCAATCTCTGCCCCAACTCCACCTACCGGACTGGATTGTAGCACAGCCCTTTTATTAAGGGTCAAGTGATGTTCTTGTTGCTCCTTATGGTCCTATTATTTATACAGTTTGGTGGTATTATTTATTTAGCCTGTATATACAATCATATGAAAAAGTTTGGGCACCCCTATTAATGTTAACCTTTTGTCTTTATAACAATTTGGGTTTTTGCTATTTCAGTTTCATATATCTAATAACTGATGGACTGAGTAATATTTCTGGATAGAAATGAGGTTTATTGTACTAACAGAAAATGTGCAATCCGCATTTAAACAAAATTTGACAGGTGCAAAAGTATGGGCACCTCAACATAAAAGTGACATTAATATTTTGTAGATCCTCCTTTTGCAGAAATCACAGCCTCTAGTCGCTTCCTGTAGCTGTTAATGAGTTCCTGGATCCTGGATGAAGGTAGATTTGACCATTCCTGTTTACAAAACAATTCCAGTTCAGTTAAGTTTGATGGTCGCCGAGCATGGACAGCCGCTTCACATCATCCCACAGATTTTCAATGATATTCAGGTCTGGGGACTGGGATGGCCATTCCAGAACATTGTAATTGTTCCTCTGCATGAATGCCTGAGTAGATTTGGAGTGGTGTTTTGGATCATTGTCTTGCTGAAATATCCATCCCCTGCGTAACTTCAACTTCGTCACTGATTCTTGCACATTATTGTCAAGAATCTGCTGATACTGAGTTGAATCCATGAGACCCTCAACTTTAACAAGATTCCCGGTGCCGGCATTGGCCACACAGCCCCAAAGCATGATGGAACCTCCACCAAATTTTACTGTGGGTAGCAAGTGCTTTTCTTGGAATGCCGTGTTTTTTGCCTCCATGCATAACGCCTTTTTGTATGACCAAACAACTCAATCTTTGTTTCATCAGTCCACAGGATCTTCTTCCAAAATGTAACTGGCTTGTCCAAATGTGCTTTTGCATACCTCAGGCGACTCTGTTTGTGGCGTGCTTGCAGAAACGGTTTCTTTCACATCACTCTCCCATACAGCTTCTCCTTGTGCAACGTGCGCTGTATTGTTGATCGATGCACATTGACACCATCTGCAGCAAGATGATGCTGCAGGTCTTTGGAGGTGGTCTGTGGATTGTCCTTGACTGTTCTCACCATTCCTCTTCTCTGCCTTTCTGATATTTTTCTTGGCCTGCCACTTCTGGGCTTAACAAGAACTGTACCTGTGTTCTTCCATTTCCTTACTATGTTCCTCACAGTGCAAACTGACAGTTTAAATCTCTGAGACAATTTTTTGTACCTTCCCCTGAACAACTATGTTGAATAATCTTTGTTTTCAGATCATTTGAGAGTTGTTTTGAGGAGCCCATGATGCCCCTCTTCATAGGAGATTCAAATAGGAGAACAACTTGCAAGTGGCCACCTTAAATACCTTTTCTCATGATTGGATACACCTGCCTATGAAGGTCAAAGCTCAATGAGGTTACAAAACCAATTTAGTGCTTTAGTAAGTCAGTAAAAAGTAGTTAGGAGTGTTCAAATCAAGACATTGATAAGGGTGCCCATACTTTTGCACCGGTCAAATTTTGTTTAAATGCGGATTGCACATTTTCTGTTAGTGCAATAAACCTCATTTCAATCCAGAAATATTACTCAGTCCATCAGTTATTAGATATATGAGACTGAAATAGCAAAAACCCAAATTGTTATAAAGAAAAAAGGTTAACATTAATAGGGGTGCCCAAACTTTTTCATATGACTGTAATACTGTGATGTGTGGAGGTATTATGTGCACATTGTACAGTATTATATCTATTTGTATTACAGTAATATTTATACACTGCAGGACGGTAATATTCAACATTGCTGGAATTTCACATAGGAGCACGGTTCTGGTACATGTGTACTGTATGGCACTAATATATAGATTATAGTAGCAGTGCTATATGTGTACTGTATGGTACTAATATTTACATAGTAACAGTGTTGTGTGTACTGTATAGCACTAATATATACATTATAGCAGTGTTGTGTGTACTGTATGGCACTAATACTGTATATACATAATACATAGTAGCAGTATTGTGTGTACTGTATGGCACTAATAGATACATAGCAGTGTTATGTATGCACTATATAGCACTAATATAACATAGTAGGAGTGGTATGTGTGTACTATATGGCACCATTATATTCAATGTGTATAGCAATGCTATGGGCCGTATGTAGGGTGCTAATATTTCACACTGATGGTATTATCAGGGCAGTATTATTGAATGGTGCAGACGTATTATATGGAGAAAAGTATGTGCACCCCCCCCCCCCTCCTACATTCTCCCTCCTCAACCTCTCATCCTACATCTATAGATATTAATATGTTTCAGCCCTGCTATATCGGTATTAGTCGCACCATGTGGCACTGACCCTACCAATATTATCAAGCATTTTGCGTCATTTCGGCATGGCACTGGTGTGTAGACCATATAGAGCGGTATTACTGCACTTTTATGGCTTATTCTATGCATGGTATGGCGGCATTACTCCTGATCTCCCTTCTTCCTTGCAGGGCAGCAGAATATAGAGCCGCTCGGAGCCTCACACCTCAGTAAAGCCACCGCTTATCTAATGACGGCGCCCCCCGCTGTCCGTAGGCGACAGTGACGGTAAATCCTCCGCTGATCTATAGTACATCACCAGCCAGAAAACATGAATCACGCCACAACATGCACATGTATGAAATGCCAGCCAGCTCATCACACGCCATCACCGACCTTTCCATCAACCAGTCACCCCTGCTGCATCATTAATATTAGGAGGCCCCGGCTGCTGCAGAACCTCAAAAGGGATAGGATTGCTGCACAGACCCCTCATCAATGAGACATGGAGCAGGTGCGGACATTAAACAAGGGGCGAAAAAAGCAGCAAAGTGCCCCCCCCCGATACAGTGTAACAAACTATCAGCTGTGAGGGGCTCAGAGCACAGATTGCACTGGAAACAATTGTAACAAATCCTCTGCTGTGAGAAGTCTGAAAAGTCTTTCAAAAAAATGAAACAGAGTTTATTAGAAAGTTACAGAACTTTACATTATCTAATGATTAATGCAGAATAGGGACAATTGTGTGAATGAGGCCACGAGTGACAGCGGCGACAGCCCCATTACCTGCAGGAGCAGCAATCACCAGTATTATCACCATCCACCGAGGAGAAGGAAGGACGCAGCGTTACCGGACATGTCCTGAAGACGAGCAGCATCACTTCTCTCATCAGTTCTTACAGGGAGCTTCAATTACACACAGCGACACCTCCACCGCCTGTATTATACTCCAGAGCTGCACTCACTATTCTGCTGGTGCAATCATTGTGTACATACATTACATTACTGATCCTGAGTTACCTCCTGTATTATACTCCAGAGCTGCACTCACTATTCTGCTGGTGCAGTCACTGTGTACATACATTACATTACTGATCCTGAGTTACATCGTGTATTATACTCCAGAGCTGCACTCACTATTCTGCTGGTGCAGTCACTGTGCACATACATTACTGATCCTGAGTTACATCTTGTATTATACTCCAGAGCTGTACTCACTATTCTGCTGGTGCAGTCACTCTGTACATACATTACTGATCCTGAGTTACCTCCTGTATCATACTCCAGAGCTGCACTCACTATTCTGCTGGAGCAGTCACTGTGTCCATACATTACTGATCCTGAGTTACCTCCTGTATTATACCCCAGAGCTGTACTCACTATTCTGTTGCTACAGTCACTGTGTACATACATTACATTACTGATCCCGAGTTACCTCCTGTATTATACCCCAGAGCTGCACTCACTATTCTGCTGGTGCAGTCTCTTTGTGTGTTCATTATGTTACAATGTATGGAATATGGGCCAGTCTGTTTCGGGGATTGTCGGGATCAGTGAGGCTTTGATGTGAGTGTATTGGGGCAGTTGAGGCTGTAGATGTAGCGGTGACTCGCGCCGGTGACTGCAGCGGATCATATTTTCCATCTGATGGCGTCTTCCATCATCTTTACATTTATTATCGGAAAGTCCCTGAATGGTGACAGCAGAGCAGGAAGGCAATGGGGTGTCCGGAACCCCACACTCCGCCGATCCCCCAACACTCAGGATTCCCCGACACTCCACTGATTCCACCACACTCCACCCATTCCACCACACTCCACCCATTCCACCACACTCCATCCATTCCACCACACTCCATCCATTCCACCACACTCCATCCATTCCACCACACTCCATCCATTCCACCACACTCCACCCATTCCACCACACTCCACCCATTCCACCACACTCCACCCATTCCACCACACTCCACCCATTCCACCACACTCCATCCATTCCACCACACTCCATCCATTCCACCACACTCCACCCATTCCACCACACTCCACCCATTCCACCACACTCCACCCATTCCACCACACTCCATCCATTCCACCACACTCCACCCATTCCACCACACTCCACCCATTCCACCACACTCCACCCATTCCACCACACTCCACCCATTCCACCATACTCCATCCATTCCCCCACACTCCTCTGATTCCCCCAGACCCCACCCATTCCACCACACTCCATCCATTCCCCCACACTCCTCTGATTCCCCCAGACCCCACACATTCCACCACACTCCGAGGATTCTCCAACACTCCAAGGATTCCCCCACACTCTGCCAATTCCCCCACACTCCACCCATTCCACTACACTCCACCCATTCCACCACACTCCACCCATTCCACCACACTCCACCCATTCCACCACACTCCACCCATTCCACCACACTCCATCCATTCCACCACACTCCATCCATTCCACCCATTCCACCACGCTCCGCCGATTCCACCACGCTCTGCAGATTCCACCACACTCCGCCGTTTTTACCACACTCTGCCGTTTCCACCACACTCCGCCATTTCCACCATGCTCCATCCATTCCACCACCCTCCGCTGTTTCCACCACGCTCCGCCGTTTCCACCACGCTCCGCCGTTTCCACCACACTCTGCCGTTTCCACCACACTACACCGATTCCCGCACACTCCGCAGATTCCACCACGCTCCGCAGATTCCACCACGCTCCGCCGTTTCCACCACACTCCGCCGTTTCCACCACACTCCGCAGATTCCAACACGCTCTGCAGATTCCACCACACTCCGCCGTTTCCACCACACTCCGCCATTTCCACCACACTCCGCAGATTCCCCCACACTCCGCAGATTCCACCACACTCCTCAGATTCCACCACACTCCGCAGATTCCACCACACTCCGCCGTTTCCACCACACTCCGCAGATTCCACCACACTCCACCGTTTCCACCACACTCCACCGTTTCCACCACACTCCGCCGTTTCCACCACACTCCATTGATTCCACCACACTCCATTGATTCCCCCACACTCCAACGATTCCACCACACTCCAACGATTCCACCACACTCCAACGATTCCACCACACTCCAACGATTCCACCACACTCCGCCGTTTCCACCACACTCCGCAGATTCCACCACACTCCAACGATTCCACCACACTCCAACGATTCCACCACACTCCAACGATTCCACCACACTCCATTGATTCCACCACACTCCGCAGATTCCACCACACTCCAACGATTCCACCACACTCCATTGATTCCACCACACTCCGCAGATTCTTCCACACTCCGAGGATTCCCCCACGGATGACTGCACTTGTAATGAAGACTCAACCATCCCAGATCCCACTGAGTAGCCACGTCCCCCAGATGCCTATTAGGGGCAATGGTGCTCCCGTCACCAAATAAGAGGAGCCATAATGAAGGTTTATAGCTGCATTTTTCTTAAAGGAACACTCCTGATAAAAACAAGGAAGAATCCCCCCTAAATCTGCAGAGATTCCCACAATGAAGACGAGCTCTGATCTCCAACAAGATAGCAGGGTCCCCCGCGGCACAAATCACGGCCGGAGACCCCACAATGACTCTATAAGGAGCAGGTGGAAAATACAAGCTCCTGACCCGCGGCCGCCATCATCTTCATGCTTTTACTTCTATTTCTGGACACTTCTATTTTGCAGAGTCAAAATGACATTGCTGCTTGGAAACTGTCAGCAATCTATAAACAACAAGCTGGAAACAGTCAGCAATCTATACTCCAAAAACTCCCGAAAAGGAAGCAGCGGCTGCCTCATGACTGTTTCCATCGATATCTGACCCTGTACACAGCAGCTGCCTCATGACTGTTTCCATCAATATCTGACCCTGTACACGGCGGCTGCCTCATGACTGTTTCCATCGATATCTGACCCTGTACACGGCGGCTGCCTCATGACTGTTTCCATCAATATCTGACCCTGTACACGGCGGCTGCCTCATGACTGTTTCCATCAATATCTGACCTGAACATGTACACGGCGGCTGCCTCATGACTGTTTCCATCGATATCTGACCCTGTACATGGCGGCTGCCTCATGACTGTTTCCATCGATCTCTGACCCTGTACACGGCGGCTGCCTCATGACTGTTTCCATCGATATCTGACCCTGTACACGGCGGCTGCCTCATGACTGTTTCCATCGATATCTGACCCTGTACACGGCGGCAGCCTCATGACTGTTTCCATCGATATCTGACCCTGTACACGGCAGCTGCCTCATGACTGTTTCCATCGATATCTGACCCTGTACACGGCGGCTGCCTCATGACTGTTTCCATCGATATCTGACCCTGTACACGGCGGCTGCCTCATGACTGTTTCCATCGATCTCTGACCCTGTACACGGCGGCTGCCTCATGACTGTTTCCATCGATCTCTGACCCTGTACACGGCGGCTGCCTCATGACTGTATCCATCGATCTCTGACCCTGTACACGGCGACTGCCTCATGACTGTTTCCATCGATCTCTGACCCTGTACACGGCGGCTGCCTCATGACTGTTTCCATCGATCTCTGACCCTGTACACGGCGGCTGCCTCATGACTGTTTCCATCGATATCTGACCCTGTACACGGCGGCTGCCTCATGACTGTTTCCATCGATATCTGACCCTGTACACGGCGGCTGCCTCATGACTGTTTCCATCGATATCTGACCCTGTACACGGCGGCTGCCTCATGACTGTTTCCATCGATATCTGACCCTGTACACGGCGGCTGCCTCATGACTGTTTCCATCGATCTCTGACCCTGTACACGGCGGCTGCCTCATGACTGTTTCCATCGATCTCTGACCCTGTACACGGCGGCTGCCTCATGACTGTTTCCATCGATCTCTGACCCTGTACACGGCGGCTGCCTCATGACTGTTTCCATCGATATCTGACCCTGTACACGGCGGCTGCCTCATGACTGTTTCCATCGATATCTGACCCTGTACACGGCGGCTGCCGATCGCGGCACCAACATCAGATTCAGAGTTTCTGGCAATTTGGAGAGTTTTCTGTTGGTGAAGCCGCGGAGGAGGTGACCCGGGACGGCTCTCGCCCGCATACACCTGGGCCACCATCAGGGGGTGAAGCCATTGCTAAGTGTCTAAGAGGGTCATCACCGAGGATCGCTGGATAATGGAGGGATGAGCAGGAAACGTGATCCAGGTGAACATCATCACTCTGCTGTACAACAGACTGCCTCTCCTGCCTGCACAGACTTGTTGCAGAAAGAAAAATTCGGAAGAAATCCTGCGCCTCAGTATGTGAAGAGGAGAAAGAACACGTGGGGTGAAAAATAAAGTAAATGATGAGGGGTTATTTAATATTGTCTTGCAATTCCGGCTTTTCCTGCTCGCCAGTATTCCCGCTTTCCCGGGACGGAGCACAATGTTGGCACATGATTTGCCTGACGCTTTGGCTTTTTGCCTCCATGTTCCCTTGAATTTTACTTTCTTCCTCTTTGTCACATACTTTGCATATTTCCCAGAAGGAAGCCAGCAGAGGAAGGAAGCGACCAGAGCAAGGAAGCGACCAGAGCAAGGAAGCGAGCAGCAAGCCTCGGGCCCCCGGGGGCCAAGATGTAGGAACAAGCCCAAACACAAGATCTGGAAGCCTCGATCCATGTACAGCCACAATAACGACCGGACGGAGACCGCCGAGAGAAATTACTGAGTTTCCCATTCACTTCCGCTGGTTCTCAATATAAGCCCGTACAAGCACCAACTGCTGCCTACAAGTACCGAGCACCCGAGCATGGTAGTGCCCGCTCATCACTAGTTACAAGTACCGAGCCTCCGAGCATGGTAGTGCCCGCTCATCACTAGTTACCAGTACTGAGCACCTGAGCATGGTAGTGCCCGCTCATCACTAGCTACGAGTACTGAGTACCCGAGCATGGTAGTGCCCACTCATCACTAGTTACCAGTACTGAGTACCCGAGCATGGTAGTGCCCGCTCATCACTAGTTACGAGTACTGAGCACCTGAGCATGGTAGTGCCCGCTCATCACTAGTTACCAGTACCGACCACCCGAGCATGGTAGTGCCCGCTCATCACTAGTTACCAGTACCGACCACCCGAGCATGGTAGTGCCCGCTCATCACTAGTTACCAGTACTGAGCACCTGAGCATGGTAGTGCCCACTCATCACTAGTTACAAGTACTGAGCACCCAAGCATGGTAGTGCCCGCTCATCACTAGTTACCAGTACTGAGCCCTCTAGCATGGTAGTGCCCGCTCATCACTAGTTACCAGTACTGAGCACCCGAGCATGGTAGTGCCCGCTCATCACTAGTTACCAGTACTGAGCACCCGAGCATAGTAGTGCCCGCTCATCATTAGTTACCAGTACTGAGCACCTGAGCATGGTAGTGTCCGCTCATCACTAGTTACCAGTACTGAGCACCCGAGCATGGTAGTGTCCGCTCATCACTAGTTACCAGGACCGAGCACCCGAGCATGGTAGTGCCCGCTCATCACTAGTTACCAGTACCGACCACCCGAGCATGGTAGTGCCCGCTCATCATTAGTTACCAGTACTGAGCACCTGAGCATGGTAGTGTCCGCTCATCACTAGTTACCAGGACCGAGCACCCGAGCATGGTAGTGCCCGCTCATCACTAGTTACCAGTACCGACCACCCGAGCATGGTAGTGCCCGCTCATCACTAGTTACCAGTACTGAGCACCCGAGCATAGTAGTGCCCGCTCATCACTAGTTACCAGTACTGAGCACCCGAGCATGGTAGTGCCCGCTCATCACTAGTTACCAGTACTGAGCACCCGAGCATGGTAGTGCCCGCTCATCACTAGTTACCAGTACCGACCACCCGAGCATGGTAGTGCCCGCTCATCACTAGTTACCAGTACTGAGCACCCGAGCATAGTAGTGCCCGCTCATCACTAGTTACCAGTACTGAGCACCCGAGCATGGTAGTGCCCGCTCATCACTAGTTACCAGTACTGAGCACCCGAGCATGGTAGTGCCCGCTCATCACTAGTTACCAGTACTGAGCACCCGAGCATAGTAGTGCCCGCTCATCACTAGTTACCAGTACTGAGCATCCGAGCATAGTAGTGCCCGCTCATCACTAGTTACCAGTACTGAGCACCCGAGCATGGTAGTGTCCGCTCATCACTAGTTACCAGGACCGAGCACCCGAGCATGGTAGTGCCCGCTCATTACTAGTTACCAGTACTGAGCACCTGAGCATGGTAGTGCCCGCTCATCACTAGTTACCAGGACCGAGCACCCGAGCATGGTAGTGCCCGCTCATTACTAGTTACCAGTACTGAGCACCCGAGCATGGTAGTGCCCGCTCATTACTAGTTACCAGTACTGAGCACCCGAGCATGGTAGTGCCCGCTCATCACTAGTTACCAGTACTGAGCACCCGAGCATGGTAGTGCCCGCTCATTACTAGTTACCAGTACTGAGCACCCGAGCATGGTAGTGCCCGCTCATCACTAGTTACCAGTACTGAGCACCCGAGCATGGTAGTGCCCGCTCATCACTAGTTACCAGTACTGAACACCCGAGCATGGTAGTGCCCGCTCATCACTAGTTACCAGTACTGAGCATGGTAGTGCCCGCTCATCACTAGTTACCAGTACTGAGCATGGTAGTGCCCGCTCATCACTAGTTACCAGTACTGAGCACCTGAGCATGGTAGTGCCCGCTCATCACTAGTTACCAGTACCGACCACCCGAGCATGGTAGTGCCCGTTCATCACTAGTAACAAGTGCTGAGCACCCGAGCATGGTAGTGGCCGCTCATCACTAGTTACCAATATTGAGCACCTGAACATGGCAGTGCCCGCTCATCACTAGTTACCAGTACCGAGCACCCGAGCATGGTAGTGCCCACTCATCACTAGTTACGAGTACTGAGCACCTGAGCATGGTAGTGCCCGCTCATCACTAGTTACCAGTACTGAGCACCCGAGCATGGTAGTGCCCGCTCATCACTAGTTACCAGTACTGAGCACCCGAGCATGGTAGTGCCCGCTCATCACTAGTTACGAGTACTGAGCACCCGAGCATGGTAGTGCCCTCTCATCACTAGTTACCAGTACTGAGCACCCGAGCATGGTAGTGCCCGCTCATCACTAGTTACCAGTACTGAGCACCCGAGCATGGTAGTGCCCGCTCATCACTAGTTACCAGTACCGAGCACCCGAGCATGGTAGTGCCCGCTCATCACTAGTTACCAGTACTGAGCACCTGAGCATGGTAGTGCCCGCTCATCACTAGTTACCAGTACTGAGCATCCGAGCATGGTAGTGCCCGCTCATCACTAGTTACCAGTACCGACCACCCGAGCATGGTAGTGCCCGTTCATCACTAGTAACAAGTGCTGAGCACCCGAGCATGGTAGTGCCCGCTCATCACTAGTTACCAATATTGAGCACCTGAACATGGCAGTGCCCGCTCATCACTAGTTACCAGTACCGAGCACCCGAGCATGGTAGTGCCCGCTCATTACTAGTTACCAGTACTGAGCACCCGAGCATGGTAGTGCCCGCTCATCACTAGTTACCAGTACTGAGCACCCGAGCATGGTAGTGCCCGCTCATCACTAGTTACCAGTACTGAACACCCGAGCATGGTAGTGCCCGCTCATCACTAGTTACCAGTACTGAGCATGGTAGTGCCCGCTCATCACTAGTTACCAGTACTGAGCATGGTAGTGGCCGCTCATCACTAGTTACCAATATTGAGCACCTGAACATGGCAGTGCCCGCTCATCACTAGTTACCAGTACCGAGCACCCGAGCATGGTAGTGCCCACTCATCACTAGTTACGAGTACTGAGCACCTGAGCATGGTAGTGCCCGCTCATCACTAGTTACCAGTACTGAGCACCCGAGCATGGTAGTGCCCGCTCATCACTAGTTACCAGTACTGAGCACCCGAGCATGGTAGTGCCCGCTCATCACTAGTTACGAGTACTGAGCACCCGAGCATGGTAGTGCCCTCTCATCACTAGTTACCAGTACTGAGCACCCGAGCATGGTAGTGCCCGCTCATCACTAGTTACCAGTACTGAGCACCCGAGCATGGTAGTGCCCGCTCATCACTAGTTACCAGTACCGAGCACCCGAGCATGGTAGTGCCCGCTCATCACTAGTTACCAGTACTGAGCACCTGAGCATGGTAGTGCCCGCTCATCACTAGTTACCAGTACTGAGCATCCGAGCATGGTAGTGCCCGCTCATCACTAGTTACCAGTACCGACCACCCGAGCATGGTAGTGCCCGTTCATCACTAGTAACAAGTGCTGAGCACCCGAGCATGGTAGTGCCCGCTCATCACTAGTTACCAATATTGAGCACCTGAACATGGCAGTGCCCGCTCATCACTAGTTACCAGTACCGAGCACCCGAGCATGGTAGTGCCCGCTCATTACTAGTTACCAGTACTGAGCACCCGAGCATGGTAGTGCCCGCTCATCACTAGTTACCAGTACTGAGCACCTGAGCATGGTAGTGCCCGCTCATCACTAGTTACCAGTACTGAACACCCGAGCATGGTAGTGCCCGCTCATCACTAGTTACCAGTACTGAGCATGGTAGTGCCCGCTCATCACTAGTTACCAGTACCGAGCATGGTAGTGCCCGCTCATCACTAGTTACCAGTACTGAGCATGGTAGTGCCCGCTCATCACTAGTTACCAGTACTGAGCACCTGAGCATGGTAGTGCCCGCTCATCACTAGTTACCAGTACCGACCACCCGAGCATGGTAGTGCCCGTTCATCACTAGTAACAAGTGCTGAGCACCCGAGCATGGTAGTGGCCGCTCATCACTAGTTACCAATATTGAGCACCTGAACATGGCAGTGCCCGCTCATCACTAGTTACCAGTACCGAGCACCCGAGCATGGTAGTGCCCACTCATCACTAGTTACGAGTACTGAGCACCTGAGCATGGTAGTGCCCGCTCATCACTAGTTACCAGTACTGAGCACCCGAGCATGGTAGTGCCCGCTCATCACTAGTTACCAGTACTGAGCACCCGAGCATGGTAGTGCCCGCTCATCACTAGTTACGAGTACTGAGCACCCGAGCATGGTAGTGCCCTCTCATCACTAGTTACCAGTACTGAGCACCCGAGCATGGTAGTGCCCGCTCATCACTAGTTACCAGTACTGAGCACCCGAGCATGGTAGTGCCCGCTCATCACTAGTTACCAGTACCGAGCACCCGAGCATGGTAGTGCCCGCTCATCACTAGTTACCAGTACTGAGCACCTGAGCATGGTAGTGCCCGCTCATCACTAGTTACCAGTACTGAGCATCCGAGCATGGTAGTGCCCGCTCATCACTAGTTACCAGTACCGACCACCCGAGCATGGTAGTGCCCGTTCATCACTAGTAACAAGTGCTGAGCACCCGAGCATGGTAGTGCCCGCTCATCACTAGTTACCAATATTGAGCACCTGAACATGGCAGTGCCCGCTCATCACTAGTTACCAGTACCGAGCACCCGAGCATGGTAGTGCCCGCTCATTACTAGTTACCAGTACTGAGCACCCGAGCATGGTAGTGCCCACTCATCACTAGTTACGAGTACTGAGCACCTGAGCATGGTAGTGCCCGCTCATCACTAGTTACCAGTACTGAGCACCCGAGCATGGTAGTGCCCGCTCATCACTAGTTACCAGTACTGAGCACCCGAGCATGGTAGTGCCCGCTCATCACTAGTTACGAGTACTGAGCGCCCGAGCATGGTAGTGCCCGCTCATCACTAGTTACCAGTACTGAGCACCCGAGCATGGCTGTGCCCACTCATCACTAGTTACGAGTACTGAGCACCCAAGCATGGCTGTGCCCACTCATCACTAGTTACCAGTACTGAGCACCCGAGCATGGTAGTGCCCGCTCATCACTAGTTACGAGTACTGAGCACCCGAGCATGGTAGTGCTCGCTCATCACTAGTTACCAGTACTGAGCACCCGAGCATGGTAGTGCCCGCTCATCACTAGTTACCAGTACTGAGCACCTGAGCATGGTAGTGCCCGCTCATCACTAGTTACCAGTACTGAGCACCCGAGCATGGTAGTGCTCGCTCATCACTAGTTACCAGTACTGAGCACCCGAGCATGGTAGTGCCCGCTCATCACTAGTTACCAGTACTAAGCACCCGAGCATGGTAGTGCCCGCTCATCACTAGTTACCAGTACTGAGCACCCGAGCATGGTAGTGCCTGCTCATCACTAGTTACTAGTACTGAGCACCCGAGCATGGTAGTGCCCGCTCATCACTAGTTACCAGTACTGAGCACCCGAGCATGGTAGTGCCCGCTCATCACTAGTTACTAGTACTGAGCACCCGAGCATGGTAGTGCCCGCTCATCACTAGTTACCAGTACTGAGCACCTGAGCATGGTAGTGCCCGCTCATCACTAGTTACCAGTACTGAGCACCCGAGCATGGTAGTGCCCGCTCATCACTAGTTACCAGTACTAAGCACCCGAGCATGGTAGTGCCCGCTCATCACTAGTTACCAGTACTGAGCACCCGAGCATGGTAGTGCCCGCTCATCACTAGTTACTAGTACTGAGCACCCAAGCATGGTAGTGCCCGCTCATCACTAGTTACCAGTACTGAGCACCCGAGCATGGTAGTGCCCGCTCATCACTAGTTACTAGTACTGAGCACCCGAGCATGGCAGTGCCCGCTCATCACTAGTTACGAGTACTGAGCACCCGAGCATGGTAGTGCCCGCTCATCACTAGTTACCAGTACTGAGCACCCGAGCATGGTAGTGCTCGCTCATCACTAGTTACCAGTACTGAGCACCCGAGCATGGTAGTGCCCGCTCATCACTAGTTACCAGTACTGAGCACCCGAGCATGGTAGTGCTCGCTCATCACTAGTTACCAGTACAGAGCACCTGAGCATGGTAGTGCTCGCTCATCACTAGTTACCAGTACTGAGCTCCCGAGCATGGTAGTGCTCGCTCATCACTAGTTACCAGTACTGAGCTCCCGAGCATGGTAGTGCCCGCTCATCACTAGTTACCAGTACAGAGCACCCGAGCATGGTAGTGCCCGCTCATCACTAGTTACCAGTACTGAGCACCCGAGCATGGTAGTGCTCGCTCATCACTAGTTACCAGTACTGAGCACCCGAGCATGGTAGTGCCCGCTCATCACTAGTTACCAGTACTGAGCACCCGAGCATGGTAGTGCCCGCTCATCACTAGTTACCAGTACTGAGCACCCGAGCATGGTAGTGCTCGCTCATCACTAGTTACCAGTACTGAGCACCCGAGCATGGTAGTGCTCGCTCATCACTAGTTACCAGTACTGAGCACCCGAGCATGGTAGTGCTCGCTCATCACTAGTTACCAGTACTGAGCACCCGAGCATGGTAGTGCCCGCTCATCACTAGTTACCAGTACTGAGCACCCGAGCATGGTAGTGCCCGCTCATCACTAGTTACAAGTACCGAGCCTCCGAGCATGGTAGTGCCCGCTCATCACTAGTTACCAGTACAGAGCACCTGAGCATGGTAGTGCCCACTCATCACTAGTTACCAGTACTGAGCACCCGAGCATGGTAGTGTCCGCTCATCACTAGTTACCAGTACTGAGCACCCGAGCATGGTAGTGCCCGCTCATCACTAGTTACCAGTACTGAGCACCCGAGCATGGTAGTGCCCGCTCATCACTAGTTACCAGTACTGAGCACCCGAGCATGGTAGTGCCCGCTCATCACTAGTTACCAGTACTGAGCACCCGAGCATGGTAGTGCCCGCTCATCACTAGTTACAAGTACCGAGCCTCCGAGCATGGTAGTGCCCGCTCATCACTAGTTACCAGTACAGAGCACCTGAGCATGGTAGTGCCCGCTCATCACTAGTTACCAGTACTGAGCACCCGAGCATGGTAGTGCCCGCTCATCACTAGTTACCAGTACTGAGCACCTGAGCATGGTAGTGCCCGCTCATCACTAGTTACCAGTACTGAGCATCCGAGCATGGTAGTGCTCGCTCATCACTAGTTACCAGTACTGAGCACCCGAGCATGGTAGTGCCCGCTCATCACTAGTTACGACCTTATCTGAGATCCGGAGTAACAATACATAATGGGAAATCACGCCGCGGCCCAATTATCACCCTGCAGCCTCCGCTCTCACTTTCGCACTGATCATGACGTCTGTTTAGCATCAGTGCAACCAGAACCAGGAATCTGCGGATACAGATGTAGCAGAGCTGATTGTGTCAGTAGATGATGTAGAGGCGAGGGGGGTGCACGGGGGGCGCTGTTCTGGATAAACATTAGCAATGCAAAATAATAGTTAAGGCTGGGGCCACACGGGGACTACTGCGATCCCCTTGCATGAGACTCGGCTCGTGCTGGCAGTACAGCAGAGCCGAGTGTCATGCTTGTGTCCTTGCAACTGAGGTCCGTTTGTGCGAGCAGACCTCAGCTGCGGGGGGCGGGCCGGCACTCAGGAGGGGAGGGAGAGATTTCTCTCCCTCTCGCCTGTGTAGCCGGCTATAGACATTCTCGCATTGCACTGGCAGTACACCGGTGTACCGCGAGTGCAGTGCGATTTTTCTCTCGCCCCATTCACTTGAATGGGTGCGAGAGAAAGAGTCTCGGATTACAATCGCAGCATGCTGCGATTGTTTTCTCGGTCCGATTAGGGCTGAGAAAATAATCGCTCATGTGTGCTGACACACAGGCTAGAATTGGTCCGAGGGGAATGCGATGTTTTATCGCACTCCACTCGCACCGATTTTCTCGCCGTGTGGTGTCATTATCACTGAACATCTGCGGTGGCCGCACAAGCACCAGCAACACGACTATGATGTAGTTGGATTCTGCAATGGAAAACAATATGGGCCGCACCGCACTTGTCCTATAGACCGCAGCCTGGAAGGGGCGAAAAGAGGGACACATAATGGAGCCGCAGCCCATACCCTAACCTCGCCCTGTCCTGTATATACACCCACAGGAATAGTCCAGAGGTATTCTGCTAATGAAGCTCTGTAGTGTTACCACACAGAACTGTACCCTGCCATGGCCTCCCCCACACACAGTATCATGCCCCTGCTACCCCCCACACACAGTATCATGCCCCTGCTACCCCCCACACACAGTATCATGCCCCTGCTACCCCCACACACAGTATCATGCCCCTGCTACCCCCACACACAGTATCATGCTCCTACTACCCCCTACACACAGTATCGTGCTCCTATACCCCCCCCCACACACAGTATCATGCCCCTGCTACCCCCCACACACAGTATCATGCTCCTACTACCCCCCACACACAGTATCATGCTCCTATACCCCCCCCCACACACAGTATCATGCCCCTGCTACCCCCCACACACAGTATCATGCTCCTACTACCCCACACACACAGTATCATGCCCCTGCTACCCCCCACACACAGTATCATGCTCCTACTACCCCCTACACACAGTATCATGCTCCTATACCCCCCCCCCACACACAATATCATGCCCCTGCTACCCCCCACACACAGTATCATGCTCCTACTACCCCCCACACACAGTATCATGCTCCTGCTACCCCCCACACACAGTATCATGCCCCTGCTACCCCCACACACAGTATCATGCTCCTACTACCCCCTACACACAGTATCATGCTCCTATACCCCCCCCCACACACAGTATCATGCCCCTGCTACCCCCCACACACAGTATCATGCTCCTACTACCCCACACACACAGTATCATGCCCCTGCTACCCCCCACACACAGTATCATGCTCCTACTACCCCCTACACACAGTATCATGCTCCTATACCCCCCCCCACACACAGTATCATGCCCCTGCTACCCCCCACACACAGTATCATGCTCCTACTACCCCCCACACACAGTATCATGCTCCTATACCCCCCCCCACACACAGTATCATGCCCCTGCTACCCCCACACACAGTATCATGCTCCTACTACCCCCTACACACAGTATCATGCTCCTATACCCCCCCCCACACACAGTATCATGCCCCTGCTACCCCCCACACACAGTATCATGCTCCTACTACCCCACACACACAGTATCATGCCCCTGCTACCCCCCACACACAGTATCATGCTCCTACTACCCCCCACACACAGTATCATGCCCCTGCTACCCCCCACACACAGTATCATGCCCCTGCTACCCCCCACACACAGTATCATGCTCCTATACCCCCCCACACACAGTATCATGCCCCTGCTACCCCTCACACACAGTATCATGCCCCTGCTACCCCCCACACACAGTATCATGCTCCTGCTACCCCCCACACACAGTATCATGCCCCTGCTACCCCCCACACACAGTATCATGCTCCTATACCCCCCCACACACAGTATCATGCCCCTGCTACCCCTCACACACAGTATCATGCCCCTGCTACCCCCCACACACAGTATCATGCCCCTGCTACCCCCACACACAGTATCATGCCCCTGCTACCCCCCACACACAGTATCATGCCCCTGCTACCCCCACACACAGTATCATGCTCCTACTACCCCCTACACACAGTATCATGCTCCTATACCCCCCCACACACACAGTATCATGCCCCTGCTACCCCCCACACACAGTATCATGCTCCTACTACCCCCCACACACAGTATCATGCCCCTGCTACCCCCCACACACAGTATCATGCCCCTGCTACCCCCCACACACAGTATCATGCTCCTATACCCCCCCACACACAGTATCATGCCCCTGCTACCCCTCACACACAGTATCATGCCCCTGCTACCCCCCACACACAGTATCATGCTCCTGCTACCCCCCACACACAGTATCATGCCCCTGCTACCCCCCACACACAGTATCATGCCCCTGCTACCCCCCACACACAGTATCATGCCCCTGCTACCCCCCACACACAGTATCATGCCCCTGCTACCCCCACACACAGTATCATGCCCCTGCTACCCCCACACACAGTATCATGCTCCTGCTACCCCCACACACAGTATCATGCTCCTATACCCCCCCACACACAGTATCATGCTCCTACTACCCCCCACACACAGTATCATGCCCCTGCTACCCCCCACACACAGTATCATTCCCCTGCTACCCCCCACACACAGTATCATGCCCCTGCTACCCCCCACACACAGTATCATGCCCCTGCTACCCCCCACACACAGTATCATGCCCCTGCTACCCCCCACACACAGTATCATGCCCCTGCTACCCCCCACACACAGTATCATGCTCCTACTACCCCCTACACACAGTATCATGCTCCTATACCCCCCACACACACAGTATCATGCCCCTGCTACCCCCCCACACACAGTATCATGCCCCTGCTACCCCCCACACACAGTATCATGTCCCTGCTACCCCCCCACACAGTATCATGCTCCTGCTACTCCCCACACACAGTATCATGCCCCTGCTACCCCCCACACACAGTATCATGCTCCTGCTACCCCCCACACACAGTATCATGCCCCTGCTACCCCCCACACACAGTATCATGCTCCTACTACCCCCTACACACAGTATCATGCTCCTATACCCCCCACACACACAGTATCATGCCCCTGCTACCCCCCCACACACAGTATCATGCCCCTGCTACCCCCCACACACAGTATCATGTCCCTGCTACCCCCCCACACAGTATCATGCTCCTGCTACTCCCCACACACAGTATCATGCCCCTGCTACCCCCCACACACAGTATCATGCTCCTGCTACCCCCCACACACAGTATCATACCCCTGCTACCCCCCACACACAGTATCGTACCCCTGCTACCCCCCACACACAGTATCGTACCCCTGCTACCCCCACACACAGTATCATGCTCCTGCTACCCCCCACACACAGTATCATGCTCCTGCTACCCCCCACACACAGTATCATGCCCCTGCTACCCCCACACACAGTATCATGCCCCTGCTACCCCCACACACAGTATCATGCCCCTGCTACCCCACACACAGTATCATGCTCCTGCTACCCCCACACACAGTATCATGCCCCTGCTACCCCACACACAGTATCATGCCCCTGCTACCCCACACACAGTATCATGCCCCTGCTACTCCCCACACACAGTATCATGCTCCTGCTACCCCCACACACAGTATCATGCTCCTGCTACCCCCACACACAGTATCATGCTCCTGCTACCCCCCCACACACAGTATCATGCCCCTGCTACCCCCACACACAGTATCATGCCCCTGCTACCCCACACACAGTATCATGCTCCTGCTACTCCCCACACACAGTATCATGCTCCTGCTACCCCCACACACAGTATCATGCCCCTGCTACCCCCACACACAGTATCATGCTCCTGCTACCCCCACACACAGTATCATGCTCCTGCTACCCCCACACACAGTATCATGCTCCTGCTACTCCCCACACACAGTATCATGCCCCTGATACCCCCACACACAGTATCATGCTCCTGCTACCCCCACACACAGTATCATGCTCCTGCTACTCCCCACACACAGTATCATGCCCCTGCTACCCCCACACACAGTATCATGCCCCTGCTACCCCCCACACACAGTATCATGCTCCTGCTACCCCCACACACAGTATCATGCCCCTGCTACCCCCCACACACAGTATCATGCCCCTGATACCCCCCGCACACAGTATCATGCTCCTGCTACCCCCATACACAGTATCATGCTCCTGCTACCCCACACACACAGTATCATGCTCCTGCTGCTCCCCACACACAGTATCATGCCCCTGCTACCCCCACACACAGTATCATGCCCCTGCTACCCCCCACACACAGTATCAAGCTCCTGCTACCCCCACACACAGTATCATGCTCCTGCTACTCCCCACACACAGTATCATGCCCCTGCTACCCCCACACACAATATCATGCCCCTGCTACCCACCACACACAGTATCATGCCCCTGCTATCCCCCACACACAGTATCATGCCCTTGCTACCCCCACACACAGTATCATGCTCCTGCTACCCGCCACACACAGTATCATTCTCCTGCTACCCCCCCCCACCCAGTATCATGCCCCTGCTACCCCCCACACACAGTATCATGCTCCTGCTACCCCCCACACACAGTATCATGCTCCTGCTATCCCCCACACACAGTATCATGCTCCTGCTACCCCCCACACACAGTATCATGCCCCTGCTACCCCCCCCCCATACAGTATCATGCCCCTGCTACCCCCCGCACACAGTATCATGCTCCTGCTACCCCCCACACACAGTATCATGCTCCTGCTACCCCCCCACACACAGTATCATGCTCCTGGTACCCCTCACACACAGTATCATGCTCCTGCTACCCCCCACACACAGTATCATGCTCCTGCTACCCCCCGCACACAGTATCATGACCCTGCTACCCCACACGAGGCCCCCACAGCCCCCTCATAACCTCCTTAGCCCCCTCACACAGTATGATGTCCCCACAGCCCCCCGCACACAGTATTATGTCCCCACAGCCCCCTGCACACCGTATGATGTTCCCACAGTCCTCTCACACAGTATAATTTCCCCACAGCCCCCCACACAGTTTGATGCCCACAGAGCCCCCCGCACACAGTATGATGTCCCCACAGCCCCCTTCATAACCTCCTTAGCCCTCTCACACAGTATGATGCCCCCACAGCCCTCTCACACAGTATGATGTCCTCTGCACACAGTATGATGTCCCCACAGCTCCCACACACAGTATGATGTGCCCACAGTCCCCGCACACAGTATGATCTCCCACAGCCCCCACAAACAGTATGATGTCCCCACAGCCCCCTCACACAGTTTGATGCTCACAGAGCCCCCCACACACAGTATCATGCCCCTACTACCCCCACACACAGTATGATACCTCCACAGCTCCCCGCACACAGTATAATGCCTACATAGTCCTCCACAAACCGTATCATGCCCCTACTACCCCTCACAAACAGACAACACCATGGGCGGACATATTTTTGTAACCTGTGTACACAAACAGGGGCTTAAGAGGTGAAGGGGCCATTTCTACCTCTAAAGTAAGTATAATTGTTCATTATGAGGTGCTATTAGGCAAAGCGCCCAATTAGTACTCTTGCACAGGGGCCCTCTTCCGTCTGTTTACCAGTGATGCCCACATAGCCCCTTACTTACAATATGAGGTCTCCGCAGTCCCCTACACACAGTATAATACCTCCACAGCCCCATACATACAGTATGATACATCAACAGCCCCCTACACACAGTATTATACCTCCACAGCCCCCCTACACACAGTATGATGTCCTCACAGCCCCCTACACACAGTATTATACCTCCACAGCCCCCCTACACACAGTATGATATCCCCACAGCCCCCTACACACAGTATGATACCTCCACAGCCCCCTACACACAGTATTATACCTCCACAGCCCCCCTACACACACTATGATGTCCCCACAGCCCCCTACACACAGTATGATGGGCCCACAGCGCCTTATACACAGTATGATACCTCCACAGGCCCCCTACACACAGTATGATGTCCCCACAGCCCCCTACACACAGTATTATACCTCCACAGCCCCCCTACACACAGTATGATGTCCCCACAGCCCCCTACACACAGTATTATACCTCCACAGCCCCCCTACACACAGTATGATGTCCCCACAGCCCCCTACACACAGTATGATACCTCCACAGCCCCCTACACACAGTATTATACCTCCACAGCCCCCCTACACACACTATGATGTCCCCACAGCCCCCTACACACAGTATGATGGCCCCACAGCGCCTTATACACAGTATGATACCTCCACAGCTCCTCTGTACACAGTATTATACCTCCACAGCTCCCCTACACAGTATGATGTCCCCACAGCCCCCTACACACAGTATGATACCTCCACATCCCCTACACACAGTATATTTGCATAGCCACACACACACAGTATGATATCCCCACAGCCCACTCACACAGTATGATCCCCCCACAGTCCACAGACACAGTATGATCCCCACCCACATAATATGATGCCTCTCACACACAGTATGATTCCCCACAGCCCCCACACACAATATGATCCACACACAGTATGATCCCCCACAGCCCCCCCACACAGTATGATCCCCCACAGCCCCCCACACACAATGAAATCCCCACAACTTCCTTTATTCCAAGCTCCAATTGTTTATTCTGAATTGCTTTTGGTGTCAAGCCCCAAAATACTATGGAACATGAAAGTGTTAAGTGTGGCGCGGGGTCCAGTCTTCTTGTCACATATTATTACAGTAAGGAGATGAGAGTCCTTCTAAGAGTCCAGGGGGGGCGCCTCTGATAATGACCGGCCATGTTATATAACAGTCATGTGACTGGTGATAATGGGGTCACCGAGCGCCTTCATCTCTGTAATTATAGGGTTGGTCTCGGCCATAATAACAATTACCGAATATCAGCAGGTTGTAAACATCGCACTGACCCAGATTTGGGGCCTTCTACGTGATTTGTGAGGTTCTAACGCTCCAGCCCGTATCCAGCCGCACCCCAATGGAAAGAAATGAATGAGCCGTGCCCCCCAATGTCGCTCTCACCCTCTGGGGGACACACGTAGGACAAACTCAATGTTGCACAGCTGCAGAGCTTGTTACAGTGTGTCAGCTCTGCCTCTTCTAACGTGCATTGCAGTGGTGTGAGCTGAAGACTGGAGAGGGACGATCGCCGACCTGTCTCTGCCTCGCTTCTGAAATGCATCGCTGCTCAGAGAGCATTTTTGCAACACACAAATATACCTGAAAAAGCCCAGGAAGGGGACATATACACCAGAATGTGCCTGGGAGGGGGATATATATACTAGGAGAGGCCCAGGATTGGACATATATACCAGAATGGGGACATACTTACCAGGAGGGAACCAGGATGGGACATATATACTACGATGAGGACATGTATATCAGATGGGGCCCAGGATGGGGATATATTTTTTCCCGGCAGCGGCCCAGGAAGGGGACATATATACCAGGAGGGGGATATACATACCAGGAAGGGCCCAGGATGGGGACATATATACCAGGAGGGGGACATATATACCAGGAGGATATTATACAGAGGGGCAGTGTGTGTAGGGGCATAGTATACAGGTGGGTAGTGTGAGGGGGTAAAATACAGAGGGGCAAAGTAAGTGGAAAGATATTATAAAAAGGGGCAACATGTGTGGGGGATAGTATACAGAGAGACAGTGGATGTGAGAGGGATATTATACAGAGGGGCAGTGTGTGGGGGGTATTATGCAGAGGGGCAGTGTGTGTGGGGGGATATTATGCAGAGGGGCATTGTGTGGGGGATATTATATAGAAAGGCAGTGTGGGAGAGATATTATACAGTGGGGCAGAGTGTGTGAAGGTATATTATACATAGGGGCAGTGTGGGAGAGATATTATGGATAGAGGCGGTGTAGAAGGTGTATTATGGAGAGAGGCGGTGTACAGGGTGTAATTCTTTGTTTCCCCTGCTCTGTGTAGACCCCGTGTGTCAGTGTGTACAGGCGATGAACCTGTAGGTCCGTGGTGTTTCTTTTCCTACCCTGCCCCACTCTGTGTAGACCCCCAGACTGAGTGTGTACAGGTGATGAGTTTTGGTCCCTGTGTCCCCCCCCTTTTCTGTGTAGACCCCCGGACTCAGTGTGTACAGGTGATGGGCTTTGGTCCCTGTGTCCTCCCCCCTTTTCTGTGTAGACCCCCGGACTCAGTGTGTACAGGTGATGAGTTTTGGTCCCTGGTATTCCCCCCCTTTTCTGTGTAGATCCCCCGGACTCAGTGTAGACCCCCAGACTCAGTGTGTACAGGTGATGAGTTTTGGTCCCTGGTATTCCCCCCCTTTTCTGTATAGACCCCCGGACCCCGACTCAGTGTGTACAGGTAATGAGTTTTGGTCCCTGTGTCCTCCCCCCTTTTCTGTGTAGACCCCCGGACTCAGTGTGTACAGGTGATGCATTTTGGTCCCTGGTATTCCCCCCCTTTTCTGTGTAGACCCCCGGACTCAGTGTGTACAGGTGAGGTGATGAGTTTTGGTCCCTGTGTCCTCCCCCCTTTTCTGTGTAGACCCCCGGACTCAGTGTGTAGAGGTGATGAGTTTTGGTCCCTGGTATTCCCCCCCTTTTCTGTGTAGACCCCCGGACTCAGTGTGTATAGGTGAGGTGATGAGTTTTGGTCCCTGTGTCCTCCCCCCTTTTCTGTGTAGACCCCCGGACTCAGTGTGTAGAGGTGATGAGTTTTGGTCCCTGGTATTCCCCCCTTTTCTGTGTAGACCCCCGGACTCAGTGTGTACAGGTGAGGTGATGAGTTTTGGTCCCTGTGTCCTCCCCCCTTTTCTGTGTAGACCCCCGGACTCAGTGTGTACAGGTGATGCATTTTGGTCCCTGGTATTCCCCCCCTTTTCTGTGTAGACCCCCGGACTCAGTGTGTAGAGCTGATGAGTTTTGGTCCCTGGTATTCCCCCCCTTTTCTGTGTAGACCCCCGGACTCAGTGTGTACAGGTGAGGTGATGAGTTTTGGTCCCTGTGTCCTCCCCCCTTTTCTGTGTAGACCCCCGGACTCAGTGTGTAGAGGTGATGAGTTTTGGTCCCTGGTATTCCCCCCCTTTTCTGTGTAGACCCCCGGACTCAGTGTGTACAGGTGAGGTGATGAGTTTTGGTCCCTGTGTCCTCCCCCCTTTTCTGTGTAGACCCCCGGCGGGGGACCGGGAGGGGGATATACATACCAGGAAGGGCCCAGGATGGGGACATATATACCAGGAGGGGGACATATATACCAGGAGGATATTATACAGAGGGGCAGTGTGTGTAGGGGCATAGTATACAGGTGGGTAGTGTGAGGGGGTAAAATACAGAGGGGCAAAGTAAGTGGAAAGATATTATAAAAAGGGGCAACATGTGTGGGGGATAGTATACAGAGAGACAGTGGATGTGAGAGGGATATTATACAGAGGGGCAGTGTGTGGGGGGTATTATGCAGAGGGGCAGTGTGTGTGGGGGGATATTATGCAGAGGGGCATTGTGTGGGGGATATTATATAGAAAGGCAGTGTGGGAGAGATATTATACAGTGGGGCAGAGTGTGTGAAGGTATATTATACATAGGGGCAGTGTGGGAGAGATATTATGGATAGAGGCGGTGTAGAAGGTGTATTATGGAGAGAGGCGGTGTACAGGGTGTAATTCTTTGTTT
Organism: Anomaloglossus baeobatrachus; assembly: GCF_048569485.1. Classification (NCBI taxonomy): domain Eukaryota; kingdom Metazoa; phylum Chordata; class Amphibia; order Anura; family Aromobatidae; genus Anomaloglossus; species Anomaloglossus baeobatrachus. The sequence goes on from NC_134355.1 coordinate 18,722,299, forward strand.
CCCCTGCTCTGTGTAGACCCCGTGTGTCAGTGTGTACAGGCGATGAACCTGTAGGTCCGTGGTGTTTCTTTTCCTACCCTGCCCCACTCTGTGTAGACCCCCAGACTGAGTGTGTACAGGTGATGAGTTTTGGTCCCTGTGTCCCCACCCTCTTTTCTGTGTAGACCCCCGGACTCAGTGTGTACAGGTGATGAGTTTTGGTCCCTGTGTCCCCCCCCTTTTCTGTGTAGACCCCCGGACTCAGTGTGTACAGGTGATGGGTTTTGGTCCCTGTGTCCTCCCCCCTTTTCTGTGTAGACCCCCGGACTCAGTGTGTACAGGTGATGAGTTTTGGTCCCTGGTATTCCCCCCCTTTTCTGTGTAGACCCCCGGACTCAGTGTAGACCCCCAGACTCAGTGTGTACAGGTGATGAGTTTTGGTCCCTGGTATTCCCCCCCTTTTCTGTATAGACCCCCGGACCCGGACTCAGTGTGTACAGGTAATGAGTTTTGGTCCCTGTGTCCCTCCCCCCTTTTCTGTGTAGACCCCCGGACTCAGTGTGTAGAGGTGATGAGTTTTGGTCCCTGGTATTCCCCCCCTTTTCTGTGTAGACCCCCGGACTCAGTGTGTACAGGTGAGGTGATGAGTTTTGGTCCCTGTGTCCTCCCCCCTTTTCTGTGTAGACCCCCGGACTCAGTGTGTACAGGTGATGCATTTTGGTCCCTGGTATTCCCCCCCTTTTCTGTGTAGACCCCCGGACTCAGTGTGTAGAGGTGATGAGTTTTGGTCCCTGGTATTCCCCCCCTTTTCTGTGTAGACCCCCGGACTCAGTGTGTACAGGTGAGGTGATGAGTTTTGGTCCCTGTGTCCCCCCCCCTTTTCTGTGTAGACCCCCGGCCTCAGTGTGTAGAGGTGATGAGTTTTGGTCCCTGGTATTCCCCCCCTTTTCTGTGTAGACCCCCGGACTCAGTGTGTACAGGTGAGGTGATGAGTTTTGGTCCCTGTGTCCTCCCCCCTTTTCTGTGTAGACCCCCGGACTCAGTGTGTAGAGGTGATGAGTTTTGGTCCCTGGTATTCCCCCCCTTTTCTGTGTAGACCCCCGGACTCAGTGTGTACAGGTGAGGTGATGAGTTTTGGTCCCTGTGTCCTCCCCCCTTTTCTGTGTAGACCCCCGGTCTCAGTGTGTACAGATGATGAGTTTTGGTCCCTGTGTCCCCTCTTTTCTGTGTAGACCCCCGGACTCAGTGTGTACAGGTGATGAGTTTTGGTCCCTGTGTCCCCCCTTTTCTGTGTAGACCCCCGGTCTCAGTGTGTACAGGTGATGAGTTTTGGTCCCTGTGTCCCCTCTTTTCTGTGTAGACCCCCGGTCTCAGTGTGTACAGATGATGAGTTTTGGTCCCTGTGTCCCCTCTTTTCTGTGTAGACCCCCGGTCTCAGTGTGTACAGATGATGAGTTTTGGTCCCTGTGTCCCCTCTTTTCTGTGTAGACCCCCGGTCTCAGTGTGTACAGATGATGAGTTTTGGTCCCTGTGTCCCCTCTTTTCTGTGTAGACCCCCGGACTCAGTGTGTACAGGTGATGAGTTTTGGTCCCTGTGTCCTCCCCCCTTTTCTGTGTAGACCCCCGGACTCAGTGTGTACAGGTGAGGTGATGAGTTTTGGTCCCTGTGTCCTCCCCCCTTTTCTGTGTAGACCCCCGGTCTCAGTGTGTACAGATGATGAGTTTTGGTCCCTGTGTCCCCTCTTTTCTGTGTAGACCCCCGAACTCAGTGTGTACAGGTGATGAGTTTTGGTCCCTGTGTCCCCCCCCCTATTCTGTATAGACCCCCGGTCTCAGTGTGTGCAGGTGATGAGTTTTGGTCCCTATGTCCCCTCTTTTCTGTGTAGACCCCCGGACTCAGTGTGTACAGGTGATTAGTTTTGGTCCCTGTGTATCCCCCCTATTCTGTGTAGACCCCCGGACTCAGTGTGTACAGGTGATGAGTTTTGGTCCCTGTGTCCTCCCCCCTATTCTGTGTAGACCCCCGGTCTCAGTGTGTGCAGGTGATGAGTTTTGGTCCCTATGTCCCCCCTTTTCTGTGTAGACCCCCGGACTCAGTGTGTACAGGTGATGAGTTTTGGTCCCTGTGTCCCCCCCTATTCTGTGTAGACCCCCGGACTCAGTGTGTACAGGTGATGAGTTTTGGTCCCTGTGTCCCCCCCCCCCCTATTCTGTGTAGACCCCCGGACTCAGTATCTACAGATGATGAGTTTTGGTCCCTGTGTCCCCTCTTTTCTGTGTAGACCCCCGGTCTCAGTGTGTACAGATGATGAGTTTTGGTCCCTGTGTCCCCTCTTTTCTGTGTAGACCCCCGGACTCAGTGTGTACAGATGATGAGTTTTGGTCCCTGTGTCCCCCCTTTTCTGTGTAGAACCCCGGACTCAGTGTGTACAGATGATGAGTTTTGGTCCCTGGTATTCCCCACCTTTTCTGTGTAGACCCCCGGACTCAGTGTGTACAGGTGAGGTGATGAGTTTTGGTCCCTGTGTCCTCCCCCCTTTTCTGTGTAGACCCCCGGACTCAGTGTGTAGAGGTGATGAGTTTTGGTCCCTGTTATTCCCCCCCTTTTCTGTGTAGACCCCCGGACTCAGTGTGTACAGGTGAGGTGATGAGTTTTGGTCCCTGTGTCCTCCCCCCTTTTCTGTATAGACCCCCGGACTCAGTGTGTACAGGTGATGAGTTTTGGTCCCTGTGTCCCCCCTTTTCTGTGTAGACCCCCGGTCTCAGTGTGTACAGGTGATGAGTTTTGGTCCCTGTGTCCCCTCTTTTCTGTGTAGACCCCCGGTCTCAGTGTGTACAGATGATGAGTTTTGGTCCCTGTGTCCCCTCTTTTCTGTGTAGACCCCCGGTCTCAGTGTGTACAGATGATTTTTGGTCCCTGTGTCCCCTCTTTTCTGTGTAGACCCCCGGACTCAGTGTGTACAGATGATGAGTTTTGGTCCCTGTGTCCCCTCTTTTCTGTGTAGACCCCCGGTCTCAGTGTGTACAGATGATGAGTTTTGGTCCCTGTGTCCCCTCTTTTCTGTGTAGACCCCCGGTCTCAGTGTGTACAGATGATGAGTTTTGGTCCCTGTGTCCCCTCTTTTCTGTGTAGACCCCCGGTCTCAGTGTGTACAGATGATGAGTTTTGGTCCCTGTGTCCCCTCTTTTCTGTGTAGACCCCCGGACTCAGTGTGTACAGGTGATGAGTTTTGGTCCCTGTGTCCTCCCCCCTTTTCTGTGTAGACCCCCGGACTCAGTGTGTACAGGTGAGGTGATGAGTTTTGGTCCCTGTGTCCTCCCCCCTTTTCTGTGTAGACCCCCGGTCTCAGTGTGTACAGATGATGAGTTTTGGTCCCTGTGTCCCCTCTTTTCTGTGTAGACCCCCGAACTCAGTGTGTACAGGTGATGAGTTTTGGTCCCTGTGTCCCCCCCCCTATTCTGTATAGACCCCCGGTCTCAGTGTGTGCAGGTGATGAGTTTTGGTCCCTATGTCCCCTCTTTTCTGTGTAGACCCCCGGACTCAGTGTGTACAGGTGATTAGTTTTGGTCCCTGTGTATCCCCCCTATTCTGTGTAGACCCCCGGACTCAGTGTGTACAGGTGATGAGTTTTGGTCCCTGTGTCCTCCCCCCTATTCTGTGTAGACCCCCGGTCTCAGTGTGTGCAGGTGATGAGTTTTGGTCCCTATGTCCCCCCCTATTCTGTGTAGACCCCCGGACTCAGTGTGTACAGGTGATGAGTTTTGGTCCCTGTGTCCCCCCCCCCTATTCTGTGTAGACCCCCGGACTCAGTATCTACAGATGATGAGTTTTGGTCCCTGTGTCCCCTCTTTTCTGTGTAGACCCCCGGTCTCAGTGTGTACAGATGATGAGTTTTGGTCCCTGTGTCCCCTCTTTTCTGTGTAGACCCCCGGACTCAGTGTGTACAGATGATGAGTTTTGGTCCCTGTGTCCCCCCTTTTCTGTGTAGAACCCCGGACTCAGTGTGTACAGATGATGAGTTTTGGTCCCTGGTATTCCCCCCCTTTTCTGTGTAGACCCCCGGACTCAGTGTGTACAGGTGAGGTGATGAGTTTTGGTCCCTGTGTCCTCCCCCCTTTTCTGTGTAGACCCCCGGACTCAGTGTGTAGAGGTGATGAGTTTTGGTCCCTGTTATTCCCCCCCTTTTCTGTGTAGACCCCCGGACTCAGTGTGTACAGGTGAGGTGATGAGTTTTGGTCCCTGTGTCCTCCCCCCTTTTCTGTATAGACCCCCGGACTCAGTGTGTACAGATGATGAGTTTTGGTCCCTGTGTCCCCTCTTTTCTGTGTAGACCCCCGGACTCAGTGTGTACAGGTGATTAGTTTTGGTCCATGTGTCCCCCCCTATTCTGTGTAGACCCCCGGACTCAGTGTGTACAGGTGATGAGTTTTGGTCCCTGTGTCCCCCCCTATTCTGTGTAGACCCCCGGACTCAGTGTGTACAGGTGATGAGTTTTGGTCCCTGTGTATCCCCCCTATTCTGTGTAGACCCCCGGACTCAGTGTGTACAGGTGATGAGTTTTGGTCCCTGTGTCCTCCCCCCTTTTCTGTGTAGACCCCCGGTCTCAGTGTGTGCAGGTGATGAGTTTTGGTCCCTATGCCCCCCCTTTTCTGTGTAGACCCCCGGACTCCGTGTGTACAGGTGATGAGTTTTGGTCCCTGTGTCCCCCCCTATTCTGTGTAGACCCCCGGACTCAGTGTGTACAGGTGATGAGTTTTGGTCCCTGTGTCCCCCCTTTTCTGTGTAGACCCCCGGACTCAGTGTGTACAGATGATGAGTTTTGGTCCCTGTGTCCCCCCTTTTCTGTGTAGACCCCCGGACTCAGTGTGTACAGGTGATGAGTTTTGGTCCCTGTGTCCCCCCCTATTCTGTGTAGACCCCCGGTCTCAGTGTGTACAGATGATGAGTTTTGGTCCCTGTGTCCCCTCTTTTCTGTGTAGACCCCCGGTCTCAGTGTGTACAGATGATGAGTTTTGGTCCCTGTGTCCCCTCTTTTCTGTGTAGACCCCCGGACTTAGTGTGTACAGGTGATGAGTTTTGGTCCCTGTGTCCCCCCTTTTCTGTGTAGACCCCCGGTCTCAGTGTGTACAGATGATGAGTTTTGGTCCCTGTGTCCCCTCTTTTCTGTGTAGACCCCCGGACTCAGTGTGTACAGATGATGAGTTTTGGTCCCTGTGTCCCCTCTTTTCTGTGTAGACCCCCGGACTCAGTGTGTACAGGTGATGAGTTTTAGTCCCTGTGTCCCCCCTTTTCTGTGTAGACCCCCGGACTCGGTGTGTGACTGCACAGGTGCGATGTGTTTATGTAGGGACAGAGCGGGAACATGGAAGGAAGCTGCCGGTGTCAGGTGCAGAACGAGCCGGAACCGACACAATACAAGGAAACTGCAACAAGAAGCGACCGAAGCTGTAATGAATAGACAGGGGAACGTTCAGCGAGATTACTGGAAGCGAGAAAACCCACACCATCATCACAAGTGTTATTACAAGGTCAATGCCCCAGATCCAGGGGGACCGGAGGCGACGGCTGCAGCATCAGGAGCGCTGACTCTATTAACCCCCCCGGTCCTGTCCTGCAGCATCAGGAGGTGGATATTGGGCTCACCGCCTGCTGTTATCATCATGTCGCCCCGTAATTCACACCTTACTGTATAGATTGGATTAATAACGTGTGTTTCTGCAGCCACCACTAGAGGGAGCTCTATGTATACAGTGTATGTCAGCTCTGGAGCTCCCTCTAGTGGCGGCTGCAGGAAAACACAATTTGATATTTTTTCTTGCTCAGATTTTTTTATCACGGGATCAGAAAATCGTTTTATGTTTCACCTCTAAGTAAAACCCCCAATAAGTAACACCCCCGTTATTTCTAGGAGGATATACTAAGATACTTTGTCTTGCACCTCTTGCTGACAGCTCTACCACAAACAGCGCCCCCTCTGTACACAGTTTGTACCCGGTACTGCAGGACGGTCCCACTATAGTGAATGTGTCTGAGGTGCAATACTACACACATCCTATAGGCAGGGGTGGCGCTGTTGTTGGATGAAAGCTGCCATGTTTTCTATATATATGGACATCCCCTTATTCCACGTCCTTCTTTCGGGCGGTGTCGTCCCTTCCCCCATGAACGTGCGGCCCCTGACGGCTCGCCGCAGTTCTCCGGTATTTGTAGCAATCTGTCAGGAAGTTTGTGGTCAGGAGTTTATCAGAAGTTACATTGTATCCAGCGTGCGGAGGTCACGGGGCCGCGCCTGGGGATTGGCCCCGACAGGTCATGTGACATCACACCTGTCATTGTCCTAAAGGCCCCGAAATTGTGCTCAGGTGATATTTAGGATAATGGGACGCGGTCACACCCAGGCCCCAGCGAGAATTAAAGGGGAAGAGTCCTAATGGGAAGTAATAAGAGCGTAATGGCCTGGCGAGATTAACTCATCGGGTGCCAGGGAGGAATTAAAGGGGCAGACCATTTAGTAACACCTTTATATATGTCCTCTATTGGCAGAGCCGGATACAGGGGCCCGAGAGGTATGGGGGCTTGAGAAGTCAGGGGCTCTGAGAGGTCAGGGAGCCTGAGAAGTTGGGGGGTCTGAGAGGTCAGGGGGCTAAGAGGACAGGCAGGACCTGAGAGGTCGGGGGGCCTGAGAGGTCAGGGGACTCGAGAGGTATGGGGGCTTGAGAAGTCAGGGGCTCTGAGAGGTCAGGGAGCCTGAGAAGTTGGGGGTCTGAGAGGTCAGGGGGCTAAGAGGACAGGGAGGACCTGAGAGGTCGGGGGGCCTGAGAGGTCAGGGGACTCAAGAGGTTGGGGGGCTGAGAGGTCAGGGGGCCCAAGAGGTCAGGGGGCCCAAGAAGTCAGGGGGCCCAAGAGGTCGGGGGGCCTGAGAGGTCAGGGGGCCCGAGAGGTCAGGGGGCCCGAGAGGTCGGGAGGCCCGAGAGGTCGGGAGGCCCGAGAGGTCAGAGGGCCTGAGAGGTCAGGGGGCCCGAGTGGTCGGGGGGCTAGAGAGGTCAGGGTATCTGAGAGGTCATGGGGCCCGAGAGGTCGGGGGGCCCGAGAGGTCACATTCCCAGAGAGATTGGGGTGGGCCCAGGCAGAGCCGAGCTATTACCCTGCAGAGGACCCATATATCGTTCCTGCACAGGGTCCCTGCTTTGTGATGGCCCCTGAACATTAACCATGACATACAAAGCCATCCACAACCTGTCTCCTCCTTACATCTGTGACCTAGTCTCCCGGTACTTACCTGCACGCAACCTCAGATCCTCACAAGATCTCCTTCTCTGCTCCTCTCTTATCTCCTCTTCCCACAATCGCGTACAAGATTTCTCCCGTGCCTCCCCCATACTCTGGAACGCTCTACCTCAGCACATCAGACTCTCCCCTACCGTGGAAAGCTTCAAGAGGAACCTCAAGACCCACCTCCTCCAACAAGCCTCCAACCTACAATAGCCCTCAGACCAGTAGACCACTGCGCAACCAGTTCTGTCCTCACCTATTGTACCATCACCCATTCCCTATAGACTGTGAGCCCTCGCGGGCAGGGTCCTCTCTCCTCCTGTAGACTGTGAGCCCTCGTGGGCAGGGTCCTCTCTCCTCCTGTAGACTGTGAGCCCTCGCGGGCAGGGTCCTCTCTCCTCCTGTAGACTGTGAGCCCTCGCGGGCAGGGTCCTCTCTCCTCCTGTAGACTGTGAGCCCTCGCGGGCAGGGTCCTCTCTCCTCCTGTAGACTGTGAGCCCTCGCGGGCAGGGTCCTCTCTCCTCCTGTAGACTGTGAGCCCTCGCGGGCAGGGTCCTCTCTCCTCCTGTAGACTGTGAGCCCTCGCGGGCAGGGTCCTCTCTCCTCCTGTAGACTGTGAGCCCTCGTGGGCAGGGTCCTCTCTCCTCCTGTAGACTGTGAGCCCTCGCGGGCAGGGTCCTCTCTCCTCCTGTACCAGTCTGTCTTGTACTGTTAATGATTCTTGTACGTATACCCTCTCTCACTTGTAAAGCGCCATGGAATAAATGGCGCTATAATAATAAATAATAATAATAATAGGGAACAGATGCACTTCAGCCCTGAGGGGCCCTGAGACCCTTCTTCCACACAAGACACTAGTATTATACAAGGCACCTGGCACGAGGGGCCCCGTTTCACCATTTACATTGGGGCCCCTCTGCCTCTTTACTGACACATTGCAGCGGTTCGTTGCTTTCCACCTTGGAGATTGGTGGTTCCAGTCTTTCGAGTGTGACCAGAATGTCTGGTCCCCTGATCTGTGTCCCCCCCACCCCCCATATTCTGCACTCATCTGTCCCACATGGTACCCCAGGGTGACTCCCATAGTACATGACCAGGGCTGTGGGTCACATAGTGGGGCAGCCATGGTGGCCTCTCCGTGGCTCAGGTGAAGCCTTGGACACCTCTCTGCTGCCTTTGGTTTGGAGCCCTGTCCTGGCACCAGCGGCACAATGTCCTCCTTCCTTGTTGGATTACCATACTATGAAGAAAAAGACATGGATCGCACATCCCAAAAATACAATGATCTAAAGCCGCTAGGCAAAAAATTAAATAGAACATGAGGTTCTTTTGTTACCATTCTGATCAGATTGTATTAAGCCCACTGCCACGTCACGGCAAACCTCTTGAGTGGGTCCCTAACCTGACCTTTTTGTGCGGCACCGTGCACTGACCACCGCCGCAGCGACAAAGCGCCAGCAAGGCGGGCGACCTGGTGCCTCACAGCACCCATGCTGCAAGGCAAAGCCCCCAAGGCTCCAGGCCGCGCCGCCCCACCGACACCACACCACCACAACAGCAGAATACAATCTGATCAGAATGGTAACAAAAGAACCTCATGTTCTATTTAATTTTTTGCCTAGCGGCTTTAGATCATTGTATTTTTGGGATGTGCGATCCATGTCTTTTTCTTCATAGTATGGTATTTATATCAGTCTATCCCCCTCTTTATTTGCTTGGATCTGCACTCTCCCCATTTGGCACAGGTGATTTTAATCAGCAGGAAACTGCAAGAGGGGTCAGCCTTCTTTTTGCTCCCAGTTCACATATGGGAGCCGGTGGGAGGTGAGTGCACAGCTCCTCTCACTGTGTGCTGGTGCTGTGTGGTGGCTGCTGTCGTGGTGGTGGTGTGGTGGTGTGGTGTCGGTGGGGCGGCGCGGCCTGGAGCCTTGGGGGCTTTGCCTTGCAGCATGGGTGCTGTGAGGCACCAGGTCGCCCGCCCTGCTGGCGCTTTGTCGCTGCGGCGGTGGTCAGTGCACGGTGCCGCACAAAAAGGTCAGGTTAGGGACCCACTCAAGAGGTTTGCCGTGACGTGGCAGTGGGCTTAATACAATCTGATCAGAATGGAAACAAAAGAACCTCATGTTCTATTTAATTTTTGCCTAGCGGCTTTAGATCATTGTATTTGTGGGATGTGCGATCCATGTCTTTTTCTTCATAGTATGGTACTTCCTTGTTGGATTAATGGCTGTAGACTAGTACGACGGTTATAAGCCCTAATGGGGTGAAGGCAGATGCGGGTACAAGTCCTGAGGGTGCACCATGTACAACAAATGGGCATCACGTGGCACCATAGGGCACTGGGGTTCAGTTTGAAATGTCACCATGTATCCCTTTATGGGCACTGTGGGACCTTACTCCCTACTGGTCAGTACACGGTGATGGGCACCAGGGTAGGAATGTCCATTCCCATCACTCCCTATAATGTATATACAGGGGAGGTGGGCACAGTTCCACCAGGTAGAGCAATGTCCGGGGTCAGGTGAGGTGGGCACAATTCCACCAGGTAGAGCGATGTCCAGGGTCAGGTGAGGTGGGCACACTTCCACCAGGCAGAGCGATGTCCAGGGTCAGGTGAGGTGGGCACACTTCCACCAGGCAGAGCGATGTCCAGGGTCAGGTGAGGTGGGCACACTTCCACCAGGCAGAGCGATGTCCAGGGTCAGGTGAGGTGGGCACACTTCCATCAGGCAGAGCAATGTCTGGGGTCAGGTGAGGTGGGCACACTTCCATCAGGCAGAGCAATGTCCAGGGTCAGGTGAGGTGGGCACACTTCCACCGGGCAGAGTGATGTCCAGGGTCAGGTGAGGTGGGCACACTTCCACCAGGCAGAGCGATGTCCGGGGTCAGGTGAGGTGGGCACACTTCCACCAGGCAGAGCGATGTCCGGGGTCAGGTGAGGTGGGCACACTTCCACCAGGCAGAGCGATGTCCGGGGTCAGGTGAGGTGGGCACACTTCCACCAGGCAGAGCGATGTCCGGGGTCAGGTGAGGTGGGCACACTTCCACCGGGCAGAGTGATGTCCGGGGTCGGGTGAGGTGGGCACACTTCCATCAGGCAGAGCAATGTCCAGGGTCAGGTGAGGTGGGCACACTTCCACCAGGCAGAGCGATGTCCGGGGTCAGGTGAGGTGGGCACACTTCCACCAGGCAGAGCGATGTCCGGGGTCAGGTGAGGTGGGCACACTTCCACCGGGCAGAGTGATGTCCGGGGTCGGGTGAGGTGGGCACACTTCCATCAGGCAGAGCAATGTCCAGGGTCAGGTGAGGTGGGCACACTTCCACCAGGCAGAGCGATGTCTGGGGTCAGGTGAGGTGGGCACACTTCCATCAGGCAGAGCAATGTCTGGGGTCAGGTGAGGTGGGCACACTTCCATCAGGCAGAGCAATGTCCAGGGTCAGGTGAGGTGGGCACACTTCCACCAGGCAGAGCGATGTCTGGGGTCAGGTGAGGTGGGCACACCAGGACGGCTCCTGCCAGTCTCCAGTCTTTGTTGTGGCCCCGGGCCCCGTCTGCTCTCCCGTATGATGCATCGTCGGTGTGTTGTGTCTGCTCTGCCTCTGACGTACTACCACCCTCACCATTCTGACGACTCAGCAGATCTGCACAATCCTTCCAGGACTGTTTGGTGTAAAGCCCGGGACATGTGCGCACTGGCTCATGCAGTTCCCAGGGCGGCTGTGGCTGCAGGTTGGTGCCTGCCCCTCGTACAGGGCCGGGAAGTCTCACCCTGCAGTCTCCTTCTGTGCAGTTACAGTGTGCAGTCTCCTCCTGTGCAGTCACTGTGTGCAGTCGCCTCCTCCTGTGCAGTCACTGTGTGCAGTCTCCTTCTGTGCAGTTACTGTGTGCAGTCTCCTTCTGTGCAGTTACTGTGTGCAGTCTCCTCCTCCTGTGCAGTCACTGTGTGCAGTCGCCTCCTCCTGTGCAGTCACTGTGTGCAGTCGCCTCCTCCTGTGCAGTCACTGTGTGCAGTCTCTTCCTCCTGTGCAGTAACTGTGCGCAGTCTCCTCCTGTGCAGACACTGTGTGCAGTCTCCTCCTGTGCAGTCACTATGTGCAGTCTCCTCCTCCTCCTGTACAGTCACTGTGTGCAGTCTCCTCCTCCTATGCAGTCACTGTGTGCAGTCTCCTCCTCCTGTGCAGTCACTGTGCGCAGTCTCCTCCTCCTGTGCGGTCACTGTGCGCAGTCTCCTCCTCCTGTGCGGTCACTGTGCGCAGTCTCCTCCTCCTGTGCGGTCACTGTGCGCAGTCTCCTCCTCCTGTGCGGTCACTGTGCGCAGTCTCCTCCTCCTGTGCGGTCACTGTGCGCAGTCTCCTCCTCCTGTGCGGTCACTGTGCGCAGTCTCCTCCTCCTGTGCAGTCACTATGCGCAGTCTCCTCCTCCTGTGCAGTCAATGTGTGCAGTCTCCTCCTCCTCCTGTACAGTCACTGTGTGCAGTCTCCTCCTCCTATGCAGTCACTGTGTGCAGTCTCCTCCTCCTGTGCAGTCACTGTGTGCAGTCTCCTCCTCCTGTGCAGTCACTGTGAGCAGTCTCCTCCTCCTGTGCAGTCACTGTGAGCAGTCTCCTCCTCCTGTGCAGTCACTGTGAGCAGTCTCCTCCTCCTGTGCAGTCACTGTGTGCAGTCTCCTCCTCCTCCTGTACAGTCACTGTGTGCAGTCTCCTCCTCCTATGCAGTCACTGTGTGCAGTCTCCTCCTCCTGTGCAGTCACTGTGTGCAGTCTCCTCCTCCTGTGCAGTCACTGTGTGCAGTCTCCTCCTCCTGTGCAGTCACTGTGTGCAGTCTCCTCCTCCTGTGCAGTCACTGTGTGCAGTCTCCTCCTCCTGTGCAGTCACTGTGTGCAGTCTCCTCCTCCTGTGCAGTCACTGTGAGCAGTCTCCTCCTCCTGTGCAGTCAATGTGTGCAGTCTCCTCCTCCTGTGCAGTCACTGTGTGCAGTCTCCTCCTCCTGTGCAGTCACTGTGTGCAGTCTCCTCCTCCTGTGCAGTCACTGTGAGCAGTCTCCTCCTCCTGTGCAGTCACTGTGAGCAGTCTCCTCCTCCTGTGCAGTCACTGTGAGCAGTCTCCTCCTCCTGTGCAGTCACTGTGAGCAGTCTCCTCCTCCTGTGCAGTCACTGTGTGCAGTCTCCTCCTCCTGTGCAGTCACTGTGCGCAGTCTCCTCCTCCTCCTGTGCAGTCACTGTGCGCAGTCTCCTCCTCCTGTGCAGTCACTGTGCGCAGTCTCCTCCTCCTGTGCAGTCACTGTGCGCAGTCTCCTCCTCCTGTGCAGTCACTGTGCGCAGTCTCCTCCTCCTGTGCAGTCACTGTGCGCAGTCTCCTCCTCCTTTGCAGTCACTGTGCGCAGTCTCCTCCTCCTGTGCAGTCACTGTGCGCAGTCTCCTCCTCCTGTGCAGTCACTGTGAGCAGTCTCCTCCTCCTGTGCAGTCACTGTGAGCAGTCTCCTCCTCCTGTGCAGTCACTGTGAGCAGTCTCCTCCTCCTGTGCAGTCACTGTGAGCAGTCTCCTCCTCCTGTGCAGTCACTGTGCGCAGTCTCCTCCTCCTGTGCAGTCACTGTGCGCAGTCTCCTCCTCCTGTGCAGTCACTGTGAGCAGTCTCCTCCTCCTGTGCAGTCACTGTGTGCAGTCTCCTCCTCCTGTGCAGTCACTGTGCGCAGTCTCATCCTCTTTCTTTACTATACCTGATTTGTGATCAGTAAACTTCGCGCCTCTTTGTGGGGATAATCCTTGTGTCTTCTGTAACTTTTAATATATATTGTATTTTTATTCCTCCCCATTTTGCAGATCTTAGCTTGTTGTCAGTGAATGGAAATATTAACTTTTCACATTCCGGGACTGAACCTTCCTTCTGATGTAACTACATCAACCAGGTTCATCTATGATGATATACAGTACCAGCGCTGACACACTGTAACGAGTCTCGTATGATGATATACAGTACCAGCGCTGACACACTGTAACGAGTCATGTATGATGATATACAGTACCAGCGCTGACACACTGTAACGAGTCATGTATGATGATATACAGTACCAGCGCTGACACACTGTAACGAGTCTCGTATGATGATATACAGTACCAGCGCTGACACATTGTAACGAGTCACGTATGATGGTATACAGTACCAGCGCTGACACACTGTAACGAGTCACGTATGATGATATACAGTACCAGCTCTGACACACTGTAACGAGTCACGTATGATGATATACAGTACCAGCGCTGACACACTGTAACGAGTCATGTATGATGATATACAGAACCAGCACTGACACACTGTAACGAGTCATGTATGATGATATATAGTACCAGCTTTGACACACTGTAACGAGTCACGTATGATGGTATACAGTACCAGTGCTGACACATTGTAACGAGTCACGTATGATGATATACAGAACCAGCGCTGACACACTGTAACGAGTCACGTATGATGATATACAGTACCAGCGCTGACACACTGTAACGAGTCATGTATGATGATATACAGTACCAGCGCTGACACATTGTAACGAGTCACGTATAATGATATACAGTACCAGCACTGACACATTGTAACGAGTCACGTATGATGATATACAGTACCAGCGCTGACACATTGTAACGAGTCACGTATGATGATATACAGTACCAGCGCTGACACACTGTAACGAGTCACGTATGATGATATACAGTACCAGCGCTGACACATTGTAACGAGTCACGTATAATGATATACAGTACCAGCGCTGACACACTGTAACGAGTCACGTATGATGATATACAGTACCAGCGCTGACACATTGTAACGAGTCACGTATAATGATATACAGTACCAGCGCTGACACACTGTAACGAGTCATGTATGATGATATACAGTACCAGCGCTGACACACTGTAACGAGTCACGTATGATGATATACAGTACCAGCGCTGACACACTGTAACGAGTCATGTATGATGATATACAGTACCAGCGCTGACACACTGTAACGAGTCATGTATGATGATATACAGTACCAGCGCTGACACACTGTAACGAGTCATGTATGATGATATACAGTACCAGCGCTGACACATTGTGACGAGTCCATTCCCAGTTTGATACCAGCACCATTGATAATAGGTTTCCATACACTGACAGCAAGTAGTGACCTTGAAAACTGTGACAAATAGAAATTAAAACGTTTCAGAACTTTTCATTGGACGGAGATTCATCTTTCTGTCTATGATTTGGGACCGGCCCTTTAATTAATCTGAGCCGTGCGGTGAACGCAGGGTAATTGCAGCATTAACCTTTGTGATCTATAAACCTCCGGAGCTGCGTGCGATCGACTTCTCTGTCATAACAACATTTATCTGGAAATACAATGATCGACGTCAACTGTTATTACGCTGTAATATCCTGACACTGCCGTAATCTCACTGCCGGGGCGGGGGACGGAGAGCTGCCATGAAGGGAGGTACTCCAGTACCAGAACTACCCAGATCATACCTGTCATTTCATGCACTTAGACCCCAGACTGGAGGAGAAGTTAGCTACTTCCTTCCCAGCATTCCTTGTGTTTCAGCTTATAACTTTATAGGCTAAAAATGGGGTGAAGAGTTTGCTCGGACACATCCCTGTCTGGACATGTAGACAAGTTTTAAGTCAGAAGAGGAATTTAGGTGCAAAATCCCTTTAAGAGCTACATTTAAAGGGGATGTGTCACCTGCCATTAATGTGTATTTTTTTTCCCCTGGGGTAAATGCCGCCGTTCTCCTGAATCCGGCGCTGTTTTTCTTTTGCTCCTGCGCCTCTCCATTCCTGAGATATGGCCCTATTTTCTCTGCATATAAATCTAGTCTTGAAATTGAAGTGGGTGTGGTTGTCAGGCCACGCCCACTTGACTAACCAGGCTAGATTTATATAGAGGGTATGTGGGGTCATATCTTGGGATCAGAGAGGCTCAGGAGCAAAAGAAAAACAGCGCCGGATTCAGGAGAACGGCGGCATTTACACCAGGAACAATATTACACATTAATGGCAGATGACACATCCCCTTTAAATGTAGCTTTTAAAGGGATTTTGCACCGAAATTCCTCTTCTGACTTGAGACTTGTCCACACGGCTGCATTTTCACCATTTACTTAAAGAAGATGTCTTTCAGCGATTTCCTCTGAATATAAGGTGACTGCACTACAGGGGGGTTCATATTTCCTATAATATGGCGCATCGCTCAGGAATCTGGATGAGCCGCCTTCGACACGGGGACGCGGTAATCACGGCCGCTCATTATGCGCTGAGTAATCCCAAAATCATTTTTTATATTATGATTAATGAGAACCGAAAACACAATCTTCCCGATATCTCCCCGAGGCCAGAACTAGTGGAGGCGATTATTATCTGCAGCGACGATAATTAAAGGGGCGGCGGCATCAGACGATCACAGCGATCAGATGATTGAATGACACCCAAGCCCCAAAGAGTCAGTCTCCTCACAACTGCCGGACATGAGGGTCAATTTAGCCTCGAGCCCCAAAAACACAACATTGGGGTGTCAGGATCAGGAGAGCACAACCACCCCTAAAGTGACCCCAATATTTTTGTCAGGGGGGCAGATGACCCTATTTCTTCTGCAGATCCTATGCTGCACTGTAGGACGATCTATTCCAGACGCTGAGCTGCTGTTATTGATGCAGCTGTGGCTTTTGTGGCAGCCGCCTGGCATTGAGTGCACGGTTTCCTCTTGTGTTTTTCGCATGTCTCTTCCATTTTCCAGGCACCTGATTGCACAAGGGCAGATAATGGCTGCTGGATGCGTCACCCTGACAGCGGATCGCTATCTGATGTAGACTAGAATTCAGGGAATGAGCAGATCGAGGCCGAGACTCTGCCTCCAGGCCGATTCTTGTCACATGTGGAGTAATCGTGGGGTTAACAGGCGTTAACCTCGCCATGGTGCACATGGGGTGCGATCGGACCCGGAGGATTTCTGCGGATAAGTGACGGCGTTTCTACCTCGTCCACCATGTTTATATACCCCGGGCAGGATTTAGAAAATATGAGCGATTCTGAAATTAAAAACATTCTGAAATATCGGTAACGTGAAGTCATTTATCAACCATTGTGGATACGTTCAGCGATGCCCGGAGGCAGATTATCCAGCAGAAAAAACACCATGAATCAATGGAGCAAGAAATCTCACCCAACTGTCTACAAAAGTACAAAAAACAATCTGTGCACAGGGTAAAATCTGCAGCAAGAAATCTCACCCAACTGTCTACAAAAGTACAAAAAACAATCTGTGCACAGGGTAAAATCTGCAGCAAGAAATCTCACCCAACTGTCTACAAAAGTACAAAAAACAATCTGTGCACAGGGTAAAATCTGCAGCAAATCCACATAGAAAACTGGGAGAACAAACTCCTTACAGACATTGTCCTTGGAGGGATTTGAACCCAGGACCAGGGGCCGAACAATCACGGGCCCGGGCTGGAGGGGGCTGGCCAATACTAGTGCCTATCCCAGCTGTTTGGACATCCAAGGACTCACATTTAGCTGAAATGTATTGTGGCGCACAGACCCAGAGAGTCCCTGCACTGCAATACACACCGCCGATCAATCAGAGGCTACCAGCTGACATTGGCATGCCAGTCACAGGCAGCGCATGGCAGTGACATCAAGCATCGGCCATCTGCGTCGGCTATAGTAGAGTATGTCTCTCGTCGTAGGTGCGAAGGATGTGGGCAAGGATAAGGAATGAAATACTGGGAAGGGCCCAAGAATGGGGGACATTATTACAAGAAGGGGCTCAGGATGGGGACATTATTACAGGAAGGGGCTCAGGATGGATGACATTATTACAAGAAGGGGCTCAGGAAGAGGACATTATTACAGGAAGGGGCTCAGGATGGGGACATTATTACAGGAAGGGGCTCAGGATGGGGACATTATTACAGGAAGGGGCTCAGGATGGGGACATTATTACAGGATGTCACGGCCAGGTGGACGGGCAGACCCAGGAGGTGGATCCACTGGGCCGAACTCCTAGATGGTAGTAAAGAGTCCGGTAGCTGGAACACTATAAACAGCAGAACAGTCCGTGCACACGAGTATAGCGGAGAAGTCCCTGGGACCACGGAGTCAAGGGTGGTAGTCCGGGTGACGCAGCTCAGGTTCGGAAGCCGAGATGATGTCAGGCGGGGTCCGGAACCTTTGGAGCGAGATGACGGGTCACCGCAGGGATCCGAGATGGTGCGGACTGTCAGGATGGCAGATGGACAGCGTTCGGGGTTCAGGATACGGCAGGACTGGATGGCGAGGCAGGCACGGCTCTACAAGAGAGATAGGTGAGTATATGCACAGAGACACCAGGAGACCTGACTCCTAGCTTAGGAAACACGAAGATCAGGCCCCGCCCCCTTGGACAATAAACCCCTTTATACCCTGTACCTGTTTAGCCTCATTTCCTGTTAATGGACGCTGGCCCTTTAAGAAAGGGTCAGTGACCGCGCGCGCGCCCTAATGCGCATGCGCGCGGCCCGGGTGCCAGAAGCCAGGGAAGGAAGCTGAGAGGAGGACGCAGGGGAGCCGGCCAGGGCCTGGGAAGCCGTCGGGCGCCGGGATCGGAGACCAGGGGACCTGGGAAGGACGGGCACCGGAGGCTGGAGAGCGGGGAGCGTGGCAGGTGAGCCGGGGAGCGGGGCTGAGGACCCGGGGAGCGGAACAGAGGACCCGGGAAGGGGAGCCGAGGACCCGGGGAGCGTGACAGTACCCCCCCCCCACGCCCCCCTCCCCGCAACCGGGACATGAAGGCACGGATCAGAGGAGTGCCTACGTTCTCCCTGGGCTCCCAGGACCTATCCTCAGGACCATACCCTTCCCAGTCCACCAGGAAGAACTGTCGACCTCGTACGGTCTTCATGGCCACGATATCCCTTACCGCATAGATGTCGTCATCGGCAATAGGTGGAGGAGCCGGACTGGCAGCAGCGGAGAAGGGACCAAGGACAACCGGCTTGAGCAGGGAGACGTGGAATGAGTTGGGTATTCTCATCGTGGCCGGGAGCTGTAGTTTGTAGGAGACCTCATTGATCTTGTTGAGGACTTTAAACGGCCCAATATAGCGAGGACCCAGCTTGTATGATGGTATCTTCAGGCGGACGTACTGGGAAGCAAGCCAGACGAGATCTCCAGGAGAGAAACACGGAGGGTCCAGACGTTTCTTGTCTGCGTGTCTTTTCATCCGCAGGGAAGCACGCCCAAGGGACGCCTTGACAGAGTCCCAAATGGTTGCAAAGTCACGGGCTACTGTATCTGCAGCAGGGACATCCGAAGAAGGGGATACAGGCAATGGGATGGAAGGCTGAAGTCCGTAAACGACATGGAAGGGAGAGCTGGAGGAGGACTCACTGACGTGGTGGTTGTGGGAGAATTCAGCCCAAGGAAGAAGCGTGGACCAGTCGTCGTGATGGGCGTTAACATAGTGACGTAAGAAAGAGATCAAGATTTGATTGACCCTCTCTACCTGGCCATTAGACTGAGGATGGTATGCAGATGAAAAGTCCAGAGTCACTCCCAGATGTTTACAGAGAGCCCTCCAGAAGCGGGAGGTGAACTGAGTTCCTCTGTCGGATACGATGTGTAATGGAAAGCCATGCAAGCGGAAGATGTGTTGTATATAGGCGTCCGCGAGTTCCTGAGCAGAGGGCAGTCCAGCCATAGGGACGAAATGAGCCATTTTAGAGAACCGGTCCACCACGACCCATATGACTGTGTGTCCGGAGGACAATGGCAAGTCCGTAATAAAGTCCATTGCTATGTGTTGCCACGGAACTGAGGGTATCGGCAGAGGCAGAAGACGGCCATATGGGAGGTGTTTGGGCGTCTTGTTCCTGGCACAAGAGGAACAGGCGGATACAAAAGCAGCGACGTCCGTGCGAAGGGATGGCCACCAATAATGACGTACAATCGCACCCCATGTCTTTTTCTGACCAGCATGACCGGCTGTTTTCGAGGCATGACCCCAGTGTAACACTTTTTTTTCCTGTCTACCTCGGAGACATAGGTCTTCCCGGGCGGTATCTGGGCCAGGGTGACAGGGGCCACCGGAATGATTTTACTAGGACAAATGATGGGTTGGGTAGTCTCTTCCTCCTGCTCCATGGGCATGAAAGACCTGGACAAGGCATCAGCGCGTACATTCTTGTCCGCGGGTCGGAAGTGAAGCTGGAAATCAAACCTGGCAAAGAATAGGGACCACCTGGCTTGCCGTGGGTTCAGACGCTGAGCGGACCGTAGGTATTCCAAGTTCTTGTGGTCCGTGTAAATAATCACGGGGTACACTGCTCCCTCCAGAAGGTAGCGCCATTCCTCCAAAGCCAGTTTGACTGCCAAGAGCTCTCGGTCACCGATGGTGTAGTTGCGTTCAGGCGCTGAGAAGCCCTTGGAGAAGAATCCGCAAGTCACCATCTTCCCGGAGGAGGACTTTTGCATGAGCACTGCTCCGGCTCCTGAGGAGGAGGCATCCACCTCCAAGGTGAACTGGCGGTTTAACTCCGGACGGTGAAGTACAGGAGAGGAAGCAAAAGCCCGCTTCAGAGAGCCAAACGCGGCGTCAGCCGCAGGTGACCAGTCCTTTGGATTAGCCTCCTTCTTAGTCAAAGCGGAGAGAGGAGCAGTCAAGGCAGAGAAGTGAGGGATAAACTGGCGGTAGTAGTTGGCGAATCCCAGGAAGCGTTGGATTGCCTTCAGTCCAGAAGGAGGAGGCCAGTTGAGAATGGCGGAGACCTTCTTGGGATCCATCTGCAGTCCAGTATCAGAGATGATGTACCCCAGAAAGGGGAGAGAAGACTGCTCAAAGACACACTTCTCATGCTTTGCGTACAGACGATTCTCTCTCAGTCTTTGTAGAACCAGCTGTACGTTTTCTCTGTGGGTTTGGAGGTCCGGAGAGAAGACAAGGATGTCATCTAGATACACTACCACACAGATGTAGAGAAGGTCCCAGAACACGTCGTTCACCAGTTCTTGAAAGACGGCAGGAGCGTTACACAGGCCGAAGGGCATCACGCAGTATTCATAATGTCCATCGCACGTATTGAACGCGGTTTTCCATTCGTCACCAGAGCGGATGCGTACCAGATTGTAAGCACCCCGAAGATCCAGCTTGGTGAACACACGAGCTCCTCTAAGCCGGTCAAACAATTCGGGAATGAGCGGCAGAGGGTACTTGTTTTTTACGGTGATTTGATTCAAACCCCGGTAGTCTATGCATGGGCGTAAGTCGCCCTCTTTCTTCTTGACAAAGAAGAAACCTGCTCCAGCAGGAGAGGAGGATCTCCGAATGAACCCCCTTGCCAGGCTCTCTGAGATGTAAGCAGACATGGCCCTTGTTTCGGCTGGAGATAAAGGATATATCCGTCCTCGTGGTGGTGTTGTTCCTGGGAGCAGATCGATGGCACAATCGTATGGACGATGTGGCGGCAGTACCTCGGATTCCTTTTTATCAAAGACATCTGCAAAGGACCAATAGGCCGAGGGCAGCCCCGGTAGGTTCTCTGGAACCGGAGGTCGTCGGATGGGTTGTATGGACTTTAGGCACCTCTCATGACACGAAGAGCCCCATCGGGTGATTTCGCCAGTGCCCCAGCTAACTGATGGTTCGTGTGTCCGCAACCATGGAAGTCCCAGCAGGATCTGGTGGGACATGTGTGGGAGGACATAGAAAGCGATGTTCTCGGTGTGAAGGGCACCGATACGCAGTTCGACCGGCCTGGTGATCCAGGAGATGGTGTCAGAGAGGGGTCTCCCATCCACCGAGGCAATCACTAGGGGCTTGTCGAGTGGAATAACAGGCACCCGGTACTTGTCCACCGTGGCCTGCTGGATGAAATTGCCTGCTGCCCCGGAATCGAGGTAGGCATCAGCCGTGAACCGCGTCTCTCCCGTTGTCACTTGCACTGTCCATGTAACCGGGTCAGAGAGAGTCCCAGCACCTAGGGTGGCCTCTCCTACCAACCCTAGGCTTTGGAGTTTCCCGGCCTCTCTGGACAGGAGCGTAGCAGGTGTGTGCCCTCACCGCAGTAAAAGCAGAGACCCTTGGCGAGCCGCTCTGCTCGACGTTGTTCAGACTGATGCACTCGGTCGATCTGCATGGGCTCGTGGACGGGAGCCCCAGCTGTCGATGACTGAAGTACGGAGGGTTTCTGCGGAGGAGAGGAATGCCGTACCGGACGTCTCTCACGGGACACTTCCTTGGATCGCTCCTGAAAGCGAATGTCCACTCGAGTCGCTAGGGCAATCAGGGCATCCAGGGTGGTCGGTACGTCACGACCCGCCAGCTCGTCTTTAATTCGCCCTGAGTCCTTCCCAGAAGGCGGCGGTTAGGGCCTCGTTGTTCCACCCGAGTTCTGAGGCCAGGGTGCGAAACCGGATCGCGTATTGACCCACCGTCAGAGTCCCCTGACGTAACCGGAGAAGAGACGAAGCAGACGCGGAGGCGCGTCCGGGCTCATCAAAGGTACCACGGAATGCCTGCAGGAAGTCCTGGATGTTCGTGGTCACAGGATCCCCCTTCTCCCACAAGGGGTTCATCCACGCCAGTGCCTCACCCTCTAGATGGGACATGATGAAGGCGACCTTGGCTTGGTCGGAGGCAAACAAATGCGGCAGCTGCGTGAAATGGAGGGAGCATTGGTTTAAGAATCCCCTGCAGGTCTTGGGGTCTCCGGCGTACCGGGGTGGTGAAGCCAACCGAAGTCTGGTGGTATCTGAAGAAGTCGCCACAGGAGCTGGATCCGTGGATTGACTAGTGGAAGCCCGCGATGCTGAAGACGTGACTGCCGCTTGTAGCGTGTTCAGGCGGGCGTCCACAGAAGACATGAATTGCAGCATGCGGGTCTGAGTCTCACGCTGGCGTTGGAGTTCCTCCTGTACGGCTGCTAGTGCTGCAGCGGGATCCAGGGCCTGATCTTACTGTCACGGCCAGGTGGACGGGCAGACCCAGGAGGTGGATCCACTGGGCCGAACTCCTAGATGGTAGTAAAGAGTCCGGTAGCTGGAACACTATAAACAGCAGAACAGTCCGTGCACACGAGTATAGCGGAGAAGTCCCTGGGACCACGGAGTCAAGGGTGGTAGTCCGGGTGACGCAGCTCAGGTTCGGAAGCCGAGATGATGTCAGGCGGGGTCCGGAACCTTTGGAGCGAGATGACGGGTCACCGCAGGGATCCGAGATGGTGCGGACTGTCAGGATGGCAGATGGACAGCGTTCGGGGTTCAGGATACGGCAGGACTGGATGGCGAGGCAGGCACGGCTCTACAAGAGAGATAGGTGAGTATATGCACAGAGACACCAGGAGACCTGACTCCTAGCTTAGGAAACACGAAGATCAGGCCCCGCCCCCTTGGACAATAAACCCCTTTATACCCTGTACCTGTTTAGCCTCATTTCCTGTTAATGGACGCTGGCCCTTTAAGAAAGGGTCAGTGACCGCGCGCGCGCCCTAATGCGCATGCGCGCGGCCCGGGTGCCAGAAGTCAGGGAAGGAAGCTGAGAGGAGGACGCAGGGGAGCCGGCCAGGGCCTGGGAAGCCGTCGGGCGCCGGGATCGGAGACCAGGGGACCTGGGAAGGACGGGCACCGGAGGCTGGAGAGCGGGGAGCGTGGCAGGTGAGCCGGGGAGCGGGGCTGAGGACCCGGGGAGCGGAACAGAGGACCCGGGAAGGGGAGCCGAGGACCCGGGGAGCGTGACACAGGAAGAGACTCAGGATGGGGACATTATTACAGGAAGGGGCTCAGGATGGATGACATTATTACAGGAAGGGGCTCAGGATGGGGACATTATTACAGGAAGGGGCTCAGGATGGGGACATTATTACAGGAAGGGGCTCAGGATGGGGACATTATTACAGGAAGGGGCTCAGGATGGGGACATTATTACAGGAAGGGGCTCAGGATGGGGACATTATTACAGGAAGGGGCTCAGGATGGGGACATTATTACAGGAAGGGGCTCAGGATGGGGACATTATTACAAGAAGGGGCTCAGGATGGAGACATTATTACAGGAAGGGGCTCAGGATGGGGACATTATTACAGGAAGGGACTCAGGTTGGAGACATTATTACAGGAAGGTCCTCAGGATCGGGCACATTATTACAAGAAGGGGCTCAGGATGGGGACATTATTGAAGGAAGGGGCTTAGGATGGGGACATTATTACAGGAAGAAGCTCAGGGTCGGGCACATTATTACAAGAAGGGGCTCAGGACAGGGGACATTATTACAAGAAGGGACTCAGGATGGGGACATTATTACAGGAAGAAGCTCAGGATGGATGACATTATTACAGGAAGGGGCTCAGAATGGGGGACATTATTACAAGAAGGGGCTCAGGATGGGCCACATTATTACAGGAAGGGGCACAGGATGGATGACATTATGACAGGAAGGGTCTTAGGATAGGGACATTATTACAGGAAGGTGCTCAGGATGGGGACATTATTACAGGAAGGTGCTCAGTATGGGGACATTGTTACAATTAGGGGCCAGTTTGAGTGACATTATACCAGGAAGGAGCTCAGGATGGGGACATGATAGCAGAAAATGGGCTAAGATGGAGGCCATTATACCAGGAAGGGGCCCAGTATGGCCCAGTACAGGATTGGGAATATTATTACATTGGGAGAAGTGGGGGGATAAAATGTATGTCCTTATAAATTTTAGACCACCTGAAGGGCCCATACTTCTAACCAACTTGCAGGTCGGAGCCCAAGTCCCAATTCTGCACCGGGTTCCATTGAATTCAGGGTATTGGGAGAGACGCACAGACCTCACATCCAGCCTATATTACTGGGAGAGGCACACAGACCTCACATCCAGTCTATATTACTGGGAGAGGCACACAGATCTCACATCCAGCCTATATTACTGGGAGAGACACACAGACCTCACATCCAGCCTATATTACTGGGAGAGACACACTGACCTCACATCCAGCCTATATTACTGGGAGAGGCACACAGAGTGCACATCCAGCCTATATTACTGGGAGAGGCACACAGAGCTCACATCCAGCCTGTATTACTGGGAGAGACACACAGACCTCACATCCAGCCTATATTACTGGAAGAGACACACTGACCTCACATCCAGCCTATATTACTGGGAGAGACCCACAGACCTCAGATCCAGCCTATATTACTGGGAGAGACACACTGACCTCACATCCAGCCTATATTACTGGGAGACACACACAGACCTCACATCCAGCCTATATTACTGGGAGAGACACACTGACCTCACATCCAGCCTATATTACTGGGAGAGGCACACAGAGTGCACATCCAGCCTATATTACTGGGAGAGGCACACATAGCTCACATCCAGCCTATATTACTGGGAGACACACACAGAGCTCATATCCAGCCTATATTACTGGGAGAGACACACAGACCTCACATCCAGCCTATATTACTGGGAGAGACACACAGACCTCACATCCAGTCTATATTACTGGGAGAGGCACACAGAGCTCACATCCAGCCTGTATTACTGGGAGAGACACATAGGCTGGATGTGAGGTCTGTGTGCCTCTCCCAGTAATATAGGCTGGATGTGAGGTCTGTGTGTGTCTCCCAGTAATATAGGCTGGATCTGAGGTCTGTGGGTCTCTCCCAGTAATATAGGCTGGATGTGAGGTCAGTGTGTCTCTTCCAGTAATATAGGCTGGATGTGAGGTCTGTATTACTGGAAGAGACACACTGACCTCACATCCAGCCTATATTACTGGGAGAGACCCACAGACCTCAGATCCAGCCTATATTACTGGGAGACACACACAGACCTCACATCCAGCCTATATTACTGGGAGAGGCACACAGACCTCACATCCAGCCTATATTACTAGGAGAGGCACACAGAGCTCACATCCAGCCTATATTACCGGGAGACACACACAGACCTCACATCCAGCCTATATTACTGGGAGAGACACACAGACCTCACATCCAGCCTATATTACTGGGAGAGACACACAGAGCTCACATCCAGCCTATATTACCGGGAGACACACACAGACCTCACATCCAGCCTATATTACTGGGAGAGACACACAGACCTCACATCCAGCCTATATTACTGGGAGAGACACACAGACCTCACATCCAGCCTATATTACTGGGAGATACCTCAAGCATATGAAAAAATATTGGAATATACAATGAAAAATGCTACTTGCTAATTTGAACATGTGAATAATGAATTGCATACCTGCTATGAATATTAGGAAAAAGGAGATATTTAGCAATCGCATTGATCAATGTAACTGAGCCCCAAGGCCTCGTCAAGGCATATCTCTATATTGGGGTCCCTAGCTCTGTGACCCTAACTGTGTGTCATCTCATTGCAATTAAAAACTGCTATGGGTGGAGAGGGGTAACTAAGGACTTTCTTATATAGGAGATGGAAAAAACATGGCCGAAAGGGGCGGAGCTGTGTTCACATTCAGAAAAAAAATTACATATAACTGAATAGGATAACTGAAGTGAGCACTAATATATATATATGAGTGCAAGCCAAAAATACGTACTATATATAAGAATAAGGCTGCACATCAAACTTGATCAATGCGATTGCTAAATATCTCCTTTTTCCTAATATTCATAGCAGGTATGCAATTCATTATTCACATGTTCAAATTAGCAAGTAGCATTTTTCATTGTATATTCCAATATTTTTTCATATGCTTGAGGCATTATACCATTATCTAAGTTTGATGTGCAGCCTTATTCTTATATATAGTACGTATTTTTAGCTTGCACTCATATATATATATTAGTGCTCACTTCAGTTATCCTATTCAGTTATATTACTGGGAGAGACACAGACCTCACATCCAGCCTATATTACTGGAGAGACACACAGCGCTCACATCCAGCCTATATTACTGGGAGAGACACACAGACCTCACATCCAGCCTATATTACTGGGAGAGACACACAGACCTCACATCCAGCCTATATTACTGGGAGACACACAGACCTCACATCCAGCCTATATTACTGGGAGAGACGCACAGAGCTCACATCCAGCCTATATTACTGGGAGAGACGCACATAGCTCACATCCAGCCTATATTACTGGGAGGGGCACACAGAGCTCACATCCAGCCTATATTACTGGGAGATACACACATAGCTCACATCCAGCCTATATTACTGGGAGAGACACAGACCTCACATCCAGCCTATATTACTGGGAGAGACACACAGACCTCACATCCAGCCTTTATTACTGGGAGAGACACACAGAGCTCACATCCAACCTATATTACTGGGAGAGACACACAGAGCTCACATCCAGCCTATATTACTGGGAGGGGCACACAGAGCTCACATCCAGCCTATATTACTGGGAGAGACGCACATAGCTCACATCCAGCCTATATTACTGGGAGGGGCACACAGAGCTCACATCCAGCCTATATTACTGGGAGATACACACATAGCTCACATCCAGCCTATATTACTGGGAGAGACACAGACCTCACATCCAGCCTATATTACTGGGAGATACACACATAGCTCACATCCAGCCTATATTACTGGGAGAGACACACAGAGCTCACATCCAGCCTATATTACTGGGAGATACACACATAGCTCACATCCAGTCTATATTACTGGGAGAGACACAGACCTCACATCCAGCCTATATTACTGGGAGAGACACACAGACCTCACATCCAGCCTTTATTACTGGGAGAGACACACAGAGCTCACATCCAACCTATATTACTGGGAGACACACACAGATCTCACATCCAGCCTATATTACTGGGAGAGACACACAGAGCTCACATCCAGCCTATATTACTGGGAGAGACACACAGAGCTCACATCCAGCCTATATTACCGGGAGACACACACAGACCTCACATCCAGCCTATATTACTGGGAGAGGCACACAGACCTCACATCCAGCCTATATTACTAGGAGAGGCACACAGAGCTCACATCCAGCCTATATTACCGGGAGACACACACAGACCTCACATCCAGCCTATATTACTGGGAGAGACACACAGACCTCACATCCAGCCTATATTACTGGGAGAGACACACAGACCTCACATCCAGCCTATATTACTGGGAGAGACACAGACCTCACATCCAGCCTATATTACTGGAGAGACACACAGCGCTCACATCCAGCCTATATTACTGGGAGAGACACACAGACCTCACATCCAGCCTATATTACTGGGAGAGACACACAGACCTCACATCCAGCCTATATTACTGGGAGACACACAGACCTTACATCCAGCCTATATTACTGGGAGAGACGCACAGAGCTCACATCCAGCCTA
Source organism: Anomaloglossus baeobatrachus (assembly GCF_048569485.1). Lineage (NCBI taxonomy): Eukaryota > Metazoa > Chordata > Amphibia > Anura > Aromobatidae > Anomaloglossus > Anomaloglossus baeobatrachus. The sequence goes on from NC_134355.1 coordinate 18,749,920, forward strand.
TATTACTGGGAGAGACGCACATAGCTCACATCCAGCCTATATTACTGGGAGGGGCACACAGAGCTCACATCCAGCCTATATTACTGGGAGATACACACATAGCTCACATCCAGTCTATATTACTGGGAGAGACACAGACCTCACATCCAGCCTATATTACTGGGAGAGACACACAGACCTCACATCCAGCCTTTATTACTGGGAGAGACACACAGAGCTCACATCCAACCTATATTACTGGGAGACACACACAGATCTCACATCCAGCCTATATTACTGGGAGAGACACAGACCTCACATCCAGCCTATATTACTGGGAGATACACACATAGCTCACATCCAGTCTATATTACTGGGAGAGACACAGACCTCACATCCAGCCTATATTACTGGGAGAGACACACAGACCTCACATCCAGCCTATATTACTGGGAGAGACACACAGAGCTCACATCCAGCCTATATTACTGGGAGAGACACACAGAGCTCACATCCAGCCTATATTACTGGGAGAGACACACAGGGCTCACATCCAGCCTATATTACTGGGAGAGACACACAGATCTCACATCCAGCCTATATTACTGGGAGAGACACACACAGCTCACATCCAGCCTATATTACTGAGAGAGACGCACATAGCTCACATCCAGCCTATATTACTGAGAGAGACGCACATAGCTCACATCCAGCCTATATTACTGGGAGAGACACACAGAGCTCACATCCAGCCTATATTACTGAGAGAGATGCACATAGCTCACATCCAGCCTATATTACTAGGAGAGACACACAGAGCTCACATCCAGCCTATATTACTGGGAGAGACACACAGAGCTCACATCCAGCCTATATTACTGAGAGAGACACACAGAGCTCACATCCAGCCTATATTACTGAGAGAGACGCACAGACCTCACATCCAGCCTATATTACTGGGAGACACACACAGAGCTCACATCCAGCCTATATTACTGGAGAGACACACAGACCTCACATCCAGCCTATATTACTGGGAGAGACACACAGACCTCACATCCAGCCTATATTACTGGGAGACACACACAGACCTCACATCCTTCCTATATTACTGGGAGACACACACAGAGCTCACATCCAGCCTATATTACTGGGAGAGACACACAGACCTCACATCCTTCCTATATTACTGGGAGACACACACAGAGCTCACATCCAGCCTATATTACTGGGAGAGACACACAGACCTCACATCCTTCCTATATTACTGGGAGACACACACAGAGCTCACATCCAGCCTATATTACTGGGAGACACACACAGAGCTCACATCCAGCCTATATTAGCGGGAGACACACACAGACCTCACATCCAGCCTATATTACTGGGAGAGACACACAGACCTCACATCCAGCCTATATTACTGGGAGAGACACACAGACCTCACATCCAGCCTATATTACTGGGAGAGACACAGACCTCACATCCAGCCTATATTACTGGAGAGACACACAGCGCTCACATCCAGCCTATATTACTGGGAGAGACACACAGACCTCACATCCAGCCTATATTACTGGGAGAGACACACAGACCTCACATCCAGCCTATATTACTGGGAGAGACACACAGACCTCACATCCAGCCTATATTACTGGGAGAGACACACAGACCTCACATCCAGCCTATATTACTGGGAGACACACAGACCTTACATCCAGCCTATATTACTGGGAGAGACGCACAGAGCTCACATCCAGCCTATATTACTGGGAGAGACGCACATAGCTCACATCCAGCCTATATTACTGGGAGGGGCACACAGAGCTCACATCCAGCCTATATTACTGGGAGATACACACATAGCTCACATCCAGTCTATATTACTGGGAGAGACACAGACCTCACATCCAGCCTATATTACTGGGAGAGACACACAGACCTCACATCCAGCCTTTATTACTGGGAGAGACACACAGAGCTCACATCCAACCTATATTACTGGGAGACACACACAGATCTCACATCCAGCCTATATTACTGGGAGAGACACAGACCTCACATCCAGCCTATATTACTGGGAGATACACACATAGCTCACATCCAGTCTATATTACTGGGAGAGACACAGACCTCACATCCAGCCTATATTACTG